>NW_006789439.1:900883-937650 GCF_000442215.2 Lipotes vexillifer | reverse complement strand
CCAAAAAAAAAAAAAAAAAAAAAAAAAAAAAAAAAAATTAAAAAAAGTCAAAGGCAAAGAAAAGGTGTTTCTCAAACAATTTTATGGTTATCCATAGTAAGAAGCATCTTATATCATGATCTACTATAAAAAAAATTTAAAAACATACACTTAGTAGTTTCATGAAAGAATATTGATCTTTAATACATGCATTGAACTCTGCTGTTTTTATTCTGCTTCATTTTAAAGAAAGTTGGTCTTGACCCATTGAAACTGATTTTATGATCTAACAATGGGGTAGCATCATGATCTGAAACATACCAATCTAATCCTAACTATTCATTTTACAGATGAGGTTGCTGAGGATTCGTTGTTGGGAGACTTGTTGGGCGGAGGCAGAACTAGAATGCAGGTCTCATGGCTCAGAGGCTAAACCTCTACCACTCACCACAGTGTTGTAAAAGCTGCAGCACAAGGGCTTCCCTCTCTGATGGCGCAGTAGTTGAGAGTCTGCCTGCCAATGCAGGGGACACGGGCTCGTGCCCCGGTTGAGGAAGATCCCGCATTCTGTGGAGCGGCTGGGCCTGTGAGCCGTGGCCGCTGAGCCTGCATGTCCGGAGACTGTGCTCCGCGACGGGAGAGGCCACAGCAGTGAGAGGCCCGCATACAGCAGAAAATCTGCAGCACAAGCAGTGATCTAATGTGAGCTGTTAATTTTGTTTAGTTTACTTTCTCATTCTGGTCTCCAAAAAGGTGCAAATGAAGGATATTTTTTTTAAAGAGCGTTTTCTTTCTCATTACCCTACAACTTAACCATGCTTAGTGTATTTATTCAAGCATGAGCATCAACTCACAGCATTTTCAAGCAAGCACAAAAAGCACAACCTATTCTCTGCCCTCAGGCTATTTTTTGGGTAGTTTATTTTCTTCACAACTCTAAGATACATAAAAGAAATAAAAGTTCATAAAGTCACCTACTTATTAGAGCAAAGAGGGAACATTTCCTGACCTCAATGCTGTGAAGAAAGGGGGGTGGTGGAAATGTCCACAGGAGATTTTGAGGAATAGGGCTGTCTTCCAGGAAGAGCTTTAGTATATTTCTGCCTGGAATCATAGATTGACTGGATGACCTCTGAATCCAAATCATTACTTATCTCGGTGTAGTGGTGTGATGGGGGCTGCATTAACTGATGGCCCAATTAGCTTTCCAACAATAAAACTGCTTATTAAGTAAACTAAACTATCTCTAAACATGGGCCTGCAGTTGACAGTGCAGAGCTGTACAGATGTTACTTTGGTTCTTCCCATAGCTTGAGATTCTACTGCAGCACCGTCGAATAGAAATATGATGCGAGCCACATATGCACCACTTTGAAATTTTCTAGAAGCCACCTTCAAAGAAGTAGAAAGAAACAGGTGGAACTAATTTTTAAACTTTATATTTTGAAGTAAATTTAGACATAAAAGAGTTACAAAAATAATGCAACATTCCCAGACATCTTTCATTCAGTGCCTCTTCATATTAGCATCCTGCGTAACCATGGTAAGGTTATCAAAACTAAGAAATTAACGTTGGCACAATATCATTAACTAAACTACGGACTTTATTTGGATTGGGGAAATTAATTAACCCAATTTCAACATTGGATCAATCTAAAAATCATTGACAAGATATTTTACGTTCTTTGTTTTGTGCTAAACCTTCAAAATCTGGTGTGTATCTTACACTTACAGCATATCGCAGTTGGGACCAGCCACATTCCAAGCACTCAGTTGCCCAGGGTGGCTGGTGGCTCCCCCGTTGAGCCAGGTAGTCCTACCGTAACAAGTCAGAGAAGAGCTGCCATCAACAATCGACTTCCTCTTGTGTGACCCCCCCTATGGTAGGTACTTGAGTCCATGAAGCACTGATGGGCAGGACAAAAGAGTCTATTGTTGACAGCACTGGCTTAGGGGTCAGGCAGAGTGGAGTCCCAACCTTGCAACTTACTGTTAGCTATGCGACTTTGACATCTAACTCAAATTTTCAGGGCCTCCTTTTCCTCATCTATTAAAAAATGAAGAAAATAATACCAACTCATGGGGTTACAAGATTGATCGAATGAGATCACGCGGTTAAATGCTGGCACGTGCTTTACTGGGAGTGGCTGCGTGGCAAATGTTAGCTTTTAGTGGTTCTCTGTGTCATGGCCAAAAGATCACATATATGTGCGTTTTCTTCAGTGTTGAGTGCTAGATAGTAAAAGTTGGTTTAAGGCGCTGGTTAATATTTTAGAAAAGCTCTATAAGTGGTTATTGAGTACCTACTATTTTCCAGGCACGGTGCTAAGTGCTAGAGGCAAAAATGTGAATAAAATCCCTTATGGAGTTTTCTCTGCAGAATCTGAAAGACTATTTATGGAAAAGGAATAGTTACCTAAGATGTTTTTAAAATCAATGGATCTGGCTGCATTTATTAGTTGGATTTAAATTTACTTATTTCCTTGTTACAGAATGAGGTGGCAAGCTCATGGAGATGATTAGACATGTCAAAGAAAACCATCCATGGTAATGACAAGAATTAAATCCAACATTTCTTGAGCACAAAATCATCATGTGAACCCAGAAATATAACTCTAGAGCTTTGCCTTAACTATTACCTTACAGTGTCTCTAGTAAAGTTTTTGTTATCTAAATCTCTGAGTGTAGTGTATGTCGATTTTTAAAATCCTGACACATACAGAGAATCAGGAAACCACAGTAGTGACTCTTCCGAACTTGTAAGATAACTGTCTTTGGGAAATTGTCCTATGGACGATCCTTCCCTTCCTCCCTCCCACCCTCCCTCTCTCCTTCTCTCCCTCCCTTCTTTCTTCCTTCCTTACTTTCCTGTATTTCTTGCATCTATAACATAAAAATTAGACAATTTGGACAAATTATCTCATGATGCAAAGTAAATGCAATTTGAGGAACGAACTACCTTGAACTTTCAAAATAAAGACTAATAGCCCATTGGTATGTTTTAAAAGATTCTATTCATAGTGCAGTGATCACAAGACAAACAGACTGAATTCTGGCTCTTATACATAGATATATTCCTTTTGGGCAACTTAACCAATTTGACTCTCAGTTTCCTTATTTGTAAAATGAGAGTAAGAAAAATGCCTTCCTTTCAGGAATGTTTTGAGGATTAAAAAAGATAATGTATGTAAAGCTTGTATTACAACATATGCTTTACACACATCGACCACAGAATGAGTGTTCAATATATGGCTGTTTGTCAGTCCAAGATGTCAACCTACTTGCAATTGTGGGATGCTGAGGAATAAGAACTAGTGTAGCAAGAATGCAAAAAGAAAAAGTCCGTTAGCTTTTAATTAGCTACATGGTATCTTTGTACTTAGATGATCATTTTGAAATCTAGATTTTTTGTAAGCTAGATAAAACTTTTTTTCCCCATTCTACTGTCTCCAATTTAACTTTTCAAGGACCAAATATAGAGGATTTTAAGCATGAGGTTTCTTTTATCACTTAAAGAAGATTGCCCTTCTACCTCAACCAGCAAGGCCATGAGACTCATTGCCCCGGCATGGAAGGAGGCCGGGAGGGAAAGGAAATGGGAAGCCTGAAATTGGCCTCTTCTGTTCCAGGAGGATTTGGGGAAAGGCTGAGCTGAGATAGAGTGAGGAGTTCTTCCTGCCCCTGGTTGGGTCCACTTCTCACTGGCACAAGGAAACTTAAAAATCACCCAAATAATTTTGTGGTCCTGAGAAGTGAGTGCTAATGGCATGGTGTGGGGAGAGGATGCAGGGTCTCTTAACAATCCCAACCTTTACAGTGGGTCTCCACCCAACTTGACTTAGAAATGGTGGTGCCATGACTCTTAGGGATGAGCCTGAGGGAGCATCACTGGCTCTCCTTGGCCTTTGTAAGGCTTAGCAAAATTGGCCTGCTGTGGGGATGTAGAGGCCTTGAGAGTCCAGAAGACTGCCAGAAGTTGGGATGAGGAGGTCATGCAGCAGAAGACTCCAAGCTGCATGCGGGGAATGAGTTGAAATGGTTGGGACTGTGAACTCTGGCAATGAACACCACCCTCTCACTGTCAAAAAAACTGTGAGATAGAAGCACTGTGCCTCTGCAGCTTAAGTTCACGGAGCAGGACAGACAAGACCAGACTGTGTGTTACAGAGGACATGGGGTTATTTGTACATTCTATCTCCTTAGCACAAGCACTAGGTTGCGTTAGCTACATTCCTCCATATACTCGTGACAACATTTTTACAAATAGCAGGGCAAGGATAAGATAGTTTGAAATACTTAAAAGAGACTGTTATACCAAAAGAGACTGAGCTGCCTTAAGGAAATAATTAAACTACAGGATCTAAGTTTACCAGATTAGATTAAGATTTATATTCTCCTCTATTAACTGGGAGTATAGGTGTGTATGTTTGTATGTGTAGAAAAAAATGAGAGAATGAGAACATGGGAATATAGCCAATATTTTATAACAACTAGAAATGGAGTATAACGTTTAAAACTTGTGAATAACTATATTGTACACTTGTAACTTACATAATATTGTACATTAACTATATTTCAGTAAAAAAAATTTTTTTAATTAAAAAAATAGGAGATTCCTTTCAAGGAGATGGGTAAGATTGTGAGAAGATCACAGTTTTGTAGGGGGAAATCAAAAGTTCTATTTTGCACATGTTGAATTTGAGATGCCTATTAGACATCTAAATGGAAAGGATGAGTAGGCATTTAGGTATGTGAGCCTGAAATTCAGAAAAGAGGGCTACACTGGAGATAACATGTAGGCATTATCAGCAAATAGTGTTTATGTGCCAGGGCATGGCTGGTCCTTGGCAATTCAAGTGTTTGAAGAATGTATACTTTTCACTAGTTATCCTTTGGCAACACTGCATGCACAGCTGGGATGGGGGATGGAAGCTTGACTGATTTTCCTTTTCCATTGACCATAAGCCTAAGAAAAATGGAAAAGTAGGAGTAGATTTAGTTGACCTATAGGGTATGTATTAGTGCTGAGTACAAAATTCTTAGACATCTGTATGGTTTCCCATGAGGAAGGGAACGAGGCAAACCTGCCCACACTCCCTACAAGCTTCACAGAAGGAGTAGTGAGGACACAATTTGCATGCCACCCAGGTCAATATTTTGAGAAGAAAAGTCCTATCCTTTTGTAGCTTCCTGGTTTAATACAAAGGTACAAGAAGAGTAGACATGAAAAAGGAGATTGAACACTAACAAAAGCCACTTGTCTCCCACTGTTTCCACCTCTTTAACTTCTAAAAATAACATCTTTGAGAGCTGGGCCTACATATACATTTGTCTGTTGGGGTTTTCACCATCCTTGTGTCATATTCATGCTTCATGATGAGGAGAAATTTAAGGCATGTACCTCTCACTCCCTTCCTTCCATTTACCTCCACATTTACCTCTCCTTCATACATCCATCTTCCCCAAGTGTGTTCAGACATGTCAGTGGAAGCAAATGCTCTATTTCATGTCACTGGGGATGGACGCCATCTTTCTAAGTAGATGTGCATGGATCAATCTTCTCTGCATCACTGACATAATATAAAACTCCCACTCTTTTGAGGTCCCCACAGGTCCATTGTCATTCCTGACTTGTTTTCATTTGCTGATTCTGCAGAGTCTATCTTGTTCTTGAAATAAGCATAGTCTCCTTTTCTGAGAGGCTTGAGCAAAGTATAGGAGAAAGGTTAGTAAATAATGGCAGTAACGATGTTAAGTATGCTAAGATTGACAGCTACCAGTCATTAAATATCTTCGTATGTTCTGGGTCACTATGTTCATCTCTTTGCCTGTCTTATCTCAGATACATGTGAAGTGGGGTTTGGGAGGCCATGTACATGGTGGTTAGGGCCAAAGCTCTGAAGCCAAACTGTCTGGGTTAGAATTTTGGTAGCATCACTCATTGCTGTGTGATCTGGATCCCCATTTTCCTTGATTTTTTTCATATGAGTAATATGAGGATAATAAGGGTACCAACTGCAGAGAGTGGCTTCAAGGACTAAATGTGATAATATAAAGAAACAAAATTTGACATATTAAGAAACTAGTAAAACACTCGGCCCATAGTAAGTGATCCATAAATATCAGCTGTATAAATATCAGTATTATATTCGTCCTCCTGTCAAAATTGAGAAGAATGAATCAAATGCAAGTGATCCTAAACTGCACCATGATAGGTGGTATGTCTGGACTTAAAGTCAGGTTTGTTTCAGGCTGTATATCTTCCAGTGGTACAGGGGCCAAAATGGCCCCATAACAGACTTCTGACATTTGTATATAACTAACGAATGTTTCATTCTAACATAAGAAATAGTGGTAAACACATCATGTGCTGTATCACACAGGTACATGTTATACCACTGTCAAGAGAAAACCATCGTGTTCCCATTTTACTCGACTCTTGTACTAGATCAGGTGGCCCTGATCTACGTGCAAACTAAAACAACAACAATAATAAAAAAAAACCCAGCAGCTATGTGAGAAGGTCAGTGCACCTGACAACTACCACATCAGATCCCAGGCTGCAGAGTCCTGCCTTCACAGTCGAGCCTGTGCATGTACTTTGTAAACTTTAAAGCTTTTATAATTATCATTCTGGGATGCCTACTGTGTGGGTACCAATACCTAGGAATATTTGTGCCATCTGGGTAGAAATTAAAAGTCCCTGAAAGTTGACATTATAACTCTCAATGCATTTTTCCTCTCTATTTTTCTGGTTTCTAATGTTGACAACCACCCACATGGTATTCACTGGTTCTCAGTGTAGCCCACAGAAACGCCAGCTGGCTGCATGCCAGTGTCAGGAGGATGAGATTGTGGGGAGCTTCCTCATAGCAAAGCCTTGTCAACGACCAGCATTATTTTGGAATCTGAAATATTTTTCTTTTTCTGTCCCTTTGGTTTCTCTTTCCACCTGGGAGTGGGACCAAGGATGGGTTACTAATTATATTGTGGTAGCTGTGATTCGTAACAACCCCAGCCCTCATCTTTATGCAGCATCACTCACTTAGCTGGTCCAGCTAATACTCGGAGATCGGATGGGGCTGCCAGCGTGCACATGCAACGTCGCAGGAACTCAGCTGTGCCTCCTAGTAGCTCCGTGCTGGCTTTTAAAATAGGATTTGTTTTCTCCAAACCTGTCCAACGCACAACATCCAGAAAGATACATGATAAAAACACAAAATCTGCCTCCTGCTTATTTTTGACAGTTATAACAATCTTTGTCTTCAGTTAATAGAAATGCTAAATTTATCTGTTTGAGAATCGATGACCACCGAAATTCAAACAGGAACATTTCAAAACCCAAGACCTTTCTTCTATCCTAATAACAACTCCTCAGGTAGCAGCACAGGCTCCAAGGAGTATTCTTTAGTTTGGAATCTGGTCTTGTGTACATTGGATTGCTGATTAGAGCAATAATAAATGAAGGAAGTCTGCAGAGTGCACAGCACTTCCTAGACTGTATAAAAACATGTTATCTTTTACTCAACAGGCATAACACTTTAAAAATGGAACCTCACTAGCTTCAGGACCTATTCTGGCCTCCAAAATCTCCCAGCCAAGAAATCTAAGGGCTTCTGACTGCATGTATTTTGCACATAATGAAAATACATGGTGAGCCTTCAACCTGTGTGTGATGTGTGCATATCAGTATAGTAACTCTATGTGTTACTGTGCTTGTATTAATCTGCCAGGAATGAGAGCAGTTCACTAACTCAAATGCCTTTAGAGAATGATGGAGTCAGGATACAGAAGCTTGTCATTCGAGGTGTATTTGGTTTATACTCGGTCCTGCGGTGGTTCAGAACTCTGTATTATCACAGGTGGAGCATCGTCTCCTACCAAGGCTCTCAGGGGCTGCCATATTGGATTCCAAGTGGTTCTGGGTTTGGGAGCAACAACAAAAGAGAGGGATTGATTGGTGCCCCTCCTCTACCATAGACCTGAGGCTTCCTTCTATCTGCAACTCTGGACCCAGGGCTGTCCAGTAATTTATTTAAAATGCAGCTATGGTTTGGAATATTTAAGTTGTTCTTGCTCTGGGTATATTGTGTATTTCTTTGGTAGAACAACAGGTAAGCTAGTATTTACTGAGTACCATGTTCTAGGCAGGTTCTAAGGGCTTTACATGTGTTAGTCCATTTAATCAGCATAGCAATCCTATTAAGTAGCATTACTATTTTCCCAGTTTCCTGATGAGGACATTAAAACACAGCAAGGTTAAGTGATTTTCTTAGGGTCACATGGTAAGTGGTAGAGGGGAAACATGTCAGTGCTTTTAACCACTATGGCCATGGACTTTGAGAGACAGCTTTTATGCAGAAGTAGCAGTAAGGAAATTTTTTAATATCAGGTCAATCCAGAGGAGAAGCTAGAAACCTCTGATTTATGATACATAAACTTCTTGGTTTTTCAGGCTACTTTGCCCTGTTAGCAAGAGCATCTAAGAGTCCTCTAACTGGGGGAAAATCCTAAATCTATGGTAGCTACACATTTTCTCCTTTTGTAACAAAAATATTCTGAATGTGTAAAATACATGAAAAAATTGCAACTAGTAAGAGATATGAACATAAAGATTTTCTTACCCTATGTGGTGGTAATAGTATAGATGTTTCCAGAACTGGTACTATCCACAGTTTTAAGTCTTACCTAAGAAGGAGATGGGGCTCCACTCCAAAGGAATGCCATTTGGCTGGTGATTGTACCTACAGTAAGGAGTGCTGCTGTACCCGCCAATCATTTGTTAGCTTCACACACAGTTGTAGGACATTTTCTATAAATGCATTTTCTGTAGATGGTACATTTGATCAAGGACTAGACATTTCAAGGGATGCCTCTGAGTAGAAAGTTTTGATTTGCTCCTATTAGGTCTATACCTGTCTCACAATGAGTCTTGGTTCCCCCTGAGTTCTGAGATGTTGCAAGTATCTAAGGTAGTACTGAGTGACTGGTATTCCCAAGGAACCTAATACAATAAGGACCAGTTGAAACTCTGCCCTTGGAGACTCACGTGTATACTTCACCTTGGTCTGTGGCCAGGACACAGGAGATGGATGAGCCATTGGTTCATTTATTTCAATTAATTCCATATCACTCCACATCACCAATCCATTTCACTCCAGAGTAATACCGACAGCGTTCTCTTTTTGGCCTGAACCAGTGAGTCCTTTAGATGTCCAGTGCTACCTCCTAATTATTTTCATTCTTGCTCCCCCTGCCCACAAAAAAAAATCATTAGCAGTACTGTGCGTGATTTGGTTGATTCACCTAATTCACCTGCCAGTTTTGCTACACTCAGAATTCTAGAGCAGATCTGCAAACGAAAGGTGTCCAAGTAAAGACTCTACATGTGAGGATAATTCACTAACTAATGGTTGCACTGCTTATTTGATTTTGCTGCTGATCAGAGATATGAAGAGAATTGTAATTGAAACGCATTGCCACCAATTTGTAAATGTTGGTACACATTATCCATCATTGTTATGCTATTATGCTATTAACATAAATTATCACATAGAGGTAATTTAAAACTGTTAACTGATACAGGTATAACTTTTTCCTGGTGATAATTACACATAAAGGAAAGAGGTCAGGCTAAATGTTGCATGGTATTATTGCATGGACTATTGATGGACAGTAGTGATTAAGTGATGTTAGCACTGAAAAATTACTTCGTTCCTAGCATTTCTATTAATTTTCTGTTATACATGAATTTAAAATATCATATTCAAACAAACAATAAACTTTTCTTAAAAACACACTTTCGGGGTTAACTTTTCTAAAGTCACTATTCTGCTTCATGTTAATTTAATATTGATTTTAATGAGTTTTTGTTTCATGTTTTTTAGCTGCATACTTAGCTATAAAACATTTTCTTTAAAAAGTTAGAAGACACGGGCTTCCCTGGTGGCGCAGTGGTTAAGAGTCCGCCTGCCAATGCAGGGGATACGGGTTCGTGCCCCGGTCCGGGAAGATCCCACATGCCGCGGAGCGGCTGGGCCCGTGAGCCATGGCCGCTGAGCCTGCGCGTCCGGAGCCTGTGCTCTGCAACGGGAGAGGCCACAACAGTGAGAGGCCCGCGTACAAAAAAAAAAAGTTAGAAGACACTAACTCACTCCTAGTGAATTCTTGGTTGAGTACATGAATTCCCAATTCATTTGTATATTGATGAATTGTGTCCTATATTCTTAAGCAAATTAGTACCAGAAATAATAAGCTTATGCTTCAGAAGGTGAGTATTCAGTTTGACTAAGGGAATTGGGATATGTGGGCAGATTCTGTGTTGATGCTATGATACTATGAAGATTTTCAGTGGAGTCTATCACATTATGTACTGTATGTGGCTTTGGGGATATAACTAATGAAAGGGAAACTAAGATCAATTATAGGATGAGAGGTAAAGTCAGATGAGGAGCACTGAATATTTCAGGTTTAAGCTTTGAAAATCTTAAGTGCTTGAAGCTTCTCAGCCAGAGGTTAGGTTGTCAATGAATATCACAATAAAAACACTGGACAAGTCATTCCTAGAAATGTTCCATGAGATCTTACTACAACTGATGTCAAGGACAAAATGTAAAATAACAAATAGGCCCTTAACAGAATAATGTGCTATAATTTTATCTCCTCCCAAAGGGTTCCATCAGTGCTAGGACTGTTGAGTCTATGAGAGTCATGTGTTACAAGTATTTATGAGATGGAGAGGAAGCAACACAGGTGACATTCTGCTGCTGTGAAATGGGAGGCCTAGACTGATTTCTCAGTGCTCAGGTCAGAAAATAGTTGCACATAAACTTATAGAGAACACGTGACAATAATTCTTTGTTATTCTCAACTGTGTAACACTAAATTCTGAGTCAGGACTTAGTGGGCTGTTTCTAAGTGATAAGTTCTAATATAATCACGAAGGGTGAAAGACTTATCATTAAGATTACTCTTGAAAACCTCAGGAAGTTGCCCTATCGAAGACCTAGACACCCTCTTAGGAAATCCAGAGCCGCCAGTTTTCTCCCAAGTTGTGTAGATCAGATTTCTGTGCACACCAGAGGCAGTCGATGTCATCTATTTAGGGCCATAATGCACAAGAAGGATATATGTATAAGCATGAGAGTCTGAGTCAACAGAACAAGGACAGTCACATGATGAGGGGCATGTAAGAACCGGGGAAGGTTGAAGGAACAGATTTTCATCTTCTCGCATTCCATCCACAATTCTCTCTGAGATTTATAGGGACTGAGTGAAATTGCCAAAACTGCTGGCCTAACTGCTCTATTTAAATAGCTATCTTTCACATTCTTCTTCTCTTTGCTCCCTCTCTTTTCTCTTCCTCTTTTCTCCCTTCCCTTACCTCCCCTCCACTACTAACTCTCAACAGAACATTATTTAGCATCACCCTGACAGTCTCTTTGAGATAGAATAGAAACATTAAGACTTAAAAAACTTGTATGTAGTGTATTCTCAGCTCTAAGATCTCTAATTTGTTCAAACCTCTATGACTTATTTTATGTTGGTAGGAATTCTTGATGTTTTTGTAGGTCCGAGATTTGAGTAGATTCTGAAAGGACCCTTTCCCAGAAAAAGGTACTATAAACATTCAAACTTGGGCTTCCCTGGTGGTGCAGTGGTTGAGAGTCCGCCTGCCAATGCAGGGGACACGAGTTCGTGCCCCGGTCCGGAAAGATCCCACATGCTGCGAGGCGGCTGGGCCTGTGAGTCATGGCCACTGAGCCTGCGCGTCCGGAGTCTGTGCTCCGCAACGTGAGAGGCCTGCATACCGCAAAAAAAAAAAAAAAAAAAAGCATCAAGGGAAAAGCATCAAGTTACATACAAGGGAACTCCCATAAAGTTATAAGCTGACTCTTCAACAGAAGCTCTGCAAGCTAGAAGGGCACAGTATATTTAAAGTGATGAAAGGAAAAAATAAAAACTATAACCAAAAATATTTTACCCGTCAAGGTTTTAGTACAAATTTGAAGGAGAGATCAAAACTTTACAGACAAGCAAAAGCTAAAAGAGGTCACCAGTAAACCAGGTTTACAAGAAATGTTAAAGGAACTTATCTAAGTGAAAGAGACCACAACTATAAGCATGAAAATTATGAAAGAAAAAAAATTCTCTTTAGTGAAGGCAAATATACAGTACAGGTAGTAAGTCAGTCATGTATTAAGCTACTAGGAAGGTAAAAAGACAAAAGGAGTAAAATCATCTATATCTACAATAAATAGTCAAGAGATAAACAAAACAAAGATGTAAAATATGATATCAAAAACACTAAAGGTAAGGGTAGGGGAATAAAAATGCAAGGTTGCTAAAATGTGTTTGAACTTAAGAGATCTGCAACTTAAAATAATCATGTATACATACATAGAGGGATTGCTATATACAATGTGGAGAATATAGTAAACAATTATGTAATATCTTTGAATGATGACATACTCTAAGTAGGCATCATGGTGACTATTTTGAAATATATAGAAATACCAAAGCACTATGTTGTGTAAGGGGATCTAATATAGTGTTGTAAGTCAGTTATACTTCAAAAACAATCAAAACAAACTCAAAAACAGAGGTCAAATTTGTGTTTACCAGAGACAGGGGGAGATGGGAGTAAGTTGGATGAAGGTGGTCAAAAAGTACAAACTTCCGGTTACAAGATAAATAAGTACTAGGGATGTACTGTACAACACAGTAGATACTAACACTGTTGTATATCATGCATGAATGTTATTAAGAGTAAATCCTAAGAGTTCTAATTACAAGAAAAAATTTCTATTTCTTTATTTATGAGAAACTTACTGTGATAATCATTTTGTGATATATGAAAGTCAAATTATTATGCTGTATACCTTAACACACAGTGCTGGATGTAAATTATATCTCAATAAAACGTCCGGGAAGATCCCACATGCCGCGGAGCGGCTGGGCCCGTGAGCCATGGCCGCTGAGCCTGCGCGTCCGGAGCCTGTGCTCTGCAACGGGAGAGGCCACAACAGTGAGAGGCCCGCGTACAAAAAAAAAAAGTTAGAAGACACTAACTCACTCCTAGTGAATTCTTGGTTGAGTACATGAATTCCCAATTCATTTGTATATTGATGAATTGTGTCCTATATTCTTAAGCAAATTAGTACCAGAAATAATAAGCTTATGCTTCAGAAGGTGAGTATTCAGTTTGACTAAGGGAATTGGGATATGTGGGCAGATTCTGTGTTGATGCTATGATACTATGAAGATTTTCAGTGGAGTCTATCACATTATGTACTGTATGTGGCTTTGGGGATATAACTAATGAAAGGGAAACTAAGATCAATTATAGGATGAGAGGTAAAGTCAGATGAGGAGCACTGAATATTTCAGGTTTAAGCTTTGAAAATCTTAAGTGCTTGAAGCTTCTCAGCCAGAGGTTAGGTTGTCAATGAATATCACAATAAAAACACTGGACAAGTCATTCCTAGAAATGTTCCATGAGATCTTACTACAACTGATGTCAAGGACAAAATGTAAAATAACAAATAGGCCCTTAACAGAATAATGTGCTATAATTTTATCTCCTCCCAAAGGGTTCCATCAGTGCTAGGACTGTTGAGTCTATGAGAGTCATGTGTTACAAGTATTTATGAGATGGAGAGGAAGCAACACAGGTGACATTCTGCTGCTGTGAAATGGGAGGCCTAGACTGATTTCTCAGTGCTCAGGTCAGAAAATAGTTGCACATAAACTTATAGAGAACACGTGACAATAATTCTTTGTTATTCTCAACTGTGTAACACTAAATTCTGAGTCAGGACTTAGTGGGCTGTTTCTAAGTGATAAGTTCTAATATAATCACGAAGGGTGAAAGACTTATCATTAAGATTACTCTTGAAAACCTCAGGAAGTTGCCCTATCGAAGACCTAGACACCCTCTTAGGAAATCCAGAGCCGCCAGTTTTCTCCCAAGTTGTGTAGATCAGATTTCTGTGCACACCAGAGGCAGTCGATGTCATCTATTTAGGGCCATAATGCACAAGAAGGATATATGTATAAGCATGAGAGTCTGAGTCAACAGAACAAGGACAGTCACATGATGAGGGGCATGTAAGAACCGGGGAAGGTTGAAGGAACAGATTTTCATCTTCTCGCATTCCATCCACAATTCTCTCTGAGATTTATAGGGACTGAGTGAAATTGCCAAAACTGCTGGCCTAACTGCTCTATTTAAATAGCTATCTTTCACATTCTTCTTCTCTTTGCTCCCTCTCTTTTCTCTTCCTCTTTTCTCCCTTCCCTTACCTCCCCTCCACTACTAACTCTCAACAGAACATTATTTAGCATCACCCTGACAGTCTCTTTGAGATAGAATAGAAACATTAAGACTTAAAAAACTTGTATGTAGTGTATTCTCAGCTCTAAGATCTCTAATTTGTTCAAACCTCTATGACTTATTTTATGTTGGTAGGAATTCTTGATGTTTTTGTAGGTCCGAGATTTGAGTAGATTCTGAAAGGACCCTTTCCCAGAAAAAGGTACTATAAACATTCAAACTTGGGCTTCCCTGGTGGTGCAGTGGTTGAGAGTCCGCCTGCCAATGCAGGGGACACGAGTTCGTGCCCCGGTCCGGAAAGATCCCACATGCTGCGAGGCGGCTGGGCCTGTGAGTCATGGCCACTGAGCCTGCGCGTCCGGAGTCTGTGCTCCGCAACGTGAGAGGCCTGCATACCGCAAAAAAAAAAAAAAAAAAAAAAAAATTCAAACTCAACATAAACAAAAATCAAGATCCATTCATGGTCCTATAATTTTTAACTAAGATTCTCTAGACCACCACAGATTTCTCCTTCAACTAGCATGTGGTCCACATTCTCACAATCTAATATTCTCTACTATATCATCACTTTAGAAGGGACCTATCAGGATGATAAGGACAGAATACTAAGATTGAATAGCTAACATTCATTAAATGCTGAAAGATGTACAGGCACTAGTAACAGTTAACTCATTTACCATTTATCACAACCTGATGACAAATGTGCTGTTATCCTCATTTTACTGTTAAGGAAACTGAGGTACAGGAAGGTTAAGGAATTTGCCTAGAAAACACAACTAGTAAGTGACTGAGTCATGATTTGAGGTCAGAAAGTCTGGTTTGAGAGTCCAAGCTCTTAACCACTATGCAGTATAAAATTAACTGGGTGTCCTTTCTACTCAGTTTTGTAAAAAGAGAAGAGAAGATGATCGTGGCTGTACTGTACCATCAAATTGTGACCCTGTGACAGTGGTCATTTCTACGAGTGCTTCCCTCCTTAGAACAGGATGTGCCACCTCTTAGTACTTGAAGCTGGCTGCTGACCTACAACTACATCCAGCCAGTCTTACAATCAGTCCCCTTGGTAAGCACTTGCATTGATTTCTAGCAGTTTTACAATCTGATTCCGGATTCCTACAAGGACTATACCTACTTTTGAGAGCAGGTTAATTACACATTACTGCTTGGTTTACAATCAAAATATAATTTCAAAGACTATTTAATAAAAATAATATTATTTAGGACATATGGCTGCAGGTATCAGAAATTTAACTTGTTATAACTTAAGGAAGAAAAAAAATTATTGGGTCATGATCTCCAAAGATCTACAGAACAGTGAAGTCATGGAAAAATACAGAGAAGCTAATACTATTGGATATCTTTTGTCCTCATCTGCTTTTCCTTTTATTCATTTTCCCTTATTGCTAACTGGCCTTTTCCAAATGGCAGGAAACATAAAGCACCATAGCTTACACGTTTTACATTTTACATCTTAATCACAAAAGGTAGAGAGTTTTCTCATTTTCTTCATGTCCAGTTCAAGAATCTAAGACAATATATTTTATGGACACAACTTGGTTTAATTTCCCAAGGGTTTGTTCCCTGGAACAAATAAAATGGGACTAGGGATAGAGGGGTTGGATCGTTTGAAAAGATATTAGGTCCATAGAAGTATGTGGATGGAGTACGAAGCAAGAAGTTCCCAGGAAAAGGGACAGAGTGACAGACAACCCTTACCGAACGGCTATGAAAGAAAACTCAACTCAATTTATTAGCTTGAAAGTTAGCATTAAATTATAGAGAACTATTGGAAAGAGGGCTTGAAAACTTATTTCTTGCTTTACATATTGGGAAAAAATGGTGTGCAAATTAAATTTGTGTTAATCCAGTAAATAAGTGACTGTTTGGAAAACTTTTCTTATAAATATTTCAGCAAAAGTAATGTTATTACAGTAAATAATATCAACCTCAATTTGGATTTTCATATCAGTTTAGAGTCAGATAAAATTGTAATGGGAAGCCAACGGGAATAAGAAGCACCTTTCTTCAAAGCACAGCTGTGGCGTCCTGCCGAATGACCTTCAGTAGGAGTCTGAGACTTGCACTGAGGGAACTAAGTTCAGAAGCAAAGTGGATGGGCACAGTTTATGGACTGATGTGTCAGAGGTTTCCTCATAGTCTAATGCCACCTGGTGCTTTTTAATTAAATAAGCAAAATAGAATTAATACACATGACATTTTAAGTAACATGATTCTGAGACATGGGCCTGAGTCCGCTCCTAGAAGAATCTGTAGTTTTCGAGAGGGAGATCTCACTGTTGTAGCTACACCTGCCTTACATTGCTGTCACTGTGCTGAGTAAAACATGCTTCTACACAAGCGTGTTCTTAGGAATTATGTTAGTAATAAAAGCTTGTACCTTATGGAGGTCATATTTTCAGCATCGAACAAGAATCAGGATGTAAAGGACAAGTTTCTCATTCTGTCTCACTCACATTAAGGGAGAAAAAGAAATTTATGTGTGAGACTTTATGTATTTAAAAATACATGTGAGTCAGGACAGCCTCTTCAATAAGTGGTGCTAGGAAAACTGGACACGTAAAAGAATGAAATTAGAACACTCCCTAACAACATACTGAAAAATAAACTCAAAATGTATTAAAGACACTATAAAACTCTTAGAGGAAAACATAGGCAGAACACTCTTTGACGTAAATCACAGCAAGATCTTTTGTGACCCAAGATCTTTTTTTATTTAATG
This sequence comes from Lipotes vexillifer, assembly GCF_000442215.2. Lineage (NCBI taxonomy): Eukaryota > Metazoa > Chordata > Mammalia > Artiodactyla > Lipotidae > Lipotes > Lipotes vexillifer. The sequence continues at coordinate 920,596 of NW_006789439.1, read as the reverse complement.
AAAATAAAAACAAAAATAAACAAATGGGACCTAATTAAGCTTAAAAGCTTTTGCACAACAAAGGAAACCATAAATAAGACAAAAAGACAACCCTCAAAATGGGAGAAACTATTTGCAAATGAAGCAACTGACAAAGATTAATCTCCAAAATACACAAACAGCTCATGCAGCTCATACATCCAAAAAACAAACAACCGAATCAAAAAATGGGTGGAAGACCGAAATAGACATTTCTCCAAAGAAGACATACAAATGGCCAACAAACACATGAAAGGATGCTCAACATCACTAATTATTAGAGGAATGCAAATCAATATTACAATGAGATATCACTTCACACTGGTCAGAATGGCCATCATCAAAAAATCTACAAACGATAAATGCTGGAGAGGGTGTGGAGAAAATGGAACCCACTTGCACCATTGGTGGGAGAGTAAATTGATGCAACCACTATGGAGAACAGTATGGTGGTTCCTTAAAAAATTAAAAATAGAACTACCATATGACCCAGCAATCCTACTACTGGGCATATACCCCGAGAAAACCATAATTCAAAAAGACACATGCACCCCAGTGTTCACTGCAGCACTATTTACAATAGCCAGGACATGGAAGCAACCTAAATGTCCATCAATGGAGGAATGGGTAAAGAAAGTGTGGTACCTATATACAGTGGATTATTACTCAGCCATGGAAAGGAATGAAATAGGGTTATTTGTAGAGACATGGATGGACCTAGAGACTGTCATACAGAGTGAAGTAAGTCAGAAAGAGAAAAACAAATATCATATACTAATGCATATATGTGGAATCTTAAAAATAGTATAGACGATCTTATTTGCAAAGCAGAAATAGAGACACAGATATAGAGAACAAGGGTATGGATGCCAGGGGTGGGAATGGGATGAATTGGGAGATGGGGATTGACATATATACACTATTGATACTATGTATAAAATAGATAACCAATAAGGACCTACTATATAGCACAGGGAACTCTGCTCAATGCTCTGCGGTGACCTAAATGGGAAGGAAATCCAAAAAAGAGGGGATATATGTATACATATAGCTGATTCACTTTGCTGTACAGTAGAAACTAACACAACATTGCAAAGCAACTATATTCCAATTTAAAAAATAATAAATAAATACCAGATCTGCCATTTTAAAAAAAATATGTGGGAGTCAGATTGAAGCCTTTCTCCTTGACCAGCTTGAGTGAGTGTGAGAAACAATGTGGTGTGGATGGGTATATGCAGCTCTGAACTCCATCATTTGGAAAAATGAATAGCAGAAAGTTTTAGCTTTAATGCTTTTAAAAAATGTACTTTACGTTTAGATTTATAGTTAATATTTAAAAATCTCTTTCATCTACCATTAACTCTGGGAGCATGATGATGGAACACTAATGTCAATTTGTAGCAGTCTGGGGGGGGAGTAGATGTGTGCATTTGCACAGCAAGTTCAAAGGACAATTTAAGATTGAACAAATGTAACCACGAATTTATGGTGATAGTAGGCCATCTCAGTAGCTTGAAAGGGACAAGATGGTATATATGGGGAGAGAGGGAACAGAAGGATGAGATATGGTGGGGAAAATGCAAGAAAGGTGTGAAATTGGTAAGAAACAAAATGTGTTTATACATAATCACAGACATTGATTCTATATAGAGGAAAAAGAAAATAGGATGTTAGAATTATAATTTGTGAGAAAGAAAATCCAGCATGCTTCTTGGTCATTTAGAATTATGACTCGTTACCCATTATGCCATTGGAAGGCATTAACATATAGTTGGTCAAGAGTATGGGCTGTAGAGTCTAAGTTCAAAAATCTTTCTTACTGGTTGTGTGACCTTGGGCAACTTAATCTTTTAAATCTCAGATCTACCATCTTCAGAATGTTGGTAAGAATAGAAGCTGCTTGAGAAGGTTATTCTGATTAAATGAGCAAATCCATATAATGTTACTACCATAGTGCCTGCTATAAAGCAACCGCTTAATAAAGTTTCCTATTATTTATGACTCAGTCATTAATTCCCCCTCCTCACTTATGGATAGAAAAATCTGCCCCAACACGCACATGCACATCCTGGTCATATTCTTGGCTTCAGTACTCACTGGAATGGCCTTAACGTTGTCTGATCATGGATAACTCTTTGACCAAGGAATAGTAATGGACTGCTCAAGATAGAAGGTGACAAAGTCGTAACTACCATTCCTACTGATGGGTAAGCTGAGTCCCAGAATGCCTATGCATTCTTCATAAGATTACCCAACTAATTGGTGCTAGATTAATGATTTTTCCATTATAACATTTATTCTTAAAATCCTCTGGGGGCCAGGAACCTCTATGAGCACCTGACAAAAGCTGTAGACTTTATCCTCAAACAATGTATCTCTGCACATATAAAACATTTTGCATATAATCTCAGGGAAATCCCCCCCCACCACACCCAACACACACACACTTTCACAGGCTCTTGGTTATGGACTCTAGCTGATCAACACCCTCCTGATTTTGCACCTTGAAAAAAATAACTTTCGGTTAGATTCATCCTTGATTTTCTTCCCATCCTTGTCCTTCATGTAGAGACTTTCATTCTCTCTTCCCCCTGTTCTCTAGACCATAGACACAGGAACAGGAGATCTAGAAGCAATGACTTATGTTATATTTTAAAGCTGGTTTGAACCTAGAGGTCTTACCCCCTGCATCCTTTGGAAATGTTTCAAGAAATACACAACCAACTCCAAGGAAAAAAAACTTCTACCAAATCCCTCAGGAACAGAGCAAAGAATAAACTAGGAAAAACATAAATGTGGGAGTATGTCCATATGTGTGGCTGTTCTAATTTTTATTATATCAAGAACATGTGAAATGAGATGGTGCCTCTAGATTTGTGCTCATAACAGAGAAAAAAATTGCCCCAAATCATTGCTTTCTTTACCTCCTGCAGATGATGACTTGTGGTTCAGCTGGAAACTTATATCCAAACTAAAGTTTTCTCGTCAGTGGTGGAATGATTTATTTTCTTCTTTTGGAAAAGTTACAAGTTATCTCTCTGTATGCAAAAGAGTAAACAGTGGTAGACGTAAGAGAATGGAAGGAAAGGAGTGATTTGCCTTCAAAGTAACAAATGGTTATTAGAGTATTCGTGAAGGAATAAGAGGGTGAGGCAAAACATCGGAGTGGTGAGAGGCGAGAGCAGAGAGTAAAGGAGAAGCATAGGGAGATCAGATTGCCAGCTGTTCATCCACCCCTCTGTTGGTGGCAGACAGAGGACCCCCACTGTCCCTTCCAGCCTAGCCTAAAGCTCCCAGACAGAATAGCACGTGCATTAGCATACGAGGGATATCATAACAAAACTCCACAGACTGGGTGGCTTACACAACAGACACTTATTTCCTCACAGTTTTGGAGTCTGGAAGTCCAAGATCAATGTGTCAGCAGGGTTGGTTTCTACTGAGACTTCTTTTCTTGGCTTACAGATAACCACCTTCGCTCTGTGTCCTCACACGGTATTTCCTCTGAGTTTGCACATCCCTGGTGTCTCTTTTGTGTGTTCAAATTTCCTCTTATAAGGACACCAGTCAGACTGGATTAGGGCCACCTTAATGGCCTCATTTTCTTAACCCCCTCCTTAAAAGCCTTATCTCCAAGTGCAGTCACATTCTGAGGTACTGGGTGCTCAGACTTCACCGTAGGATTTGGGGGAGACACAATTCAGCCCATGACAGCAGAGTAGCTTGTCAGCCTGCCAGCCTCATAAAAATGGTCATCCAGGCAGAGGTGAGCAGAAGTTTTTGTGTTTTTCATCGGAGTAATATTTCCGTAAGGTAGAGTGATGCAAGGTGGGCTCACCACTTACATTTTGAGCCATCAGGATTTGGAAGATATAAGGTAGACAGTGATTACTTTGGCTCTTTGACCAAAGTAAGTCCCAAATCCTACACCAGCTCTCTCTGCAAAAATCTGAAGTCTCTGGAACAAAAGATTTTCTGTAACCCTGAGAATGGATCTCCAAGAAGGCTGCCAACCCTAACATAAAGGCTTTGGTCCTGTCCAGCTCTCACTGCTGTGTATACTCACCTCGGTGGAACATTTCCAATCCTGTCAGCTTATCTTTGATTTTACATTTTTTATAGTAACTTTCTAGCCAAATATCAATGCTGCCCACTGTCTTTTAGATGTTCAAAATCAAAAGTTGCACAGTGGCTATGTTTTTATTTTATTTAAGGATTATTTCTATTTTTGGCAATCTTTGACAGCGCTTTTCAGCACTGACGCTACAGTAAACCCATTGAAACTCTGGCTTTCATGGAGAGCAAACAAGCCAGAGAATTATTTCACTCAACTCAGATGAGAGACAGATTTTTGTTATCTTCCGTCTCCAAAAATCCTATATATCTCCATTAAAGGTTTACCTTAAGAATGGAATTTTGTGTCTTGCTTGCATTTTCTAAACTTTGGAGTATTTCACATAAAATAGAAAAGTACCTTTCATATCTTTTATTTAAGGCCAGGACATCTAATGGGCCAAAGAGGTGACTTTTAGAAATGGAGCTAGGACATGATCTTTTGCCCCAAATGGGAGACAAATCTAAAGTGTGCTGAGCTAAGAAGCCAGACAGGTTTCAGAAACCTCTTACCATATTTATTTTTATCTGTATACTTCATCTCGTGTCCATTCCCATATGATCTGCCATCAATTACCCATTGTAATGGAAGCCTCTAGTTTCTTATAAGGTAGAGATACAATAAAAGTAACTCGAGGCCAGTGAGGCTGCCAGTTCAGCTTTTGTCTGCCCCTGCACATCCCTGACTCCTTCCTATGGCCTTGTTGTTAAAAGCATCCATTTGTATATTTCTTCCTTTTCACCTTTTAAAGTTCATGGGGGAAATTATCGTGTTTTGTTTCAAGTCACATTGGAATCAGATCAGGAATTGAAATCCTGACCCTAGGCTTGCTGTGCCGACTTGGACGAGTTTCTTATCCTTTTTTCTGCCTTAGTTTCCTCATCTCTTAATTGGTGCTACGAAGAATAAATGAGATTACATTTATAAAGCACTTAGTCTAGTGCAAGGCTACATAGTATCATCACTGAAGTGGAAACTATTTGTATATTTCTTATTCTCTCTTTCATTTTGGTCCCATCTCCTCTCCTCTCATCCCCTCTCCTTTCTCTCCTTTACTGTCCAGTTTTCTCTTTCCCCTAACAATAACCTAGTATATGCACACCTGTGCCTGTGACCCAATCCAGTGAGTCTCAAGCAAGGGCTGTATTGGATATACTTAAGGATATTTAAGTATTTCAAAAGCCTGAGGGAAGTCTTAAATTGATCTGTAATAGCACTTCATTGTTTCTTTTCTTTTGACTCCAATTAGGTGAACTCAGTATAGAGAAACTGCTTCCTGTTTATCAGCAGCTCTGATGAGTTATAAATGTCTTGCATTAGCAAGAGAGAGAGAGAATGGGAAAAAAGAATCAACTTATAAACACATTTTTTTTCTGGGAATTACATTTTTCCAAATGTGGAGTCCATGAGAATTGAGAAAGAGAATTAAAAAATTAAACACATTTTTTTCTCTTTTCTCATCTCTAAATTTAAAAAGACATGGACTAGATGCTTTTACCCGTCCTGAATACTAGTGGTATGGACCATGTCAGCCTGACTCTTTAATTGAAAGGTGTTTTTGTTGTTGTTTTTTGCAGTACGCGGGCCTCTCACTGTTGTGGCCTCTCCCGTTGCGGAGCACGGGCTCTGGACGCGCAGGCTCAGTGGCCATGGCTCACGGGCCCAGCCGCTCCGCGGCATGTGGGATCTTCCCGGACCGGGGAACGAACCCGCGTCCCCTACATCGGCAGGCGGGCTCTCAACCACTGCGCCACCAGGGAAGCCCTGGAAGCCCTGAAAGGTGTTTTTGTGTCTGCGGCCATTAGCCCTTTCATTGAGGGACACTATAAGAAAAATGTTTATAAATCATACTATTGTGTTAGTTGTTCAGGAATATTATTGAGGACATTGCCTGCTACATTATTCAGCATGGCTCATGTATGAAAGCCATTCCACTATTTCATATTGGCATCTAGGAAACTCACAGTCAAATTCAAATCTCAATTCTAGCAACTGAAGTGGTGTTTACAGCTTACAATTTATATTTCATTATCCCAGATCCTGTTGTTTAAAAAACAACCTTTTCAGATTTTTCTATTTCATAATATTTACCTCAAATCCTCTCTAGAAAAATTCAGAGTATACATTAGTAAACGACTCTCCTTCCTCCTCTGGCTTCTCTAACTTCTTAGCACTCACAGATACCATTTCCTCCAGAGGCCATTTCATTCACTCGCCTTCTTAGTCTCTGTTTATCTCCTGTGTAAAATCAATGACTAATCATTTGTGCACGTGGACAAAAAGAGAGGCATCTGTTCTTTCTCCTCTCCCAACCTCTAATTTTTGCATGTGGATTTCTGTTTGGCTTGTAGATGTTATTCTATGCTATCCGGTAAGAAGAAATCTACAGTGATAACTTGTACCCCATATCATACCTGACTTTCCCTTATGGTCTTAATTTTGCTGGTGAAGACTGATATTTTTCTCTTCTCTGTATTTCTCTTTTCTTTTGTTTGAGACTATCTCATATGTTATTTTGGAATATGTCATATTTTACGTTGAGAAGATGGACTCCGGACAAAATTGTTCCTGAATTGCTTAGTTTGTACCTTACTTAAAAACAATCAGTTATTGCAAGCCACATTACCCACAGAATGTAGCTGGGTCATGCCAGTCCTTGATTTAGTAATTTACCATAGATTATTGAAGGGGTTTCGCATTTTAATTTTTCAAATTGTTTCAAGAGCGTTTTGGTCATTTACAACAAAAACTTCAGTGAGCAGGATACACATGTAACATTATTTTTTACAGAAGGATTGCTGAGACTCTGATAACTAAGATGGCATGTGGGTTAGCACATGGTGAAAGCCATGGATCTTGAGTAGGACTTCTTGGGTTTGAACCCTAGATTCTTCATGTATTTGCCATGTGGTTTTGAACAAGTTACTTAGACTTTCTGTACTTTATTGTTTTTGCTTTTTAATCTGTAAAATGGGCCCAAAATGACACTTTTAGCTTAGCTCAGAGCCTGGCGCATGAGCAGTATTATTGTTTTGATGATTTAAAATTTTCAGGATAAAATTGTCAAAACCAGCCTGCAATGAACTGGAACGTAATTACACTTTATTGCCTTAACTCCATGTCTCTTGGCTATTAGCTGTTGGGTTTCTGTTATCCAGAGAAAGCTGTTCTATAGCCCAGCATTATACTTGGACATTGGGGAACAAAAGGGAGCTCATGTAAAATGAAGCTGAAACAGAAGTTGATGATTTAAATAAATGAGAATTGTTTCTTATAAAACCCGGGAAGGATAAAGAGCCCCACTCAGTTCATTAACCAGTCGCTAAATGGTGTTTGTGTTATCTCCATGAATACTAAATGAATTCATTATGATATGTGCTATTATGGTGAATAGCAAATGAATTCATAACGATGGGCTTCATAAAAATATTCCTAATGGAGAAGTTATGCATTATCAAGCTGGTTCCTAGAGTAACTAGGGCTTATATTTAAACGGGGGAAATAAATAATACTAGTCACGACATTGGTTAGTTGGAGTTATTTGGGAAGGTTCTACAGAACTGAGAACGCAGTTCATGTCTTGGTAATATATCAGTAGCCTCAGATGACTCTCAGTTTTTGGTTTCTGTCTTTTGTTACTGATGGCAGATATCTATTTTTGTCTTTGATTCAAAGAGAAGGATCCAATTATATGCAGCTAGTCAACAGTAAACCTTTACTTTGTGATTAGAAAGATTAAGTGAGAAAGTCTTAAAGCAGTTTCAACCTTTCCTGCCCAGAGGCTATCTGGAGGAATGGTTATCACACTTCACCAATCTTCGGGTCAGTTGCTGTACATAAAATGCAGTGAACCCCCTCATCTGCCCACTTTCTCTCAGCATAAGAATAGAATAAATTTTAGAATTAACGGCATAAATAGTGTACCCTTGAAGTAATATTTGAATTTTATTGACCATCATAAATAGATTATGAAATCATGGCAGCAACAAAAGCACAGATGGTGTCTTATTATAAACCTGCAAACTGCAAGCAATGAGCCTGAAGACCACTCAGAGGGCACTTGTGGGCCATCAGTGGTCTAGAAACCACACTATGCTAACCTCTCATCTAAAGGTAGAATTAATTTCTTAGAAAAAAATTGACACAACTTCTTGATTTCATAATAAAATTAAAATACGTCCAGGGCTTAAGTTTCAAGAACCAGCAGCTTTATGTGTAACCCTAATTTATGAATTACATTTGAGCCTCTAAGAGAAATATTTAGTGAGAAGTATAAAAAGTAAAAGAAATACAAGGTAAAACTTTACTAATGCAAGCAGTTTAACAATTCAATTAAATAACATTACTTGCAGCCTACAATGTGCAAGGCATTGAGGGAGGTATGTAAATAAGACACTGTGTTAGTCTTCAAGAAATTTTCAATAGAGTTTGTCGTGTACATATTTCACTATGATATAAATTAAACTGGGATAAGACTTAGAACTAATATACACATAATGGAATGTGAATAATTATAGCAAAATAATAATAATCACTTACATAGGATTTTTTTGTGTGCCAGGAACCTTTCTAAACACTTTACATAAGTTATTCATTTAGTCCTCACAACAAGCCTATGATGTAAGCACTACTGTTAACCCCAATTTATGTGTGAAGAAATGGAGCCACAGATGGTAAAGTAACACAGAGATAGCTGACTGTGACCTTTTCTTGCTTATCTTCTAGGAAGGAGTGTTTTACTGAGAAGAATTTTGAAGCTGTAGCAGAGGGTGGAGCCAGAAGATGGAAGATTGGATTCCTGATACCATAAAAAAGATTGGACTTTCCAAAACAGAAGGTGGTATCAAAAGCAACAGAGATATAAAATAGGGTGACTGGTGAAAAAAGCAAAGAAAGATGTTTGATAACTAGAACATCAATGGTATCTTTAAGTGAGTGGGTCATGGAAACATTAGTGCATAGACATGATTTCCAGATTAAACTTAAAGAAAGAATAGTGCATAAAAATGTGAAGACAGTAAGTGATGCCTGTTCTTTTGAGAAATTTGGTATTGAGGGCCAGGGGAGCAAGGGTGAGATTAGTTATAGGTATTTTTAAAAAGGAGAGCTTTTCAAAATAAGCATGTAATAGATTTAAGAGTGATTGTCAGAGGGGAGGAGTCAATGGAGACAAAGTCATTAAAGATGCAATCACCCCACCCTTTCTTGGGAGGGATATGCAATTTTATTTAATTTGTTTATTGAAATATAGTTGACATACAATATTATGTTAGTTTCAGGTGTACTACATAGTGATTTGATATTTGCATACATTATGAAGTGATCACCATGATAAGTCTAGTAACCATCTATCCCCATACAAAGTTATTACAGTAGCATTGACCATATTCTTTAAACTGTGTATTACATCCCTGTGCCTTATTTATTTTATAACTGGAAGTTTGTATCTCTTAATCCTCTTCAGCTGTTTCACACTGCCCCCACACCCCACCCTTTAGGCAAACACCCTTTTCTTCTCTGTATCTATGAATCTGTTTTCATTTTGTTTTGTCTTGTTTTTTGGGATTCCACATATAAGTAAGATCATATGGTATTTGTCTTTCTCTGACTTATTTCATTTAGCATAATACATTTAGCTCCATCCATGTTGTTGCAATAACAAGATTTCCTTTTTTTATGGCTGAGTAGTGTTCTGTTTTATATATATATATATATATATATATATATATATATATATATATATATATTACAGCTCCTTAATCAAGTCACCTATCAATGGACACTTAGGTTGTTTATATATCTTGGCTATTGTAAATAATGCTGCAATGAAAATTTCATATATCTATTTGAATTCGTGATTTTGTTTTCTTCAGGAAAATACCCAGAAGTGAAATTGCTGGATACATGGAAGTTCTACTTTTAATGTTTTAAGGAACCTCTATTTTGTTTCCATAGTGGCTGTACCAAGTTACAATCCCACCAATAGTGCACAAAGGTTTTCATTTCTCCACATCCTCGCCAACACTTGTTATTTGTTGTCTTTTTGATGATAGTCATTCTGAAAAGTGTGAGGTGGCATCTCATTGTGCTTTCAATTTGCATTTCCTTGATGATGTTAAGTATATTTTCATGTGTCTGTTGATCATCTGTATGTTTTCTTTGGAAAAATGTCTATTCAGGGCCTCTGCCCATTTCTTAATCTGGTTGCTTTTTGATATTGAACTGTATGAGTTCTTTGTATATTTTGGATATTAAACTCTTTTGGCTACATCATTTGCATACATCTTCTCCCATTCAGTAGGCAGCCTTTTCATTTTTGTTGTTAGTTTCCTTTGCTGTGCAAAAGCTTTTTAGTTTGATTTTTTTTCCTTTTGTTTACTTAATTGAAGAAACATATCAAAAAATATTGCTAAGATCAATGTCAAAGAGCATACTGCCTAGGTTTTCTTCAAGGAGTTTTATGGTTTCAGGTCTTATGTTTAAGTCTTTAATCCATTTTGAGTTAATTTTTGTATATGGTGTGAGAAAGTAGTCCAGTTTGAGTTTTTGCATGTAGCTGTCCAGTTTTTCCAGCATCATTTATTGAAGAGACTGTCTTTTCCACATTGTGTATTTTTACCTCTTTAGTCATAGATTAATTGACCATATAGACTTGGGTTTATGTCTGGGTTCTCTATTCTGTTCCATTGATCTATGTGTCTGTTTTTGTGCCAATATCATGCTGTTTTGTTTACTGTTGCTTTGTAATAGTCTGAAGTCAGGGCATGTGATACCTCCAGCTTTGTTCTTTTTTCTTTTTTTGGCTATTCTAGGTCTTTTGTGTTGGTTTTTTATAGAATATTTGTTCACTTCTATGACAAATGACATTGGTGTTTTGACACCAATTGCATTGAATTGCATTGATTGCATTGAATCTGTAGATTGCCTTGGGTAGCATGTTAATTTTACCAATATTTATTCTTCCAAACCATGAGCACAGCATGTTTTTCCATTTGTTTGTATTGTTTTCAATTTCTTTCACCAGTGCCTTATAAGTTTTCCAAGTACAGGTCTTTTGTCTCCTTAGTTAGATTTATTCCTAGATATTTAATTATTTTTAACGCAATAGTAAATGGGATTGCTTTCTTAATTTTTCTTTCTGATAGTTCATTGTTAGTGTACAGAAACACAACAAATTTCTGCATTTTAATTTCATATCTTGCAACTTTACCAAATTCATTGGTAAATGAATTTTTTACCAATGGCATCTTTAGTAGTTTTTGATGGCATCTTTAGTATTTTCTATATAAAGTATCACATCATCTGCAAAAAGTGACAAATTTACTTCTTCTTTTACAATTTGGATTCCTTTTATTTCTTTTTCTTGTCTTATTGCTGTGGCTAGGACTTCCAATACTATGTTGAATAAAAGTAACAAGAGTGGTCATCCTTGTCTTGTTTCTTATCTTAGAGGAAATGATTTTAGCTTCTGACTGTGGAGTATGATGTTGGCTGCAGGCTTGTAATATATGGCTTTTATTATGTTGAGATATGTTTCCTCTATACCCACTTTGTTGAAATTTTTATCATAAATGAATTAACTCTGCCCAAAGCTTTTTCTGTATTTATTGAGATAATCAAATGATTATACTTCTTCAATTGGTTAATGTGGCATATCATATTGATCAATGTGCAGATATTGAAGCATCCTTGCATCCCTGGGATAAATCCCCCTTGATCATGGTGTCAAAAAGATTTGTTGTTAGTTATAGGGATTGGACACCATGGTGTGAGGAAACATGATTCAATGGTGATTTTCCTAGCTCAGGCTCTTCATTAGCCAATGGACCTATTTCTTATTATTGTAATCCAAGGAGGGAAGGAAAGGAGTTTGTGACCAAGATAGAGAAGAAAAGTGAATCCAGGGAGTAACTTCACAGAAGCCAAGATAAAAGTTTGCTGATTTTTTCAATGTTTGGCACATTTCAATATCACTTGCATGTTTTCTGAATAAATTTTTATCAATTTTTCAAACTCTGGACCTTCATTAAAGAAAGTCTTATAACACACACACACACCACACACACACACACACACACACACACACACACACACACACACACCCCTACAGTTACTCTAACTATAATACACAAAAGCCTTAGTTTTGAGTAGTTTCCTATATTACTTAAACTTGTAATATATATGATGACTCAGGTAACTTTACCTTAACTTCATTAAACCAATGGCATTAGAGCCTATCTAACTTATTAATGGCACATTACACATTTCAGAAATGAGAGAACTTTTCACATAGTGCCTAGCAAAATGTTAAATGAATTAAATGTAGTTAAATATGAGCTTTAACACACATCTCATTTAACACTCACAGAGATCCTGTGAAATAGGTGTCATTATCCTGTTTTACACATGTGGAAACATGTTAAGTGACTTGACTAAGGTTACAAGGGGTGGAGAGGAAAAGCATGGTCTTGAATGGGTTTCAAATATCCTAGTAGTACTTTCCCCTACATTACATTTGTTTCGTTTGTACTTAAAATTGAAAGTATAAGGCAAGTTTAAACTATAAACTTCACTGTGTATTAAAAATTATAATATTTTTGTGTAATGACTTCTAAAAACTGTTCACAGTCTTGTACTGTGGCTTACACCTCAGCAGAAAAAGCTCTCAGCTCTTTGAGAGTGGGACCATTTTATGTAGCCTAAAAATGCTCTCAAATGAAGCCATTTAGTAGCAACTCCACAGACAGCCTCCGGAATATAAAGTATGAACAGAGTCTAAATGGGAAGAAATGTTTTTGTGGGGGAAGAATGCTATTATTAGCATCCTTAGAGTCACCATGCTCGTGGTGTGGAACCTGAAGAAAAACAATGATGTAGATTTATTGATACTAGTCTCTAGTACCCTCCTGGAGGTAATTGGTAATCAATTACTTATCTGTCCTTAATATCTTTTCTATTTCTACCGTAACAACCACAATAAGAACAAAAATGGTTTAATGCAATCATTTATTCCTTCCACAAACTCTTTTTAAGTAATTATTTGGTGCCAGGCATTGGGATTAGCATTTTCAGTACAAATATGAACAGAGTTCCTAATCTATTCCCTTGAGGCTCTTGTTCTCTATTGTGTGTATTTTAGGTATACACACACACACACACACACACACACACACACACACACACACATGTAGTATTACACATAAGACTGTTAAAATACATTATAAAAGATATTATATTAATGATAACCTGGCATTATGTATCAAACTAACAGTTGTCCCAGATGACTCAAATTCTAAACTTTTTCAGGAGAGAAGCTACCTTATACAGCACTTCTCTTCTCTCCCTAACGTCTCCCTTCGTCACCAGCTGGTACAATGGCTTAGACTTAGTAGGTGGCCAAAAATACTAATTAAATGATTTCTTGATTGGCTTTTGATAATCTTTATTCTTTAAGGTATATATTTAGCAGTTTTCTCCACAGCAATAATTTTTAACCATCAGATAGATTTATTCTTTCATCAAACACTAATAAATGCTACTAGGGGTCCTAGGTAGTTTCTGGATAATTGTCACTGAGTTCAATTCACATCTAAACAAAGTCTTGATGCTCCAGGATTACTAAGGATGATTTGGCATATGTCAAAATTATTTCCTAAGGTCAATAAGTCAGGCAGTGTCTGCATAATGCCACCAACATTACATGATCTAACTTTCACATTCACATGTTGGCTTTATGTTTGCCCATCCAGGGGAGGAGAAAAAGTGAGAAAACCAAAATTTGCTTGGTCATAGAAGGCAAATCACTCAGTCAATTGTCTTGCCTCTCTAGGAAGCTATGGCTCAAAAACAAATTGAGCATATCTAAAGCTGATAAAGTGCCTAAGCTTCAAAAGCAAAACAAACCCAGAAACTGATAAATCCCTTCGCTTAAAAGCAAAACCGAAGAAATTTAGGTGACTAAGAGAAAAGCTTTTGTTTAGCAGCCAGGGATATGACACATAGTCTTGAGGGAGATGGGATGAGAATTAAATGATCGCATAAATGATCCCACTGTTTTAATGGCTGATTATGAAAAAAAAATATTGTCTCATTTTGATCAGGGTTTAAGGTAATACAGTGGAACAAATTTGATAATTAAAGAGCTCCAGGAAAGCTGATGTTTATTTAAAAAAAAATTAAAATAAGCCATTCTCCTCACTATGTAATTTAGTTGACGACATTTTTTGTTTGTTTATTTTCATGAAAACCACTTCATTCTTTATCAGCTAGGCTCACTCATTTCTAAGAAGTCAGAATTATGTGCCCCCAAAGTCGATGATGTACATTGCAGAGCAGTGAAATCAGCTTGAAGCATAAAGTCATTTTGTGATTAATTAGATTTGAACTAGCTCTTCTTTGGAGGATACTTTGTGGTAAATCCCACAATTTTGTGTGTGTGTGTGTGTGTGTGTGTGTGTGTGTGATTTGGGCAGTATTTAGCCCCGTGACCCTTTCTTACTTGTTGAAATACTCTCTACCTTTGGACTGCATGATAACTAACTCTCTTGATTTTTTTCCCAAATTTTTTACTTCTTAGTCTCCTTTCTAGGGGTTTTCTTCATTGCCCCATCTCTTTAACTTCTTAGTTTCCTGCCCCAGTTTTAATATGTGATGAAGGGCATAAGCTTTGAGACAGATTGTGGCTTCTCAATAACTATGGGATTTTGAGAAAATATTTTAGCTTTTTATGTCTTCTTTTCCCTCAATAATATGCCAAGATAATTATACTTGCCTGTTTGTTTCCTAGGGCTGCCACAACAAAGTACCATGACCTGGATGGCAGTCTCACAGTTTTAGAAACTAGAAGCAAGAAATTTAGTTGTTAGCAGGACCATGCTCCTTCTGAGACCTGCAGTTTTGCCTCTTTCCAGATTCTGGTGGGTTTCTGGCAATCTTTAGCATTCATTGGCTTGCAGTTGGGTAACTCCAATCTCTGTCTTTGTAATCACATGTTTTCTCCCTGTGTCTATGTCTTCACATGACCATCTTCTTATAAGGACCAGTTACATTGTATTAGAGGTCCACCCTACTCCAGTATGACCTCATTTTAACTTAGCTAATCACATCTGCAATGACCTTATTTCCAAATAAATTCATATGCTGAGATACTGGAGATTAAGACTTTAGGGGGGACCATTTCAACCCATAACACTGACTTATGGCATTCTTGTTTGAACTAGAATGACTGATCAATTGCTTGGCATCTAGTAAGTGCCACAAAATTATATTCCCTTCCTTTCTCCTTCATGCTGGGTCATAATTACAGTGTCTGTCCGTGACTGATTTCAGTCCGTCCCAATGTCCTTAATCTTTTCCCAAAAATGTGCACTGAATGTGGTGAAAGTTGTGTCACCACGTTGATCTTTATTGATTCTCATCCTCACGCTGGTTTCTGAGGACATGGGCTAATTAATGTTATTTGGTGTTTTTGTTTAGAGAAGCACTTACTTGCACCTCATGCAGTGTTTACCCATTGTTGGTTTCTTTCTTTGTGATTTTATTCAGTTTTACCGCAATCTCTTCCACACCACAATACGCTTTTGTGCAAGAAATCAGATTACTCTAGGGAGAGGGTTAACGTCCACAGAGAGTGGACCCCAGGAGCACCTGATCTGCTACAGGAGGCAAGATGGCTCTGGAAGATGTTATGGATGCTCAAAGAAGAGTGGTTAGTTTTCATTGTAATACTTTACTTTTGGCTATGCTTACCTCCTGCCAGATTTCTAATTCCCTTAACATTTAAGATTGCCAAATCAGGCCATCTGTAAACATGAAAAGTTGTAAAACTGGGGTCTTTCACCAAAGTGATAGCTTTAATATTCTGAACAGAAGAAGGAATGATTTTTCTGGTCCAGAAAGTCCCAAACAATTTAGTTTTGGGTATACCTTCTTCCTTCTCCACCCTCTGTAATTCCTAGGGCTTTCTAAATGTGGGTGGATTTTGGTTCAATGACCATCTTTTAAAATTTTTCTTTTTTCCTTTCTTTCTGTCCAGAATGCGCCTTGGCAAGCATTGTGGAGAAGCCCAGCACAGCCTTTCATGAGCCAGAAAGGTTAAAACTGTGATGAAAGGACAGCACCAGCTCTCTGCTGTTGGTGAGTTATTCTGTTTATTCTACATATGTTTCCTTTTAATTAAAATGTCATTTTTAATTAAAAATGAAATGTCAAGCAGGAAAAAAAATTGGCAAAGTCTGTACTATTGCAATGAATGCAAGCAGAAATAGTCAGTAGAGAGGAAAAAACTTTGAAAGGGTGAGAACCGTATCTCATTCCCCATTTTTGTAGAAAGAAAAAAAATCCAGAAGAGGATTGGAGAGGTTTGAATGGTCCTTGTTGTTCATGGCACACATGCACATCTGCTTTATAACATGTTCCCATAATTAAAAAATACATATTTGATATGTGGGCACATGCTTTAAGTTAATGAGTGATACTGATGGGTGCCACATTTTTCATGAGTGACAGAGCCACTAATGAGATGTAGCATTGACTGCAGAGGGCACCAATAAATTGTGTAAAACACCCTTGCTGGCCATTTATTTAATATATTTTACAGAAGTGTAATGCCTTATAGCTTAATATGGGGCTTTTATTTTGTTATAAACACCCAAGCCTACAATGGGCTTTTCAAGAATTATGCATCATTTATGCCTTCCATTTCAGCATCGCTCTGATAGAGAATGTTCCACATTATGATTAAATACTCAAAGGGATGCTTCCATAGACAACTAAATTCCATAAAAATAATTGCACGAGAGTATCCATCCCTTTTTCTAGAGCGTAGGAGCTGACACATGGTTAGGAAGATGGTGGGGCATGTAGAAATCAGCTGTAGAGGAATGACAAATAAGTAGTTTTTGTATTGAATAAGGGAGAGACCAAAGAGGAGTGAACCTCTCCCCAGCAGGTAGCACTTTGATTTGGCCTTTCATCTCTTTCATTTTTGTCTTGTTTGCTCTTTCGATGAAAACTTCCCTTCCCTCTCCCTGTCTGTCCACGTTGGCTTTATTTTCTCCCCTCTGTGGTACCATGCTTTTCCTTGAACCGCGTCTGTGCATATCATCTTCCTTACACTTGAAATATAATTTTTCCCCCAAACTCTCCCCTAACTCCCTTCCTAGCTACTCCTTCTCATCCTTTGGATCTCAGTTTATAAAATCAATTCTCAATAGCATCCAAATCTACTGCCTTTTCTCTACCATCAGTAGGTTCTGTGATTACCCGCCCACCATGATATTCTTTCATAACACCCTGGACCTCTCCCTTGTAGCACTTATTGCAACTGTAATTAAATAATGAAATGCTTAACTTCCAACTTAACTTGCCTACTTTTTCTAGAGTGTAAGCTCCAGGAGGGGAAACCATGCCTACCTTATTGATGACTATGTCTCTAGCACCTGGCTCACTGTCCAGTACATAGTAAATGTTAGATACATATTTGCTGTTGAATGAAGTTTACAGTCAGTGAAGTAAGAATCTGTGTGTGGTTAGTATGATTTGCTACAAAGCAGGTGGAAAGTAGTGTAGGTTCCTGCAGATTATGAACAGGCTTTACAAACAGTCAAGCACACCTCTACTGTAGATTTAGCTCTGTCTCTAGTATGGCTGTGATCCATGAAAATGATAATAGTGCTTAGGGTTTTATCCTGAAACGATCAGAAAAAAAAATGCAATTTATGGAGACATAATTCAGTAAACCGATATTAAGTTTCTACTGGCAGTGTGCTTGGTACCTACTGTACAATTTAAGAGCTCTCAATTTAGTAAAATTTGTGGAGCAAGTGAGAATGAAAGAACATTTTTCTTCTGGCTATCCTTTTTGTTCTCCACCGGTAAATGTTATCTAGAGGAAAATGAAAGTTAGGTATCTGCCCAGTTCTTCACTGGGTCTACAAGGAAACATACTTGTAACTATTTACAAAGCTGAACCTGAAGGAGATTGAAATGTTGCTACTTGTTTACCTTAATAGCTGATGAACTAACATGAAATGACTGCTTTTGTTGAAAAATAAATAAAATGGTAGAAATTTTATTAGGTATATATTAATTTCCTTGCCTCGTCCTCAGTTTTGTAAACATAGGTAATAAAAGTAAAGACATCTCCTATCCATTTCACTGGATATTTTTTGACAGTTATCTTTGAAAAATATTGAAAAGATTCCCGCATTTTTCTTTATCACCATGACAGTCCAGAAGTCCTGCTTTGTGTCCAATTGAAATCCCTCCTGCTTTATTAAAACAATTTCTGCTTGTTTCCTTCTCTGTATCCATGGAGAACAACTGATCAACATCCTTCATATAAAGCCCTTTATATTCTCGGAGGCAGTAATTTCCTGTGAAATATTTAGTTGAAAGTTTCATAAACTTTAAGAGAAAAAAAGGACTGTGATTTTGTAACTTTAGATTTTGTTAAGTTTATACTTTACAAAAGTATTATCCAAAGTTTTGGACATAAAGATAGTTACATTTACCTTCCTGTGCGACAAATTAACTCTAACCCCCTTTTAAATAGCATTTTGAGTCCCATCATAATACATTTAAATCACATATTTCCTGTCAAGCATGGTTAATTATTTTGAAAGTGTGTGCATTATAGCACCTCTTTTTGGTTTCTCTTAATTTCTTGATAAATCTCTTCTACTGTATTCTATCATTTAAATTTATAATGGTTCCAATATGAATTATCACTCATTTTGAATTGATTTTGGCAATTTGATTTTAAAACCTTGAAATCTGATTATGGATAACCAATAAAAAAATTCATGTGAGAGGCAATAAAATATTATCTTTTAGGGTTGAGTGATTCGATTTAGGAGCAGTTTTTAAAACTAGCTTATCTCTAGCATTAATTTCACATTAGTTGTCCACAGTAGTTTAAGAAATCCAAATATTTACATAACAAAAAAGGCAAAATGTCACTTAAACTGCAAACATTTGTATGTGATCTAGATGTGAAGTTATTTTCTGGGATTGACAGCACATAGTATTAACTGTCTCACATTTTCTTCATTCTTCACAGCAAGGGAGCTCTTCTTGGAAGTTCTATGATTGGAGGGGTCTCAATACAAATTAACAAAAAGTTCTGCCCAACTGTTTCCTTGGTTTTGGTGAAAGGCTGCCCTCTTGTGCAGAGATGAGAAGCAACTGTTTAAAAACCTCATTTGCCTTATTAGTGATGCAATTACTGTTGGATTCTGAAATGAACATTAAGATTTTGCTTGGCACACGCAACTCATCATTTAGAAATACCAAGAAGCCACTCTTAACCTTCCTTTGGACTCCTTGGACTTTATAAATGAATTATGATTTCCATAATTCTTTTATGCAACTCAGGCCAAAGGTAAACTTTCACTTCGATATAAGAATATAGCCCACTAATAGGAAGAATCTACATAGTTCCCCTTTTAAAAAATAAATGTCCCAGCTTACCCTTCCCCCTTCCCCATGTCCTCAAGTCCTTTCTCTAGTAGGTCTGCATCTTTATTCCCATCCTGCCCTTAGGTTCTTCATGACCAATTTTTTTTTTTTTTTTTTTT
>NW_006789439.1:882503-900873 GCF_000442215.2 Lipotes vexillifer | reverse complement strand
TTTTTTTTTTTTTTTTTTTTTTTTAGATTCCATATATATATATGTGTTGGCACAGGGTATTTGTTTTTCTCTTTCTGACTTCACTCTGTATGACAGACTCTAGGTCTATTCACCTCACTACAAATAACTCAATTTTGTTTCTTTTATTGGCTGAGTAATATTCCATTGTATATATGTGCCACATCTTCTTTATCCATTCATCTGTCTGTACATTTTATTAAAATATTCTCTCATGGAAAAAAGTAAATGATGTGCTTATTTCTAATTACAAAATCTTCTGATCTGTTAACAGAGTCATATAACTAAATAAAAAGGAAGTCAGGGGGCTTCCTTGGTGGCGCAGTGGTTGAGAGTCCACCTGCCGATGCAGGGGACACGGGTTCGTGCCCCGCTCCGGGAAGATCCCACATGCTGCGGAGTGGCTGGGCCCGTGAGCCACGGCCGCTGAGCCTGCGTGTCCGGAGCCTGTGCTCCACAGCGGGAGAGGCCACAACAGTGAGAGACCTGCGTACCTCAGAATTATTCCTTTTGGTCTGTTGAAGGCTGGTTCTTGACTTTGTCACCAGAGGGAGAGAAGAAACTTGGAAAATCCTTCCAAGATTAGCACTTAAAAGTGAAAAATAGGGCTTCCCTGGTGGCGCAGTGGTTGAGAGTCCGCCTGCCGATGCAGGGGGACACGGGTTCGTGCCCCGGTCCGGGAAGATCCCACATGCTGCGGAGCGGCTGGGCCCGTGAGCCACGGCCACTGAGCCTGCGCGTCCGGAGCCTGTGCTCTGCAACGGGAGAGGCCACAACAGTGAGAGGCCCGGGTAACGCAAAAAAAAAAAAAAAAAAAAAAAAAAAAGTGAAAAATAGAGCACACATACTCTCACACCCTTTTTTGGTCTTATTTTTCCAAGTATTTAGTTTCACCGAAGTAGTGATTCCAAAATTCATCTTTGATAAGTAGGTAGATAACAGTATATAATAGCAGTAGATAATAAGTGGGTTATTTCTATCTGATACTTTAATAATGTTTTATTTTATGCAAATGCTTTCTTGTACTTTTTAAATTTAGGGTTTTAAAGAACTTAACAAATAATTATTATTATTTAGAAAAGAATTAGTTGACTATCTGTGAAAGGTATGAGCAATGAAGAATCCTGAGCATTGCTATCTGAATTAATTACTCTGTCTTTAACCCATAACTCACAGAATGGAGAAGTAAAGCTTTGATGTGGCTTACACTTTAGAATTCCATGAGGTCTTTAGTCGTCCGATAATGTTCGAACTCCTTTTTAGAAGATAAGAATGACTTAAAAGCAAAAATAGCCCCCCCAAAATAAAAATATATGTCCACACAAAAAGTTGCAAACAAATGTTCATATCAGTATTATTCATAATAACCATAATAGCCAAAAAATGGAAACAATCCTAATGTCTATCAGTGGAAAAAATGTGGTTTATTCATACAATGGAATATTATTCATCTATAAAAAGAAATGAAGTACTTATACCTACTACAACATGGATGAATCTTGAAAACATTATGCTAAGTGAAATAAGCCAGACAGAAAAGGCTACATAATGTATGATTCCATTTTCATGAAATGTTCAGAGTAGGCAAACCTATGAAGATAGAAAGTAAGGTTAGTGGTTTCCTAGGAGTAGGGGTAACAGGGAAGGATGGAGAGGGAGAGAAGAAAAGGAGAGCTGCTATTAATGAGCACAGGATTTCCTCAGGAGGTGATAAAACGGTTCTAAAATTGATTGTGGTGATGGTGGCACAACTTTGTGAATATATTAAAAAACCGTTGAATTGTACACTTTAGATAAATTGTATGGTATTGGAAATACATTTCGATAAAGTTATTTATTTTTTTAAAAAAAAAGGTAAAAAGAAAAAAAACCCTGCCCACTGTGTTCTGTAACAAAGTCTTTTCCTTTATTACCAATGTCTGATATTTGGCATTCAAAACTCTTCTTATGTGTGCAGTTAGCCTCACAGAACCTTCCTTGGTTTTTAAAGACTTTATGTCACTGGTTCAAATGTGCCTTCTTGTTTTATGAGTTTAATTATTATGAATAATATTCCTTCAGACATTTTTCCCCCCTTCCAGGACAAAATGCCTTGCAGGGAATGTAAATATTTTAAGTGTTGTTACAATATTTATATGTGCAGAAACAAAGAGTCAAGGGCGGCACTTTGCCCTAACAGATCCGAGCACAGGCTTTGAGGTCTGACTGATTAAGATTCAAATCCTGCTTATTAGTTGTGAAATCTAGCACAAGTCCTCTTTTTAAGTCTCAATTTCCTTAGCTGTAAAATGGGGACAGCTTCACACAGCTGTTTTCTCGTGTATTCGATGAGATAATGCATTTAAAGCACTTTGCAAAGTTGCTTAGCACATGATAGATATTCAGAAAAGAGATTAATAATAATTCTGAAGGAAACAATTCTGTTTATTTAACTAAAGTACATGACTAGAAAAGAGTTAGCTTCCTCAAGCCACTTTAATGTTAATTAGGGAGTTTTTGCTTTGGTCTTTAAAAATAAGAATATTTCTAGAGAGTTCAATATGAAAATGCATTTTTTTTCCTTTAAAAAAAGCTAGATAGGAACATGTAAGGAGTCATCACAGCTTTGGGAGAATGGACAAAATTATTCTCTTCAGATATTATTTTCAAAATAATGGATTTTACTTGTCTTAGGAATTTTTTTCTGCCTTTTCATCACAATTGCAATCAGCACACTACCTGCTGTCAACAACAACAGAAACAGCTGGATCACCCATTTTGATGAGGGATTACTCTTCAGTATTTATAGTAACACCCATTTCACCAAGTGGAGCCCAAAAGAAGGAAAAAACAAACAAGTGACTTTCCTTATAACAGGTAACTGCTTTCTTTTGTATTAAATTTCCTTCCCTATTGCTTTCCCCAGCTTCAGAGTCTGAAGCCCATTTTGCCACTCAGGGGACACTTTGAAAGCAGCCAAACCAATGTAGCTAATAGAAATTTAACTTTAAAAATACAAAGCTTAGCTTTAAATATCCTGTAGAAGTATTAAGCAAAATATTAAGGGATAAAAAACAAGCACATAGCCATGCCAAAGACCTTGAAATCTGAACAGAGACTAGGTTCGAAGTCAGACATGCATAAATGTCTTTTCTCAGTGATATTAATGAAATGGTTAATTCTGTTGTCATGGCAACAAAGAACAGCTGTGATACAAAAGCTAAAGGTCTATACATAATGCCCAATACAAGGTCTCTCTAGTTCTAAAGCTGATTTTCTTAGCTACAATAGAAGTGATGTGTTTTCAATATCATCCTAAGCTTTCACGTCAAATCCTTCCAGTTAATCCAATAAATAGACAAGTAGCATAAAAAGGAATATATGTTTGTACATTATAAACCTTATAAAAGAAGTTTACCTGTGCTCAATCTTAAGAGGGGATCTGGAAGGTAAACATATGCTCCTGGAAAAATAAAAACCTTTACTGAGTGGAAATTGTAAAAAATAAAATATGTTCAAATGGGATATCAGAGTAATTATCAAGCACATTATTATCTAGCCAGTCAGTAGGAATGTATTATATGTGAGATAACAATATCACTGTCAACAACAGCAATGCAACAGCAAAAGTAACTCAATTTTTAAAACTCACCAGAACATAATAAGTGAATGAGTTTGTTTTCCAGGCCCATCAGTGTTGTTTGTGTGAAAGTGAATTCACTTCAATTCGCTGAATAATCACACCAGTAAATCCACCCCGACTGCAGATCAATTTTGGACTCTGATAAAGACCCATATTTCATCTTCCTTCATAAACCTCTTCTCTCCACCTTCTGGTTCCTGGAAGATGCCCTAGCTTTCTCGGTCTTCCTCATCTCTCCTCCTCATGGGTCTCTATCAGAACTAGTCTCTCCACTCTCTTCCATGTTTGTAGCTCAGGTACTCCTTGTGCCTTCCCTGCATTACTCTAATAACTGAATGGGTCCCCAATTTAATGTCTTCTCAGATGGCAGAGTGATCTTTTTAAAACACAAAGCAAATTGTGTTGTTTGTCTTAAAATCTTTCAGAGAGTCTCCCTTTACATTCAGAAAAAAAATCCAAACTTCTTTCTTTATTTATTCATCTGTCTTTATTTTTTAAATTAACACTGTATATATTTAAGGTGTACTTGATGATTTGATGTACCTATACATAGGGAAAAGATTACAACAGTCAAGCTAATGAACATATCCATCTCCTCACATAGTTACCATTTTTTTTTTTTTTTTTTGGTTATGAAAGCACCTGAAATCTATTCTCTTAGCAAATTTCAAGTGTATAATACAGTGTTATTAAGTACAGTCAGGCCGTTCACTAGATCTCTAGACTTAACGCATCCTACACAACGGCAGCTTTGTATCCTGCGACCAGCATCTCCTCATTCCCCAACCTCCCTACCCTTGGTAACCACCATTTTGTTCTCTGTTTCTGTGTTTTCAACTTTTAAAAATTACACATATAAGTAAGAGCCGGAAGTATTTTTCTTTCTGTGTCTGGCTTATTTCGCTTAGTATAGTGTCCTCCAGTTTTATCCCTGTTGTTGCAAAGGGCAGAATCTCCTTCTTAGAAGGCGCTTCATGATCTGAACCTTAGTGACTTCACTCTCATCTCCTGTGACGCCACACATCTTCCTCTCTGGCAAAAAAGACCTTTTGAAGCTTTCCAAATGAGCAATACGTTCTCAATGTCTGTGTCATTTTACAACTCTTTCTTCCTTTAATTTGAATGTCTCTTTTTACTTCTGCATCTAATACTCTCCGATTTGTAATTTTAGATCTAACTCGTATTTTCAAAGGTGAGCAGCATAGTATTATATGTAATGCAAAAAAAAAAAAATTAAATGTCCCGTAGTTAAATAATTTAGTTAAGTAAATTGTGGCATACACGCAATATGGAATGTTTCGAAGCCGTTACAAACTATGCCAGAGATATACATGTATTGATACAGAAAATATTTACTGCTATCTTTTTAGGTTACTATCAGGTGAAAAAACAGTATGTTTCAAGCTTTTAAAATTAACTTTCTTGATGTATAATTTATATACTATAAAATGCACACATTTTAATTGTATAGTTTGATGGGTTTTTTTTTTAATGCATACTAGCATGTGACCATCATCACAATCAAGATAAAGAATATTGCATCACCCAAAACTTTCACTGGCTCCCCTTACTAGTTAATCCCACTGCTACCCCTGGCCCCAAGCAACCACTGATTTCCCTTCTATTAATATAGATTTGATTTTCTTTCCTAGAGTTTCAATGAAACCATATAGCATGTGCTTTTTGTGTTTGGCTTTTTCCTTCCAGCACAGAGATTTTGAGATTCCCCCATGTTGTTTTATCGATAATCTTTTCATTTTATTGCTGAGTGGTACTCTACTTCGTTATTCAGTAATTTATCTATTCACATGTTGGTGGACATTTGGGTTATTTCCAGTTTTTGCCTAATATTAATAAAGCTGCTATGAACATTCAAGTACACGTCTTTGCATGGACATGTGCTTTCTTTTCTCTTGGGTAAATCTCTAGGAGCAGAATTGCTCAGTTGATTGGTAAATGTATGTTTAACTTTATAGGAAACTGCCAAATTGTTTTCCAAAGTGGCTGAACAATTTTACATTTCCATCTTCAATGCATGAGATTCCAGTTCCTCTGTAGTCTTACCAAGTTTAATAGTGCCATTCGTTTCAATACTGGCCATTCTAGTGGGTGTGTAGCAGTATCTCACTGTGGTTTTTATTTGTATTTACCTGTTGATTAATGACATTGAGCATCTTTTCATGTGCTTGGTCATCTGTTTATCTTTCTGGTATCTATTCAAATCTTTTGCTCATTTTTAAATTTGTCTCTTTTTCTTGAGTTGTAAGAATTTAAATTTTTTTTTCTGGAAACAAGTTCTGTTTTATGTATGTATTACACAATATTACATAATGTTTTATGTAATATTTACATAATATTACATAATATTTTCTCCTTGTCTATGGCTTGACATTTCTTTTTCTTAATGGTTTCTTTTAAATAGGAGAAGTTTTTTGCGCGGGCTCAGTGGCCATGGCTCACTGGCCCAGCCGCTCCGCGGCATGTGGGATCTTCCCAGACCAGGGCACGAACCCGTGTCCCCTGCATCAGCAGGCGGACTCTCAACCACTGCGCCACCAGGGAAGCCCTAAATAGGGGAAGTTTTTGCATGATTATGTTTTGGTAAAAATAAAGCATAAGCACATCTATCAAACACAGACAAGAACTTAATTGCATCTTTCATCTTCGCATTCCTAGAACCTGGCTCAGTATCTGACATAGTCATTGCATAATAAAATTTGATTGAATTCATTCAGCAAATATTACTGAGCACCTACAATGTGCCAGGAACTATGCCTGGAACTGGGAACACAAGTTATGTATGAAATACAGACCTTGCAAATAAGTAGCTTATAGTTGAATAAATGAAAGGCAGAATACTGTATATGGACAAGTCTCTATATTCTCTGTGCTTAGCAGGATTCCTAGCACTTACTAGCTACCTGAAAAAAGTGTGCTGATGAATGAAATGCAGTGATAAAAATTGAGCCTTGCATTTTTTAGTGCCATTGTTTCAGATACACTATCCATTTATTTTAGAGGGTTTTTTGCTTGTTTGCTTATTTGTTTTTAACTTATTTAATAAATATGAAGGCGGACAATCCAAATAAATGAGAATTTGATAGAAGACTGAGAAAAGTTTATAGCAGAGTTTTGTTTGGAGTGACCCAGCCAAGTGAGCTGTTACTCTGGGGCCTCTGCAGAGCTGATGACTCCTAAAAGGAGAGGGATCAGGCAAATAAAATTTTTTTGCATTTCTTTTTTTTAGGAGAGTTCATCTTTAAATAAAAATGGAGCCCCAGATGTCTGCATGGAGCTGTCTCCTTTTCTTCTTTATTAGAAGTGGTCAGATCAGATCTCAAGTCAGTTTAAATGTCTTAATTATTAACAAGACTACGATCATTCTTTACATAGATGTTGTCTATGTATTCCTCAGTCATTAGAATCAGGACACCAGTGTCATTATCTGTATAATCAAATTGGATGATTTCATCCTCAGGCTCTGTAATCAGCATGATACTGGTAACTCATTTCCTGTGAAACATTAACTCCAAGATATTAGACATATCATTATTGGTTACTATGTTTGAACCTTTTTCTAATAAGGGCAAATAGAAATGGTGATTGCAAGAAGTCTCAAAACATATGAATAAAGAAAATGTTCTTTCAGCAGATGATAAATTCTAGTTATGTAGTCACTCATGTATAAATAGAAAAGGCAATCGGGAGTGTGGAAGGATTTTTTATCTGGATAAATTGATCATTGACTACTATTTTAGGCATGGGATGTATTTTTCCTTTTATGATAATACTTAACAGGCAGGTTTTTTAGTATCAAGATTTAAGATGGGAGATTAAATAAAGCATTTTAAATTTTATGGTAGCATTCTACAGGGTAGGGACTTTTTACAAATACTAGTTTCCTCTGAGTTTAGTTTCTGCCTTCAGTTTTGAGAATAAATCACTACCTGTGGGTGGAAATATGCACCTTGATACAGTTGGTAACAGCTTTGAAGACAGAAAAACACACACACATTTTTTGGAATGCAAATAGAGAAAATGCCCTTATTATAATCTTTAGCTTTTCCAGACAGGAATGCATTTCTGGGGAACACAAGGCTGTTGTCTAATTATTGGTGAATTCAGAACTGCTTGTTAACTTGTATTAAATTGAATTGGGATCATCCCTTAATCTGGCCAATGCATTACATTACTAAACTTTACCAGCTGGTTCATGATAATTCTTTCGTCCTTCTACAGGACAACTGGTTATATAGAGCTCCTTAAAAAGCAACAAGACTTATTTTGTAAGTTTTCTAATTTCTTCCAGCAGCTGATAGGCATTACTGTAGAAAGCCTTGGAGACGACAGTGAACTTTGTCTGGCTTAGATTTGTATGAGAAAACTCTGAAAGAGACAGCAACGTTTTTCACACAGACAGAAAGCCCTGGAAGAAATCAGTTACCTTCTTGGGGGGAAAGGTGGCTTCTATTGTTCTGCCATAATTTAAAATCCTAATGATTGAAGAAGAGGGTTCTTGGAGGGAAGAAAGAATGATATATAATTTTATCCTCAACAATTAAAAACCAACAAACCGAGACCCAAACTCTAACCCAGTTGTAATGTTCCATCTCATCAATAAAGACAGGAATTTTTTAAGTTTGTAATTTTGTTAATTAACCTACCATTGCCTCAATATCCTTGTCTAGAAAATGAAGATAATCATACTATCTTTGTCATTGACTTATTTTAAAGTTCAATCAAATTATTTAAACAATCCACTAGGACAATACATGACACTTAGTAACGGGCTCAATAAATATTAGTTTTAGTACTATTGTTAATACTATTATTTTCCACTTTTATTATTATTATGGATAACTCCTCTCTGGTTTCTGTAATGTTTAGGGTAAAGTCTGTAAAATGAAAAGAGCTGAGCATTCATCTTTGGGGGTGATCAGGAACTGACACTGTCCTTCTGGAGAGAAGTATCCTCAAACATTAGAGATCACCACGTCCTACTTAACAGATAGAAGGAAGCTGTGTAAGCCTTTCAGGCTTGCATCTTGGAGGGAAAAGAATGTCATGGGAGACCTTGGCGTGAGCCAAGGTCCTGGGACATGACCGTGTTTCCCACTGTGCTGAGAGAGCACCAAAGATGAGTCAAGAGTTAGTGGTAACCAATTCACAGTTTTATTTGGAAATACAGGTCCATGATCTTTTCTTCCACAATTCTAAACAAAACCTCCAAAATCCAAGAGGGTTTGGGGTTTTTTGTTTTTGTGGTTTGTTTTTTTAGTTACTTATCATTTGCCAGTAAAATTAACCTGACTTGCACTCATTTGGGGGTGAAATCTGAAGCATCATCACCACCCTTAGAGTGAATACACTGATCCAGAAATATTAATGACTTCGTATATGGAGTGCTGCCCTCATCTTTCTAGGGATGTATATGATATACAGCATATGCATATGCATTTTTTCCTAAAATGTGAGAAATTCTGAAACGGGAAACACGTGTGGCCCCAAGCTTTGTGGATAAAGGATTAAGAACTACATCTCCTCATAGATTCACTTTGGTCTGGTAGGGTGAGTTGACCCAGTGTGATCCATCGATTCCTCCGTGGGCCACTACCTCTGAGTGCCCGCTGCTGGGGACGCGTCTGTCATCTCCATGCGGCACCGGTGGGCTCGCCAAGAGAA
This sequence comes from Lipotes vexillifer, assembly GCF_000442215.2. Taxonomy (NCBI): domain Eukaryota; kingdom Metazoa; phylum Chordata; class Mammalia; order Artiodactyla; family Lipotidae; genus Lipotes; species Lipotes vexillifer. Next base: position 891,551 of record NW_006789439.1, on the reverse strand, counting down.
GGGAGGCTATCGAGACTGAAGCCATGGCCTGACTGTGGTGACATCTTGCCTTAGAGAAAGCAACCCACCCCCACTTTTTTGAAGCCAGGAGTCAAAATTTAAAGACTATTTGGACAATCAGAATTCAATCTGAAGGGTGACCTCCCCAGTGAGATTAGAATATGGTCTTGTGGATCGAACATTTCTAGTTCCAATAACGCCTTTGTATATTGGAGACTTGGGTTCCTACCCATCTTTGGCTTTCAGTTTGGTGCTGAGAGCTCCTGCCGTAGTGAGATGCCCACACTTTGCCCCCCGCTTCAGTAATGTAGCTAGTACGTTGGGACCACTCTGGGCTGACGCCTTCCCTCTTCTTTCCACTCATCTTGAAAATAAGACACTACCTCTGAGATTTATCAGTATCTAACAAATCATAGCAGACATATAAGGTCATGTTAAAGAAAGACTAAACATAGATGCTAGTCTTGGTACTTAAGTATTCTAGAGAAGGAATGTGAATTGGAAAGGTGTTTGTTTAGTAATGAAATCCTAGAAATGGGATCACAGATGGAAATCATTAAAGCACCTTGGAGGGAAGGGACTCTGGCCAGGGGAGGTGACTAACCAGCCCAGGTGCTCTGGACAATTAGAAAGTAATGTCAGTGAACATTCCAACCACCTAACCAACTCCCTTTACTTTATTCCTGTTTTCCTTGCTAGAGAGAAAAAAATATGTTGACCCGAAGGCTTGAGAGTCCAAGCTCCTTGGCTGTTCTAGTTCTTATTGCAGTCTGTTTCATAGAACTGTGTCTCTGAGTGGAGGTGATAGGAGTTTACCCCAAGATGTGGAGCTAGCCTGCTTTGTGCGCTAATAAGCCCCCAAGACTGAGCTACCACCCTGGAGGCATTATTGTAGGTGGGCAGCAGCCTTTCCTGAGACTGCCTGCCTTTGCCTGCAGAGAGCAGATGGGTGATTAGGAGAAGCTGACACGGTAACGTCCCTAGTTGTCAGATGGGAAATGTGCATCTTCCCCTCCAGGTTTTCTTCCTGAAGGAAAACATCTATTTTGGTATTCTTTATTCTTTTCTAAGGTTAGGGTACATTAGGTTGACAACAGTTAGTCAAATAAAAATATTTACTAAGCGTCTATTGTTTTATCCTCACAGCACCAGGCCTTAGGGGTGTGCAAAAGAAGGGCAGATATGTTCCAAACAAGCTTTAAACAAGAAGAAACCATTCCTGCAGCTAAACCAGGGCAGGTAACTGTGGCTGGTTTGATTGACAGTGGGGAGAATTGGGTGCTGATTTAGTTAAAGGAGGGGGAGAGAGGTGTGAGCAGAGGTGGTGAGAGGTTCTAGAAACTTGTAAACAGGGAAGACACTTGCGTGTCTGCAGGGGCCAGGCAGGCAATGAGAGGGGTGAGTGGAGGTGGTCTGTCCACTTGGAGAGCCCTGCCTGAAGGGGCAGCTGCTTCTAGTTTTAGCGCAGGGGTCAGCAAACCTTTCCTGGAAAGTGCCAGATAGTAAATATTTCAGCCATACTGTCTCTGTCATAACTTGTGACTGTGAAACTCTGTTGCAACCCCACTATGCAACTTGTTACCCATGACAGCAGCCATAGACAGTTCGGTTAGTGAATGGATGTGGCTTTGTTGCAGTAAAACTTTATTTACAAAAAGAAGCGGCCTTGGCGTGGCTGCTGAAGTATGCCAACCCCTGCTCTAGAACTGATGGTTGTTGGATCTGAGTTTTCAAAAGGATTTAGAGATCAGGATCGTGATGTGACATATTTTGATTTTAAGATGTTGACTCAGTAAAATTTTTAATGCCATCTGATCCAAGCAAATCATTTCTATGGCCCCGTTGCAGCCAATTTGTTCACTCTCAGTAAGATTTGATATAGGCTTGGGGATAAGCAGGATTTGACAGCTGATGAGAAGAAAGAAGAACTTTCTAATAAAAAGAATAGCATGAGAAAGACGATCAGGGAACGGAAGGTGCTCGTGGTGGGTGGTTAGGAGTATAAACACTAAAGCCACCTTCTAGCTGTGAGACCTTGGACGAATGACCTCACCTCCCAGGCTAGGGTTTCCCATCTCTGCATAACAAGGATTAAATTAGTTATTATTTGTAAAAGTGCTTGAAACAATCCCTGGCACAGAGGAATCACCAAATAGCTACTGGGTTAATAATTAAAAAACTTGTTAAGAGGACTTGTAAATAACAAGCTAGATGTTTAGGCCAGCTTACTATTAGGAATAAGTGCAAAAATTTTCACTCATTGTTCATTTTCCATTGATATGGGTGCTTTATTGTTTGTAGTAGAGATTAGTGAATTCTACACAGGCAGACAACTTCCATTTGGTCTGGAGTCAAACTCCACTCCTGACTGGTCACTCACTCTGCAAATGTGTCTCTTGATCCCAAGGGGGACCAGATAGACTATATATACCAACTTGGGAGGGAGAAGAGAGAAGGAACATCTAAGGAAATCTGTTATATGCTAATTGCTCCTTAAGGTATCAGAACTCGTACCACAATCCTATGAAGTAAATATGACAGTCTTCCCTCATCCTCCAAGCCCAGTAGCTTGCTGCTGCTAAAAGTGGCAGTGACAGAAACTCAAAGCTGGTTTAACATCAATGCCCATGTCCTTTCCTCTTTGGTAGCTGGGGTTTTCAAAATGTGTCTTGTGGCTCTCTAGAATTTAGGAAAGCGACCATAAGTCCCTTGTGAGCAGAGATTTGTCTGTCTCTATGTTGAAATCACCAAGTCCTAGAATATGCACTAGGTATTTGTTGAACAAATGAATAAATATCGAAGGGAGGAAGGGACATAGGACGTTTTTTCATGGCCTGTTTCAACCAGAGCAATTCCACTTGTATCTGCTTTATCCTTCTGGAAGCTCCTGCAGTGCATGTCACTGCCTCCTCACAAAAGCACATTATCTTCTCTGTGACATTTGCAACAAAACTCAGAGAACAGTAGTGTTATTGCTACATCACTGTATAAGGGTGTCTTCTCTAGGCCTGAGCTGAGATTAGAATCATCTAGCAAGTAGAGGCTCTTGAGCCTATGCTTCAGGAGTGCAGAATTCCCAACCATCACTTCTAGGACTTGCCCAGGCCTGTTCCCTGGGTCCCCTTTCCAAAGGCAGATCCTACCATGAGACGTGTCCTGTGCGATGTGGGACAGGCTCTTTGGAGGAAAATAAGTTTTTGGGTTTTTTTTCCATTGACCTGAATATTTGCACTAAGGTGTCCACAGGCATGTGTCTGAGGCCACTGACAGGGGCAGAGAGAGAGTGCAGAGGGAAAGGTTTAGGCTGGGAAGGCAGTTTGCATTTGTACTTTTGCTCCAGGCACCGTAAATATTAGGGCCAACACATTGGACCCCTTTAACTGAAGGTAATATAAGGAGTGGGGGAAGCTTTTATTCCTTTTACCTGAAAGTAGAGCTGATGTCACAGAAGCTAAGAAGATTGAGAGTTTTGTTGCCTCTGGGACTGGCAGGATGTGAATGAGGATGTTAATGATGCAGTGGAAACTCAGATTAGCAGAATCCAGGTTTAGAGTGATGGGACCCTGGTGTCTCCACGAGCAGTGCTGGTGTGCAAGAGAATGGGGGAGCACATGGTCCCTTGGAGACAGATGTTAATCCTTTCGTTGTTGTTGGAAATTGGGAGTGGGGTGTGCTCTTCAAAAATGGCTGATATAGATAGGCTTGCAGGTGAGGGTTGGCTGTTAACATTTATTTCATAATGTCAGTGTGACCTCATTGGTCCACATGGTGACCTAGTGAGGCCTGAAGATATTCAAATCAGGTGAACATTTCACATGAGCACTGTTTGATTAGCCCAGTGCTGACAGTTCAGCATGTGTCCCCTTCGGAGGTGTCCTCACTAAAATTCAGCCCTTCTTGCAATAGTTCTCTTTAACTACGCTTTGTAATTCTTTGGATGAGGGTTTCTAAAAACCTATTCTATTGGGGAGCCCCAAATCTGTAATTTCCTTCTAATGAGTCCTGTTAATTTGATGACAGCCTTTTCAAACATCAACACCACCCTCCTTTGGTCTGTAGGGGGCTTCATAATAAGGTGGATCCAGGGGGACAGAGAGCTGCCAGACACATTAAAGAAGCTAGCGTCCCTGACTAAGGAAGGACTTATTAATGATTTTAGTCCCAAAGGGAGAGACACAGAAATTCTTCAGAAAGAAATGGCGATGGTGAAATCAAAGCAACCCAGATGGCCTATAAACAGGCTAATTATGTGGAAGACCCAGAAGCAACTCTGAAGTTTCTTCCCCAGCTGCCTTTGGAGTCTGCCAGGTAGCCAGATGCTGGCAAGGCAAGCACATCTTCCACAGGTCATCAGCAAAGTGGTGCCACATATTAAAGAAAGCGAAAACCCCCTAGGATACTTCTTTATGTAACAAAGAATATTTTAGATCTTTATGGGTAAAATTCTAGAGGATTTAGAAACCTCCATATTATTCAATGAGTAAAAATTATTTACAAATTGTTTTTCTTATTGGAAAGGCATAATTATGGAACACTGCATTATATGTATTTGTTCACACCCATAACCATGACGTCAGATTAAGGAAAGAAAATGGTACTAGTATATTGTTAATTTATTGTAATTGAGAGATAAATGGCAGCATTTTGATGAATAATGTCATTTAATGTCAAAGTTTTCTTTATCATCTTAGAAGTATCAAGTCCAAAGCTTGGTGCAGACTCTGAAATTAGAGGCCAGGATTGAAAAACTCTGCTCAATCTCTTGGCCTTCACCAGACCCTTTGCGACACCCTGACAGACATCCGAAAGCAGGGAGTGCAGGCCTTTCTCCCTAATTGAGCTTGGTGATTTTTTTAAAATTAATTTATTTTTGGCTGCGTTGGGTCTTCGTTGTTGCTCGCGGGCTTTCTCTAGTTGCGGCTCGCGGGGGCTACTCTTCGTTGCAGTGCGCAGGCTTCTCATTGCAGTGGCTTCTCTTGTTGCGGAGCACGGGCTCTAGGCGTGCGGGCTTCAGTAGTTGTGGCTCGTGGGCTCTAGAGCACAGGCTCAGTAGTTGTGGTGCACTGGCTTAGTTGCTCCGCGGCATGTGGGATCTTCCCGGACCAGGGCCCGAAGCTGTGTCCCTTGCATTGGCAGGCGGTTTCTTAACCACTGCGCCACCAGGGAAGCCCGAGTTTGGTGATTTTAGCAATGTCTGCAGAGAAGCCAGGCACCTGATTCAGAATGGAGAAGGAGACAGAGGGTGGGAAAAGGAAGTGTGGAGGCTTCCTATTTAAAATGAATGTATCGGTTTAAAAATGGCCAGGATGATGTCATTAAAGGCATCTTGTTGATTACTAATTGATGTTCCCATGAGGTGGAAAGACTAGTGCCCCCCGAGAAATCCAGATATTATGCAGGTGTCATTTTTAACTATATCTCATAGGAGGAAAGGACAATTGTTTGTAGTAGTTCTATGTTCAATATCAGGGCTTAGTTTACAAACCTAGAAGAAGAGATTCCTATAGCTGACCCTTGCACTCTTCTGGGCTTACACATTGTTACAGGATTTTCTGGTGTACCTACCAGTCTCCATCATCGTACTGTGAGTTCCCTGAGGGAAGAGCCATGCCACTTAATTCAAAATTTTTTTATGGGGGAAAGAATGGTCTTTCCAATAAATAGTGCTGGGACAAATGGACATCCATGTGCAACAGAATGAAGCTGGACTCTTACTTTACACCATCTAAAAAAATTAACTCAAAATGGATCAAAAGCCTAAATGTAAAAGCTAAAAATATTAAAATCTTAGATGAAAACATAGGTGTAAATTTTATGACCTTACACTAGGTAATAGTTTCTTAGATATTACACTAAAAATATAAGCAACAAAATAAAGTAGATAAATTGGACATCATCAAAATTTTAAAAATTTTGTGCTTCAAAGGACACTATCAAGAAAGTGAAAAGGCAACATATGGAATGAAAAGAATTCTTACCAATTGTTTGTCTGAGCAGGGGCTTGTATCTAGAATACATAAAGTACTCTACAACTTAGTATAAAAAAAGACAAATAATCTAACTAAACATAAGAAGAGAATATGAATAGACATTTCTCCAAAGCAGAGATAAAAATAATACACACAAGAAAAAATGTGTAACAAAAAGCTATCAGGAAAATGCAAGTCAAAACCACAAGGAGATACCATTTCACTTTGCTAGGATGACTATAATCAAAAGGTCAGATAAGGGCTTCCCTGGTGGCGCAGTGGCTGAGAGTCCGCCTGCCAATGCAGGGGACACGAGTTCGTGCCCCGGTCCGGGAAGATCCCACATGCCACGGAGTGGCTGGGCCAGTGAGCCGTGGCCACTGAGCCTGCGCGTCCAGAGGCCGTGCTCTGCAACGGGAGAGGCCCCAACAGTGAGAGGCCCATGTAACGCAAAAACAAACAAACAAAAAGGACAGATAATAACAAGTGTTGGTGAGGATGTGGAGATATTGGACATTCGTACACTGTTGGTAGGAATGTGAAATGGTGCAGCAGTGACTTTGGCAAGCAATCTGGTAGCTCCTTAAAAGGTTAAACATAGCTACTACATGACACACCAATTCCACTCGTAGGTATACACCCAAGAAAAATGAAAACATGTCTACGCTAAGGTTTGGACATGAATGTTTATAGCAGCTTTATTAATAATAGCCAAAAATGAAAACAAATGTCCATCAATCAATGAATGGATAAATAAAACATTGGTATATCATACAATGGAATATTATGTAGCCACAAAAAGAAATGAAGTATTGATACATGCTACAAGTTGGATGAAACTTGAAAAGATGAAGCAAGGTGAAAGAAGCCAGTCACAAAGGACCAAATATTTTATGATTCCATTTATGAAATGTCCGGAATAAGCAAATCCATAGACAGAAAGTAGATTGATGTTTGCCTGGGGCCGGGACAGAGAGGAATGGGGAGTGACTGCCAGTGGGTATGGTGTTTCTTTTGGGGAGTGATAAAATTGATAGTGGTGATGGTTGCACCCCTCTGAATATACTAATAGCTAGTGAATTTTATACTTTAAGTGGCTAAATTTTATGTTATGTGAATTATACCTCAGTAAAGCTGTTAAACAAATAATCTGTTGTGTACCCAGCCCACAATATGCCAGGCCCTCAACCTGGCCCTGGGAATGAAAATATGCATATGGCAAGTGCTTGCAACTTAGTGCACTCATAGGCAGATGCATAAGGAGCAAAGATATTACAGGAGAGAATGATTAACTCTCGTGTCTGGGGATGCCCTAGAGAAGAGGTCCCAACGTCTTGTGTTAGCTCTTGAAGAAAGAAAAAAAAATTGCTCCTTGTATGAAGAGCAATACAGAACAAGGAAGCAGCACATGCTAAAGCATTAGGGTGTTTTATATATTTTGGTATAGGGTTCATTTTGTAAACTTCTATGCTAAAAAAGGGAAAAATAAGTTTAGAAAACACTTCATTGGGCAATTGTTCTAGTATTGATGAGAAGTGGGAGGATGTCAGTTCTGGTCGAAAGTGTAGGATGGAGGGAATGGAGGGCAAGGACCACGCAGGGGGCATGTTCATGGAGCCCTCACTCTGGACCTCTGTGCGTCAGCTCTCTTCATCCGCAGCAGCCCCCCTATAAGGTCTGTTTACTCTTTTTCCACTTTAGAGACAAGGGAAGTGAGGCACAGAGAAGTTAGGTAACTTGTCCGAAGTCTAAAGCTAAGTGGCAAAATTGGGATTCAAACCTGGGAAATCTGTCTCCAGAAACTGAACTTTTAGCCACTACTTTATTTTGCATCCCCTGAGAAACCTGCCACAAGGCTTGGCCCATCCCTGGTCCTTGGAAAGTGATTGTTGATGGAATGAACCCAGCTCTCCTGTCAAGCCCAAAGAGACTGTGCTAGGAAGCCCTGCCCTTGAGCATGGGCACTGCCACCACCTACAACCAGAGAAGTTGGAGATAGAGGCCCTGGTCTCATGTTTCAGGACAGCTGCCTCCTTCCTTCCTTTTTACTCTTTATAACATCCAGCCAGCAGATCCTACTGCCCAGGGGCACCATCCTGAAAAGCTAATTTAAAAAAATATTTGATATTATATTATAATTTTGTATTATTAAACTAATATTTATTACACACTTGGCACGTGCAGGCACTGAGCAAAGCACTTTGCATGCAGTATCTCCATTTGACATCACAATAGTGCTGAGAAGTTGATCCCTGAGAGAGTGGTATATTGGTTAATGGCATGGATTGAGGAGCTAGACTGCATGCGTTCAAATCTCAGCTCTGCATTTACCGGCAGTGAGGCTTGTACAAATTGCTTAGTAGCTCTGTGCCTCAGTTGCCTCAGCTCTGAAACTGATGATAATAATAGTACATACTTCATAAGACTGTGATGGTTAAAAAGACTATAGGATGTACGGTGTTTGGAATAGTGCCTGGCATGTAGTGCCGACTGCTTAAATGTTAGTTGTCATCAGTAATCTCCTTTCTCCTGTGAAAACAGGCTGAGATTATTATCTTCCACAAGAAGACACATCTAAGCGGCAGAGCCAGGATTCAAGCACAAGGAGTTTGATTCCAGAATCTGCATTCTAAATAACTACGCCATGTCTCCAGTCCACAAGATTCTGTTCACCTGGTATATATCTTCTGTGAAGTATCCTTTGTCTTTCCCAGATGGACTTAAGGATGCATTTATATTATTTCCATAATAGCACGATCAACATTCTATTAGAAGAAAATTACTGTGTATTTCTAGTATTTTTCCATTACTTTACACAGTGGCTGGTATCTACTGGTTATTAATAAATATATGGTGTTCTCAACTCTACTGCTAAATATATCTTCAATCCATTCCTTCATCTCTAACCCCACTATTGCTGCCTTATCAGTTCAAGTTCTCAAAATTTCTTGTTTGAGTGGCTGTAAGGGCACTGTAATTAAACTTTGTGCTACCATACCTATCACCATAGGTCATGATATGAGATACTCTTAGTAAACCTTTGTCTGTGCAATCAAAAGACTCTACAGTTTTCCTGCTG
>NW_006789439.1:860692-882466 GCF_000442215.2 Lipotes vexillifer | reverse complement strand
CTGCTGATAAAATTGATCTGAAAGCTAAATGTATATACACTTAGACCCAATAATTTCATAACTTGGACAGCCCCACCACCTGAAAGTCCTTAATAATTATCACTTGATGAATGTGGAGCTGTCTCTGCTATTTAAGGCATGGTAATGAAGAGTTAATTTGTAATCACCTCCTGGCTGAGTGTAAAAATGTTTGATGCAGTACTATTGATAATATGCAAAGTATGGTTTTCTTTACTGCTGCTGTACCAAACAAGCCGTCTAAGATTTTCAACCACCCGACAAATTCCATAGGGGTCTGTATGTAGTAATGAACATCTTCCGTAAGGAAGGTATCTTCTAAACTCTCTGAAATGACAGTCATTCATTCATTAAAATCTCACTTGATGCAGGAACTAATAAACTTCCTTTCCTAAATAACAAATCCTTTACAATGAATAAAGATTAAGAAAACTTCATTTCTCATTTTGCCTCAGCATGAAACCGGTAGGCTAAATTTTATTTTCTGCTCAATTACACACTCTGGTTAGGGGCCAAGCAGCTTCAGAATTTTCTATTTACTACAGTTCTTTCAGGTTTTTTCCTATCTAGTGGAGTTGTACCTTATATTTTAGTTTTCAGTACCTTGAAGCACCTTTTTATACACTTGTTTAGGGTTAGAATATCCTCTTTTTGTGTGGCATCTATTTATGTCTTTTGCCCATTTGCTCTGTTGGTGGTCTGTTTTTTTCTCACTGATCTGTAGGCCTTTTAATATTTTGTAAGTGAGTTCTTTGCCAGTTAGATGTATTGCAAATGTATTTTCTCACTCTGTGATTTACCTGTTCATACTCTTAGTGGTCCTTTTGATGAAAAGAAACTCCTAACTTATAAAATTTTTTTTAAATGTTTGGCCGTGCCTCACGGCTTGCAGGATCTTAGTTCCCTGACCAGGGACTGAACCCAGGCCCTCAGCAGTGAAAGTGAGGAGTCCTAACCACTGGACCACCAGTGAGAGTTTCTCAGAAACTCCTAATTTTAATGTTGTCTTTATCAACTTTTTCCTTCATGATTAAGATTTTTGTTTTCTGTTTATTAAATATTTACCACGATGCACCCATCAGATTGCTAACACCCCTCCTTCCAATGTAAAGTGTTAGCAAGGGTGAAGAGGAACTTGAATGCTGCTGGTGAAGTGTAAATGGCTATAATAATTTTGCAAAACATTTCGGTAGCACAAATAATAATAAAGACACACAATTCCTATGATTCAGCTATCCCCTTCCTGGTTATTTCTCAAAAGAAATGCATACATCTATGCACCGAAATACAAACACAAGAATCTTCATAGCAGCATTATTTGTAATAGTAAGAAAGACTACCAACGACCTATATTTTCTTCAATAATAACATAGATATGAAATCATGCCATTCTTATGCACTGGAATACTACCCAGGAATAAAAATCATCAAATTACCATTATATGCAATGGCATATATGACTCTCCAAAGGCTAATATTGAGTGAAAGAAATCAATCATTTAAAAAAATACATATTGTGGGGAACTTCCGTGGTGGTCCAGTGGTTAAGACTCCATGCTTTCCACTGCAGGAGCACTGGTTCCATCCCTCATCCGGGAACTAAGATCCTGCATGCTGTGCAGTGTGACCAATAAAAAGCAAAAAAACGTATTGTGTGGTTCTATTTATATAAAGTTCAAAAATAGGCAAACCAGCATGGTGCTAGAGGTCAGGACAGTGGTTACTTTGCGGGAGAAAGGAAGAGGTCCAAGAAGGATTTGAGATGCAGGGAGATTTTTGACTTGGGTGGGAATTAAATGAGTATTGTTCTCTTTGTGGTGTTCCCTTTTTTTTTTTTTTTTTGTGATACGTGGGCCTCTCACTGCTGTGGCCTCTCCCGTTGCGGAGCACAGGCTCCGGACGCGCAGGCTCAGCGGCCATGGCTCACGGGCCCAGCCGCTCCACGGCATGTGGGATCTTCCCGGACCGGGACACGAACCCGTGTCCCCTGCATCGGCAGGCAGATTCTCAACCACTGCGCCACAAGGGAAAAGCCCTGTGGTGTTCCCTTTGTGTGATAAGGGGAAACTTATGACTTGTGAATTCTTCTGTGTGTGCTATATTTTAATAAAAAGTTTATGAAAATAAAGTTAGCACATAAGACAAAAATCATATTAAATTTCTTTTTGAGAATATTTGACTCTACATTTTACTGTCTCATCTCCTATATAAATCAATGTAATCTGATATTTTTGGGCACAAATGAATGCTTTGTTTTTACTTCTAAGGTCATGTAAATTTCTACTTTAGACAATTTTTTTTTTCATATCTTAGGTACTAGACTCTAGCAACACGGAACTATTATGGACCTTACAAATTATCTTTAAGTCCCTTGATAAAGACCTGAAGTAGGACAATGAGAATAGAAGAAGATACAGAAGCACTTCTTATTTCAGAGGTGGAATTTGATAAAAACTGGCAAAGGATGGGAAGAATGCAGTGGGACAGACTGTAGTTGATTTTTATTCTTTGGTCCATCCGTTTACCCAAATTTGGTGACAGCAGAGGCTCTTGATCCTTGCAGAATATATAAGATTCCTATTGTTGCTGTAACTATCACAAACTAAGTTACTGAAAGCAACACAAATACTTATCATCTCACAGTTCTGGAGGTCAGAGTCTAAGAAGTGTCTCCATTGGTTACAAACTAACGATGGGCTGAACTGCCTTTCTTTCTAGAGGCTCTAGAGGAAAGTCCATTTTCTTGCTTTTTCTAACTTCTTGAGGTGCTCGAATTCCCTGCCTTGTGACGCCCTTCCATTTTTAAAGCCCTAAGTGACCAGCTATTTCTCGATTGCATTACTGACATTCTGTCTTTTCTGCCTCCCTCTTCCACTTACTGAGGACTCTTGTAATTACATTCAGCTCACCCAGATTATCTAGGATAATCTTCCTATTTTAAGGTCAGTTGATTAGCAACCTTAATTCAATCTGGTACCCCCCCACTTGTCATGTAGCATGATAAATTCACAGGTTCCAGACATTAGGACATAAGCAGCTTGGGGAGGGGACATTGTTTTGTCTACCACACAACAATATGATATTTTTTATGATACAACAAAGACGATGTGAACTTAGAGCTCCGGGGGGTCACACGTGGAACCTGAAAATAAAGCCGCAGAAGGCAGAACAGAGAGATGAAGGGAATCTGAGTTCTGCTGATGCCCGTTATTTGAAACTCTGGATCCAAAAAACACTACCCCTGGGTTTTTAGTTATGTAAGCCAATAACATCCTTCTTTCTTTTCCTAAAATAGTTTGAATTGGATTTTCGGTCACTTGAAATTAAGCATCCTAACTGATACGGGGCAGGAAAGAAAGGAAGAGCTTATTGTGATTTTATTGGATCAATCCTGAGTGACTAGACGAGGAGCAAAGCTATGATACATGAAGGATGGGAAAAGATGAACTAAGGAGGAGATAAGAGTTGACTTTAGGCATCCGAAGTTAGGCTTTGTAACTGAATATCCATTGCACAACAAGCACTCTGATATACACATTTGAAATTCAGAGAGGTGGGGATGACACATAGACTTTGGAATCACCAGTCTTTCTCCTCTTATCTTTAATGTAGATGTTTTATCTATGGTGTTCTTTGCCAGGTCCTTGGACTCCTATACTGCTGTCTTTAGCAGAAGACAGCATAAAGCTGCCGTGTTCTTGTCTTCAAGAAACGTTCAAAGATTTTTATTTTAAGGGTTAGATCAGAATAATACTGGAATAGGAGGCATTGCCATTGGCCATAGTTGTTGGTAAGACTTTTGCAGTAGGATAAAAATTACTCATGCCGGGCTTCCCTGGTGGCGCAGGGGTTGAGAGTCCGCCTGCCGATGCAGGGGACGCGGGTTCGTGCCCCGGTCTGGGAAGATCTCACATGCTGCAGAGCGGCTGGGCCCGTGAGCCATGGCCGCTGAGCCTGTGCGCCCGGAGCCCGTGCTCCGCAGTGGGAGAGGCCGCAACGGTGAGAGGCCCGCGTACCGCAAAAAAAAAAAAAAAAAAAAAAATTACTCATGCTTATAGTCTCAAAAGAGAAAACGAACTTTCATTATTAAATATACCATGCCCCCCCAACCACACAGGTGCCCCATCAAAACATCACAACCTATAAGAAGGAAGAGCAAGATGTAGTCTCCCAAATGTTGCAAAACAAAAGGGGAATGTAAAAAAAATTACAGTTAGCTTCCTACAGTCCTGTCCCAAATCCCTAAGCCCTCCCTCTCTGTTTCACTCAGAAGAGATTCTTTTAAAACAGAGAAAATAAGCATTTTTGACTTTCTTACATGAAGACATAAATTGAATTGAAAGTTTCTTATCTTTCACTCAGATTCTTATATGTCCGAGAAAATATGCAGACTTAACCTTTTCAATAATTGAGTCTTAACATACATGTGTCTTTCTCACACTTGTGTGTGTGTGTGTGTGTGTGTGTGTGTGTGTGTGTGTGTGTGTGTATACTTGGCATTTTATCTTTGACCAAATACCTAGATTCCATGGAGCTGGATACCATAAAATCACAGAAGGTCAGGAAAGATGAATAAGCCAGCACTAGTAATAGGCAGGTAGATCTTAGTTTCAACAGAAACACATGAAGGAAAAGTATTGCTAAGAGAGGAGGTCTTGACCCATATGTTGACTAATGGAAATCTTCAAAAACTTCCAGCAGTGTATGAATTTGAATTCATCAATGGTAGTGGAATAGAGAAGGCAGGGACACAGAAGACTCTGGGTGCTTGCAGAACACAACATATGGAAAAGCACTACACAAATTCTGTAAAGAAATAACTGCACAGATACATTAATCAATATGACTCACTACTATAGACTATCTACCAGTGACAAGATGGCTCAGTTTCTTTGATGGCACAGCAGTTTATAGTGCATATTAGAAGAATAGTAAATATGAAAACAATGATAGACAATATCAGGGTTTATAAATGCTATAGATCAGTTAATGAAAGGTTAACATACTCAGAAGGACAATTAGCCATGCAAGTTTCCAACCTGAATGAGACTATTCACTTTAAAAATGTCATTTTGTAATTTAAAAAATTTAAGCAGAAAATCTGTACTAATTAATAAAAGATGTACTATATTAATTAATGTTACCATATTAATTAACCCTTTCAGACAATGGTTATTTCATAATTTCTTCAGGCCGTTAAATGGCACCCTAAGACCACCAAAAGTAAATAATGCATCTCCAAATATTCATATTGTAGAAAAATAGATAATACCCGCTTAGCAAAATAATATGGAAGAGAGGGCATTGTCTGAAAGTCAAGTCAGCTGAGCTTCATTTCTAAATATGATAATTGGATATATATATATATATATATATATATATATATTAAGTTTCATTACTGGGATCTTTCATTTTTGTTAGAATTAGCTACCCTACTCTCTCTCTCTCTTTTTTTTTTTGCGGTACGCAGGCCTCTCACTGTTGTGGCCTCTCCCGTTGCGGAGCACAGGCTCAGGACGCGCAGGCTCAGTGGCCATGGCTCACGGGCCTAGCCTCTCCGCGGCATGCGGGATCTTCCCGGACCGGGGCACGGAACTGTGTCCCCTGCATCGGCAGGTGGACTCTCAACCACTGCGCCACCAGGGAAGCCTGGCTACTCTACTCTCTTTTTAAAAGAATCTTGGGGCTTCCCTGGTGGCACAGTGGTTGAGAATCTGCCTGCCAATGCAGGGGACACGGGTTCGATCCCTGGTCTGGGAAGATCCCACATGCCGCGGAGCAACTGGGCCCGTGAGCCGCAACTACTGAGCCTGCGCGTCTGGAGCCTGTGCTCCGCAACAAGAGAGGCCGCGATATTGAGAAGCCCGCACGCCGCAATGAAGAGTGGCCTCCGCTCGCTGCAACTAGAGAAATCCCTCACACAGAAACGAAGACCCAACACAGCCAAAAATAAATAAGTTTATATATATATAAAAAGAATCTTGATCTTCCAACGGCTTGGAATGTCTTTTTCCAGATTGCTATGATGAAGAATGAATGCTTAGGAAGTCATACCACCAGTTAATACTAAGTCTGATTTTGAGTCTAGCAAATGTAGATTTTTGATAGTAGCCGTTTTTTAAAGTATATTTGGGGCTTCCCTGGTGGCGCAGGGGTTGAGAGTCCGCCTGCCAATGCAGGGGACACTGGTTCGTGCCCCGGTCTGGGAGGATCCCACATGCCGCGGAGCGGCTGGGCCCGTGAGCCATGACCGCTGAGCCTGCGCCTGTGCTCCGCAGTGGCAGAGGCCACAACAGTGAGAGGCCCGCGTACCGCAAAAAAAAAAAAAAAAAAAAAAAAAAAAAAAGTGTATTTGAAATTTCTATGTTCATAAATAATAGCAACAGAAATTATAATTCTATCTAATGTATTAAATGCAAAGCTATCATCTTCTGATGAAATTTTACAGATGAATAAATTGAGGTTCAGTGGTCTAGTTAACATATCCAAGTTCATGTGCTTGGCAAGCAGCAGATCCAGATTCTAATAACCTGTGTGTAAGGTGAATAACTTTTTTCACATTTGTAGGAAGGTTTGGGAGGTGCAAGTGAAGATGGGGAACATGCACTGTGGGCTGTGTAGTGGGGGAGTGGAGTATTGGGTTTAAATACGGACTTTGCCCTCTTCAATGTATGGTCTTGGGCAAATTGCATAAACTTTTTGAGCCTTGGTTTTTCATCTGTGAAATAGGGCTAATAATCTCTATTCTGATCAAATTACTGTGTGCTTAAATGAGATGTTTTATTTACATTTTAGTTTTGGTTTGTTGCTGTCATTTTGGTTGATAGAGTTTTAAAACAATGGTAGAAGAATTTGTTCTGCATTAAAAAATGTGTGTCTTATATAAACAATATTTACAGGTAATTTTTTTCTTAATATACAAAGTCAACAAGAATTTTTAAGTTATTTTATTGTAATGACAAGGTTCTCACATGAGTAGTACAAGGTAGACTGCTGATGGTCTCTTCAGACAATATTAGATAAGATCTTAGTAACTGAATGTTTTTATATTATTGAAATTCTTTGTTTATTATAAAGTATAACCTGATTATATGAGCTCTAGTGTAAACATTTTTTTTATGATTTTTTTTTTAAGAAGATGTTGGGGGGTAGGAGTTTATTAATTAATTAATTAATTTTTTTTGCTGTGTTGTGTCTTTGTTTCTGTGCGAGGGCTTTCTCTAGTTGTGGCAAGCGGGGGGCACTCTTCATCGCAGTGCGCAGGCCTCTCACTATCGCGGCCTCTCTTGTTGCGGAGCACAGGCTCCAGACGCGCAGGCTCAGTAGTTGCGGCTCATGGGCCTAGTTACTCCACGGCATGTGGGATCCTCCCAGACCAGGGCTCGAACCTGTGTCCCCTGCATTAGCAGGCAGATTCTCAACCACAGCGCCACCAGGGAAGCCCAGTGTAAACATATTTTTAAGTGAACACATTAAAGATTTTAATGAACTCACTGTTAACAAGGGAACCAGTAAGATTTACAACTTGTTCCAGTATAAACATTTTAATTTTAAAATAACAAACATAGGGGCTTCCCTGGTGGCGCAGTGGTTGGGGGTCAGCCTGCCGATGCAGGGGGCACGGGTTCGTGCCCCGGTCTGGGAGGATCCCTGTGGGCCATGGCCGCTGGCCTGCGCGTCTGGAGCCTGTGCTCCGCGGCGGGAGGGGCCGCAGCAGCGGGAGGCACGTGTACCGCAAATAAATAAATAAATAAATAAAATAGCAAACATAATAGAAGAGACAGAAGATGATTTGTATCCAAAACATATCTTTGTTTTCTAAATTGCTTCACTATAGGACGTTTTTAAATGAGAAAAAAAATTACTTATTCAATAAGAGTTATTTAATTAACCTGTATTATTTTGTTTTATCCTCACAATAACCTTAGGAATTAGAAACTATTTTAATACCAATTTTATAGATTAGGAAGTTTGGTTGTCTGAGGTAACAAGCAATTAAGTGACAGCCAGGTATCAAACTCCAAAGACTGCAATTATCTTCCAACTTTGGTTAAAGCCCAGAGTATGTAAAGGACATATGTTTGGAATAGTAGTGGAGGCTCTTAGTAGGACAGTATTCAATTCCATTTTAATGAAACTGCATTTAATTTGTTAACACATGAAAGGATCTGGAGGTTTTTATGGTGGTGGAGAAATATGATGGGACATTCATGTTGGCCAGTAATCTATCAATAGAATAGCACTGAAGAAGTGGGAGGGGATGTTGGATGGCCTGTTAGGAGGTATTACAAGAGCTGGATAAAACACAATGGAGGAAAGAACCATGGCAGTTTCTACAATTTAGAGCTGGGGAAAGACTTGGGGAATGTTTTAGTAGTAAAATTGTTGGACATGGTAAGGGACTGCATGAAAGCAGGGAAGGCAAAAAGCAGGAGAAGTAACTATTTTGATTTTTGAAATTGAGTTTGAAATGCTTAAATACAGCAAGTGTTCAGATACATGGATAGAAGTCCAACTTGGAGGTATAGATGTTAGCCCCATCTGTATAGAAGGGGTTATCAGAGTCAAGAGTGGGAAGAAATCTCAAGGACACCTTCATTAGATTTGAACTAGCTTGATATGTATGACTGACTGTGAATGGAATTTGCTGTAGAATTAACACCAAACTGCTCTACCAAGAGATAGCAAAAGACCGTGTTATTTAATAATGCTTTATAAAATTTTATTTGGTATCATTCAATCATACAGATTTTGTGGTAAATGTGCATTTCTAAAAGTGCATAATCAAACATTTAACTTTTCTTGATCTTGCATTTGTCATAGAAATATGCCACAGATGATTACATAAAGATTCACTACTTATGGATTCATATTAAAATATGCCACAAAGAAGAGATAAACTAATTTATAGGATGCTATTTGCTGATTATGAAAATAGAGAAATATGAAAATATTATTTGGCAGTAACAGAAAATATTTCTTTTTTATTTAATTACTTTCAAAATTCAACATAAACACTAAAATAAAGAGTTGGTAAAGTGGTATCACACATTTAATATATATTTCCAATACTATATTTTTCATTCTTGAATAATGAAGCACATGACCCACTGCTGTATAATCTGGGTTGTGTTCAAACATTAATTGCTGTAATCATGAAGGTTACTATTAGAAGCAGATAGAACAGATCTGTGCACAGCAAAAGAGTGGCTTTAACCAGAGCTCCGTCCTAACGCATCTTACTTTGTTAGGAACATAGTTTAAATATTTAAAGAAGAATGTCATGTTGATTCATTGGTGGCGTTTGGACACCCATCTAAGGAGTGAGTGATGAATAGCACAGCGTGATATGAATGGTTACTAAATACTCTCGCCTTCAGTATCCAGCACCAAAAAGAAGTTATTTCAGTGAAGGGGCCTTAAAAAAGTTTCCCAAATCCTTGTTGGCTTTTCTTTTCCTGCCACAGTAAATTATTATTTGACTTCATTTGAGCTTTATGGAGCTAATTACCTTTGCTTAGAAACAGAGTTAAAATTAAATGTAATTTTTAATTATAAAATGTTGCCTTGGAAACATTTGCTCATAAGTTAAATTGTACTTTGTTCTAAAATACTTATTTCTTTTACAATTAGAAATCAAAGACAGAGCCCAGCATAGGGCAATTTGGAAACTGTAGCATTAATTGCCACAAAACTGCTAATATTTTTCATAATGGACAACTGATGGTGAACATCCAATTAACTGCTACACAGTTATATTTAACAACTCTCCTCAGAAAAGAATTATTCTATTTTATGACCATTAACTGAAATTTCTTTAGAAATTATCTTTTTTTATTTAGAAATTATATGTTTGTTTGAATTTAGAAAGAGCTGAGCATAATGATCACAATTAAAAAGATCAGCATAAGTAGGTGACCTCAAGGTCCACAGCAACTGTTTCACAAATCACCTTAAGACACGGGATTCACAGCCAAGGGCAAGCCTCTCTTTGGTTCATAAGGTGTTGTCCTGGAAACCATTCTGATGCAGTCGATAATAGGGCAGACGGAGAGACACAGGGTACAGCCTGTACAAGTGTCAGTAATGGTGGGCAGGTGGGTTTCAGGATCAAACTGGATAGCCTGCGAACAGAAATAAAGACTCTTGCTGTCACTGCCCACAAAGGTCAAGAATGCCCCCATTTTAGCATCAACGTTTTTTTCCACTGCAGGAGAGCTGCACTTGGAGACAACTACGCCCAGCACTGTGGTGCAGCTATAGCAACAGTTGAGCTGCCAGGGAGAAGGGAAAAAAAAAAAAAATGGACAAAAGAGAAATGCCTTTAAAATTAGAAACACAATGTTTAAAATTCCTTAGAGGTATTCTTCTCTCTTTGTGTGAGGAAAATATTTCATAACATAGTAACTCTCTAGTGTCCTGTGTTCTGAGAAGAACATAGGTCTTGTCAGTCTGACCATGACTGGGCAGGTGTCGGCTACCTGAGGGGGGCAGGGTGCTTCCACACCTTGTCCTTCTCGCACTCATGGTTCTCGACAGTGGAGAAGCGTCACTGTCAGATGGGGCAATGAATGCACTTGTTTGGATTTCAAATTATGTGTGTAGTGTTTAGAAGAAGGCAATAGGAAAAAAAATTAGCTTAAGTGCCAGCTTTCAGATTTGAGGATTTCCAAGCTGATTCTAGGCATCACCCGACCACCAAGGGGAAAAATCACTGAAAGATGGGAGCCTGGACACCTGGCTTCCTGGTCCTGGCCTGACACTCCTCAGCTGGGAGAACCAGGATAAGTCTTCCAGCTCTAAAACTGCTCAGGATTTTGAGAAATTCAATAATTTATTCCATTTTTCCCCCCTCCCTTCTTTCCTTCCTTCCTTTCTTTTAACATGAAGCAATCTATATTGTGCAATGAAAATACCTAGTGTGAAATTTACAATTGAGATTTTTATTTAAAGTCATGATGATTATTTGTTAAAGAGAGATATTTCAACAGAGGAAACAACATGCAAGAATTTCCATCTAGGGGACACTTCAGGGTAGCTACGTGGGGGCAGAGGGGACTTGAGGACTTGTCTGGAATCTTGCAGAACAATTTGATGTTTTTACTGAGATGGTGCACTAATTTGGAGGAACGAGCTAGGGGGCTGAGCAAAATTATGAGAGTCATTAAGCCCCCGCCTCACTCCAGATACTCCTTGAGGCCAGGTCTGCAAATCTTACATTTTGAAATAATTACTGAATTCTGTTGTGTTTTTTTTTTTCCTGTGTCATATACAACATGATATATAATCCAATTCAAAATATTTTTTATGTTTAAAATTTTCCTCCCCCAAATGAGGCTACTTGTAACTATAACTTTTTTTCTCTTTTATGCACATAAAAATGAAAATGGTCTCAGAGTAAATTATGTCAGGCTGCTTAATATTTTTTAAAAATCTCTGATCTTTAAGGAAACAACCATATATCTGAACAAGAACTGTAGTTATGACAAACTATTAGAAAATTTGTCTAAACAAATTGTTGCTATGTTTTGTAAAACAACATCTCAGATGGCTGTTTAAATGAGTAAAAGCTATTTCTCTTCCTTATGTACCCTTTTATAAATAGAAATCCAAGAAACAATTGATGAAAATAAAATAATACTTATGTTTTAGAAATCTTATACTTTGGGCTTCCCTGGTGACGCAGTGGTTGAGAGTCCGCCTGCCGATGCAGGGGACGCGGGTTTGTGCCCCAGTTCGGGAAGATCCCACATGCCGCGGAGCAGCTGGGCCTGTGAGCCATGGCCGCTGAGCCTACGCGTCCGGAGCCTGTGCTCCGCAACGGGAGAGGCCACAGCAGTGAGAGGCCCGCATACCGCAAAAAAAAAAAAAAAAAAAAAGAAATCATATACCTTGAAAATTTGCAAACCTATAAAACTTTTCAGTTGAAGATTTTGATTTTCTATTTTTTATCTTTTAGAGACATAAGAGTCAAAGGACTTCTAAAATCTTTTTAAATGTATAATTGTGATTTTTTTCCCCTCATTAATAAGATTATTTTTGCTAAAATTGTACCAAGGCTAGAATTCCAAGGTGGGAGTAATAACCTCTAAGATTTAAGATGTTAGAACCCTGATGCTGTGATTTTAGTGATGGAACTTCCTTACTTATCTCTGATTGGTTAATTAGAGAAAAGAAGAAATGAAAATGAATGTGATATGATTAGCATTTTCAAAGTAACTGTTAGAGGCACTTCTCAGATAGAAAAAAAAGTGATACAAGGGTGAAAATTTGGTATAGAAGTAGTGTTAAATTAAGGAAGAAGAGATTTTTTGAAAATTAAAATTATGTCTGTCATACCTGTATTAGGTGATCAGAAGAATATGTAATATCGTACCACAAGCAAATAGGAACTTTCTCCAAGCTGAATAAGGTAAATGAACTACAATTTTTAACAATGGCCAGTTTATCTATTTTGAAAATTCATTAATCATCTTAAAGGGGTCTTATTTTACTTGTTTATACTTCTTTATAGCTTGAAATATTTAATGAAAATAATATTATTCTGTAGTTTTTAGCCTGAAGACAGATTAATGCCCATTTTTTCTTTATTGTTCCATGGCAGACTCTCAGCTGAAGGCTGAGGAACTGGGAAGAATCTCTGGATCATTTCATGTGGTAGGAATACAACTTGTTGGCTCTTCCAGCTATAGAGGAATTTCTGGTCCCAACCAGCCCATCTAGTTGGTGGGAAAATGCTTTTCCTTTCTAAATGAAGCTCAATCAATACTGAATGGAAGAGCATTCTCTTTTGGTAGAAGGAAGCAAGTCCTTTCAGGGTCAGGGCAATAAACTGTAGTTCTTTTCTCTCTGCATGAGAGTATAATGCTTCCTCATGGGCATAATTGTGTGAATTTCTTTTTTTGTTTGAATTTTTCCTTCCAATTTTATGAGTGATGAAATGATACTAAAACAGTTCTGTGCACTAAATGGTGGCATCGTTAGTATGAGTTATGGCTTCCCTTTAAAAAAAATCACTATGTTATGAGGGTGAGAGGACAGAGAGCTATGTCACTGCTGAGTAGCGATGTTTGGCACGTCTGGTCTGAAACCCACACTTTGTGACAGAAGATGCTTTCTGCTACAAAAGCCAAGAAGAAACATGCCTCACAGCATCCTAATTGCAGCAGGATTCTTACCTGATAGCCAGAGTCATTACAGGTCATGTAGCATTTGCCACAGCTGATACACATTTCTTCATCAATCACAGCCACAACTTGCTCTAAGTTGCTCAGTTCACCAAATGTTCCAAGGTACTGCAGTGCTTTTCCAATCACATCCTGAAAGATAGGCACTGAATTACTTACAGTGCTCATTGTAAAACATTACCATGTGATGATTAATATCTGTCCACATTTCCCTGTTTTCGTAAAATGCCGCATTATATAACTTAGAAGGTTTTGGATATTGTAGTTCTCACAGATATACTTTTTATAATTATAGCTTACATATTTCTGTCTCCTGAAAGATGGGCTTTCTGTATATATCTAGCGTAGAAACACAAGACCTAACTAATTGCATTCATCAGGTTTTCTACAAATGATCTAAATCAGTGTTTCTGTGGACAGAAGAAATGACACCCTTTTCAGTGGTTGTGGCTTACCTTTTCTCAATTTTGGACTTTGAATGATCCAAAAGTAATGAAAAGTGACAAAGGGTAATGCACTGATACTAGAAAACTTTAGATTGCTAGGAATGAGGGGAATAAAAATGTGGACACTATGCATTTATAACACTGCATTTGGAGTCTAGATTTCATTTAGAAGAGTGCTTTGATAGCATACCCACCTGTCATGTTTTGAAGAGTATATTTCATTATTTAAAAATTCTAATTTATGTTAATTAATTAGGTTAATTTAATAGCTAAATAAGATGCTCTTTTACTATTAAAGAACTAGGATTTTCTTCATTCACCACTGAAGATTTTTCATGCTGTTACACATTGCTTTGTTCTTCATATTAATTGGAAGTGTGCTTAATATGTGAAGCACCGAAGATGTTTCATCAACAATAAGAAACACTTTGTTTCATAAAACAAAACAGAAGAATGTAACAATGTTTGTAAAATTAGTATGCCGTCAAGATTTTCTGCTTCTGTTTTTAACTTTTAACAAGACAATCTTTTGTTTGAATTCAAGGTCTGTCTTCAAGGTGGTTTGACTCAGATTTAAAGCCATCTTCCTATATTCTCTATGGTATCTTATTTTCTGCTCTTCTTTTTATGACCTTGGTTACCCTTTTTCACTCTATTTTTTCCCTATTTCAGCTCTAAATGACAATATGCTCATGTCTTTGAGCTCTTAAACTGAAACAAAGCTTACATAATTATATACCATTCGTGTGTCTCTCAAAAAAATAAGGTGATCAAAAACTTACTGTCTTTACTATTTTCTTTTCAGTGTGTTGAAGGTATAATTTCAGTGATACCACAGTCTGTTTGTGGGGGGGGGGCACTTGATGTCCAAATCAATATCTCCATTCTGAATTTCTCTCACAAGCTTAAGATCTACTTTTATCAGCTGCATGATGAGCACTGTCTTTAGAATTTGGTATGTCAGATTCACCACTCACTGAATTTTTCATCAGCATCACAAAACTGGATCTTCCTTCTGATATCCTTATTCTTATTAACACTGTTAGGGTTTCTTCAGTCACTGAGGCTTGAAATTTCAGAGCTGTATTTCACTCTGACTTCTCCCTACTCCAAAATCTCATCAGTTGCCAAGTCTCCTGAGCTCTGGATCTGCAATATCCTCTTTCCAAGTCTACTATAATCTTTAACCATTACTAATTAATTTCCCATTACTTCTAATGTAGTTATAAGAGCCTAGATGTCTCGTCCTCTTATTCTCCCTTTCCTTTCTACCTTATGCAGTGTTGTCATCTTCATCTATGCTGTAGAGCACAGATTAAGTTTTCTCACTACCTTACTCAAAAATCTGTTGAATTAAATACAGTTTCACATTTAAGTCTAGCATTTAAGGCTTTCTACCAACTAGTCTTTTTTGGTCTTATTTCTCACTTCCAAACACCATGTGCTTTAGCTACACTGGACACATGCCCTACACTGAACACACTTGTCAGTCAACTCCTCTGGCACCTAATTTTATCTTGAGTCCTCTGTCCAGAATACCCTTCCTTCCCGTCTTCACTTTGAAAAATCCTGTCCATCCTTCAAAGACATCTCACATGCCATTACTTCATGAAAATCTCCTTAATTCTTCCTTCTCCTTTCCTAACCGAATTGAAGATGTGATCTCCCGCTTCTTCATTCTCTTTTTCCTTTGTCTCCTACATCTTTTCCTCCTGCCCTTTTCCCCTCTTCATCCTCTCTCTCTCCCCCTCCTACCAATGCAATGGCCTAGAGGGTTTTATCTACGATGTGGAACTAATGGTTACAGATTACTTTGAGTTCTTACTATGTATCAGGCCAGTGCCATAATTTTTAAGCATTTTCTCATTTAAATCTCACACATTTTATATAGGATGAGATTATTGACATTTAAGGTATAAAATTAAATAAATGATGAAGCAGGGATTCAGACCAGTGCTGCCTAACTTCAAATTCTATGATCATAAGCACTCTGCTTTACTGGCTCATCTGTTATTTCTCTATTTAGCAAATTTTACTTCATGTTTTAGATTTTTTCTACATTCAGCTCTTTATTTGCAGCCTCTTAGGAGGCTTTATTCATCTTTGTATCTCATGTTGTGTATCTTGCTCCTCAGATCACCGAAACATAATGAGTACTCAAATAATTGTTAAAATAAATGTATCTTTAGTTTTTCTATATACTAAATATTCAGCAAAATATTAGGCACACAGTTGTATGAGCTAACAGCTACTTTTTGATTTACCAAATACTTTTATTAATATGAGATTCACAAAAAGATTTGAGTACCTCTTTAAATACAAAATAATCATAGTCAACGTATCTGGATATGTTTAATATTTTCTAATATTTTAAGACAGCAAATGCATGAGGTCACTCTATGGCTGTAAAAGACTATACGTGATAGAAAATAATTTTTTCAGTCTAGTAAACAAATTAGTCAGAACAGTTGTTTCACTGAATTAGATCATGGCTTGACTGAAATCATCAGTAAATATTCCAAAGATGATTAAACAGGAAACTCCCTAGATGGTCATCCAGCTTATAAGGCTTATTCCAAAGAAAAAAATGCATATTTCTAAGATATTTTATTGTAGGAAGCAAATTCACATTCTGTGTATATCAAATATGCCTTTTGCTCTATATTGGAGATTTGCTGTTGTCATTTATTAAAACATCATTGTTTAATGTGAAACTAAATAAAACAAAGTCCCTGGAGCCTCTAAAAATTATTTACACATGGTGTTAAAAATCACCCCTCATTCATCATAGTTCTTAAGAAAATTATGTATATATATATATATATATATATATATATATTTAATCTGGAAGAGTATAAAAGAATGGCAACTATTTTAAGTTATTTTGTAAAGAGTAATCAAAGAAAATGAATAATCATTCTATGTGGCAGAAAACGTGGATATTTGTTTCAAACTCAAAGCTCCCAGGTAGTACTGCCAGCTTATAAATACCCTTGAGTACACGTTCTAGAATTTGGAGTTTGTTGAAAGTTGCATATAATCAGTAAAGAACATATGGCTAGTCTAGTCCCTGTTGGACACATACCTGTGGAGATTAGGGTACCTACATTCATTATTCCAAGCAGGGTGTGGATATACAAAGGTCGCGCGATCTGCTATAGCCATCCCTGATCAGTGGAAAAGTTTATGTGTGAATGTGTATGTGGGAAAAGTGATGCCAAATTCTTTCAAGTGTAGGTGATACATTTGATTTAAATATGTTTTCCCAAAATTAATGCTGGGCAGTAGTACAGAATTCTAGAATCACATCTTTGTCAATTAATTATTTGTTTGGGATAATCAAAAGTATTTTAAAAAACTAGATCAGTCAATATTTCTGTTTGATATAAAGTTTGGGATCAAAAGTGAGGAACTAGAGGGCCCCCATCCGATCTCTGCTGCATCATACTTAATGCATTAGGCTTAGTATGAATTTCTTAGTTTGGGCCTATTTTTTTTTTACAGGTGATTGAAGTATTTTCAAGTTGTGATTGATATCTGGCGTGTTACCTGTCCTTAGATTTAAGTCTTCTACACATCTGATTAGCATTCTATTTACGATACCTGTAAAAAAGTGTCATTCAAAGTCCAGGACCAAGGACAGTGTGCTGTGGGCAATCACTATGATGCCTATCCAAAACAGATAAAAATTATTTGGACATAGCTGTTTAATTACTTTACCATTTCCTTACCTTTACCATTACCAGTGTCACAGGTTCTTATCTGTTATATAAAGTTCACTGCTTGCCTAATAAACCTATCAAAATAGGAAATGAGATAATTTGGTTTGTTCTCACAGAATGTATGCTGACACTTGATAATTTCTTCCTTTACTAATGCTCTCAAGTCAAGAGTTTAATGATCCTTAATGAAGCTTTCCGGTCTACTTCTATCTTTTCTTCACTCCCCTTGCCACATCAACCTTTTCCTTTTCTAAAGAACCTAGAGCACCATTTAATATTTAGCAGTGTGATACAGCAATATCATACTAAAATAGTTTCAAAAATACAGCATACAATTTATTTTTGATATCCTATATAATGTCCTCCGAGCTAGGAGACAGGGATGGTGACTGTACAATTAGAAAGGGAAGTCTTGAGTTTAAATTCAGTAGAACTCTGATAACAGGACTCAGCGTGAATAAGCTGAGTTGGGAGGGCAGAGACAAAGCATGATTCAGGAAATAAAGTAGTAAATAAATTAGTGGAGAAGGCAAGAGAAGCAAGCAAACCAAGAGATGGGGTAGAAGCTAGTGAGGACCTGGGAACTGAAGTGGGTGAAAGAGGGTGGAGTGGAAGGGAGCTTGTTACTGAGAGACAGATGCGTGAGGTTTAGGTGTAGTCAAGGTTGGTTCAGTAGAGATCTGTGGCCCTGATCACTGTATTCTTTTTATGTGGGCTGGCTCAGGCTTTAAAGTAGCAAGTTCTTGCCAGACACTTTGGATTTAAATACATTTAATGAGGCTAAATGTGATGTGTTTCTACTTTATCCTTACCTATCTTGGGCTTCACCTCTCGAATATGTTTTCCCTATCCTTTTCAGTTCTAAAAGCATTCTTTATGGGGATGCTACAAAGATAATAGGAGCTGAACAGTTCTAATTGTAAGTTAACAGTATACCATCTGCTCTAAGTAGTGGGTGTATTCTCTCTTTTCTTTTTACTTTTAATAGGCAAAATACATTTCCATTTTTCCTAATATTTCCTCCAAATTCAGAAAATTTGAGGCTTTGGTATTTCTGAAACACTTTAAAATCTTGATGCCTCTCTTTTATGATCATCATTGGTAATGTGATCTCTATTTTCTCATATGACCATTCAATACTGAGTTATCTAAATGCTTCACTATTTTCCTATTCCTCGTGAAACTCAGAGATTATGTCACCAATTTCAATTTGACAGTCTCTCTTTCTTCTTGATCCATGTTCAGGGCTCTGACTACGGGATTGTTTTCTATTGTTGTTTCTGAGCTCCCTGAAAGTAGATTTACTAAAGGTGGCATACTTGTACATTTAAGCTTAGACTTCCTTTCTGTGGCCTAACAAACTCTACGATGATATGGGATGGTTACTTTCCTTCAAGATTCTTTTAGCTGCCATTTTCCCCAAACATTTTTATAAGGAACCAGAAATAAGTCAATGCAGTAAGTCTCTCATTGCTTCTCTGTCCTTTGTGAGATTAAATTTCCAACATGGCAATTCAATAGTTTTGCCAATGTTTTGCCTTTAGTGGAGTGGGATTTTCATTTGAAGTCTGTAAAGGCTTACATCGCTGCTCTATCTTGCCTGTCCGTAATAACCATCTGGTTATGGGGTCTCTGATGTAGTCCCCGAAAACATTTCTGTTTTCCTTTCATTTTACTCTCCTGCAGCTGCTTCCTCCATGCTTCACTTTCATGTTTGTGGATTTCCATGCATGTGTATATCTTTTTGACATATACTGTTCCTCCCCCAGCCCTTTCATCAGACTTATTTATTTCAAAGAAGATATACCTTTCCATCATCATATTCCAGTCAGGAATCACATCTCAAAACATCCCCGTAAGACTTAAGAGTTGATTTTCACCCTATTCTGTTCATGTGTTTTAAAGTGCAGTTTGATAATTTTTCATCTGCTATTTGTCTGTATATAGACAACTGAGAATGTTAATGCCTCCCGCCCATTTCTCTGGTATCTTCTGAAAATTGCTGGGAAAATCCTCCACTATTTTTCTTCCTGTGTCATCCCTTTTATGCTCCATAGTATCTAATATGCCTTACAGTTATATATGAGTACTTTTCTCCTTCCCCTCACAACTCAATTGAAATAATAAACCTCTCGATCAGGCTGACTGGTCTCCTGCCAACACTGTCTTGCCAGTCTTATGAGATGCAGTCTATCTCTTCCTAGAAGCAGCAGGAAGAGATGAAAACATCACTAGTGCCCCTAAACCATTCATTTTCCTACCCAGAAATTCAAAGACGTTAGAGATACATTCCTGGCTTCATAAAGAGAATGAGAATTCATTCTCAAATATATCAACAGAAGTGGGAAGAATTCGGGGAACTTTATAAGCCTTGGCAGACTCTCAAATCTCTGTTATATGCTGCCTGGGACTAAAGCACGTTTCTCATTTAGCAGGGCCAAATGTGCACACTGTCACTTCAGTTCTCTTCAGCCAGGAGATAAAACGGCTTCCTATTTGGTTTCTTTTCTCTAGCACAGGTGAACCTGTGGAATGTGTTAGGAGATTCTTCAGAAGGCCCTGGTTCATCTTTTAGGAGACCTTTACATCTATTGCTGGAGGTCAGTTGTCTTTTTCTTACTTTATCTCATTCTTCCCCTTCCCCTTCAGCACTGATTTTGATTACCCTCCTCTTCCTCAGAAGCCTTTTCTTTCACAAAAGCGACAGCTCTGCAATATGGCAATATGTATGGTAAATGTTGTGTCACTATGAAACGGAAATCCAGATGTAGGGTTGATAAAGAGGAAATTGACTGGATGCCAGGCTGACTCTAGGGCCCCAGACTATTCCCTGCGGTAGGACTGACAGCCTCTGAGACCATTTTTTAGCTTCCAAGGATGCAAGGAGAAGCTGGATACATGTTGGCTAGCGAAGACTTCTGGTTCTTAAGGACCCCCTAGTCACAGTGTAACACTGGGAGTAACCACTCTTGACGGTTTAGCTGAAATCCTTAAATGTTTAATCAGTATATCCCCTTGCCCTTTTACATCATGTTAAGACTGAGCAAGAAAACTGGATTATTTTCCTCATTACTGCCTCTCAGTTTGGTCCTTTCTAGGAAATCCTATTGAACAAAAGAATGAGTTTTGTATTGGATTTAACGTCCCATGGCTGCATTTATTCCAACTATGCATTAACACTATGCTTTGCAAACATACTCATATGCTTGAAATGCCACCTTCCTGTTTTTTTTTTTCCTCCTTTCATGAGAGACAGAAGAAGATAGTGATTAAGGCCCAAGTTTTAGAGCCAGATATTGGAATCAAGTCTTGGTTTTCATGTCTTCTTAGCTGTGTGACCTTAGACAAGTTATTTAACCTCTCTGTTTATTAATTACTTAATCAGTAAAATAGGGAAAATATGGATACCTGATAGGGTTATGGTAAGGATTAAATGAGTTAATTCACAAGCATGCAGAACAGTGCCTGAAACCTCATAAGTACTCAATAAATATTAGCTTTTATTATTAATTCTCTGCTTAATTAACACTAATTTATTAAACTCCATGTTAAATATCACCATCTCTGTGAAGCTTTGCACAATTACCCGAGGCGGAACTAATCCCTTTCACTCCTCTGTGTTCCCAGAGCATTTTGTACATATTTGATTGAACTGTAAATAATTTTTAACATGTGTCTTTCTCCCTTGTTAGACTGTGAGCTCCGTAAGGATAGATATCTTTCTTTTTAAAATTCATGCTGTATTCCCAGTTTCCTGGATTGCAGCGAGTGCATAATAAATATATGTTAGCACTACATCTCCACCAAGATCAGGAAAAACCTGGTGCCTTGAACCATGCCTTGTTAGTCTCTGGATGAAGACCCAGTCCTTAGCACACTGCTAAGGTCACATAGCAAATACTCAATAAATACTTACTGATTGACTGATATTGAAACTGCCTACTTCTGAAGCAGCAGACCATTAAGTCTTATCTAAGGCATTTGAAAGAAAAGAAGAACAAAAGATGAGATCTATTGAGCATGGCTTGCTTAGAAATAATATTGTCACACTCATAACCACAGAAGATGGGGGTAGATTAGAAACTTGAATGCATGACTGAAAAACTTGTTCAGACAAGAGGGGCTTAGTCAACTTTGTGGGACACTGGGGCCCTTTCTATAGCAGATGGGGAATAATATACTGTGCTAGCTGAGAGGATAAACAAAGCAGTGGCATGGAGTTTAAACTATTGAACAGAGGAATCTATAAAGAGGCCAGCAGTGAGGAGGGAAGAAACATGCTAAAATAAACAGATATGTGGACAGGGAAAATATTAAGCACGAAAACAGATAACCCAGGCCCTCAGGAGAAAGGGGAGATGGAAAAATGGTATGTCAAGAACAGAAGAAACACTGTAGGGA
>NW_006789439.1:843116-860504 GCF_000442215.2 Lipotes vexillifer | reverse complement strand
ACACAGTAGGGAAAACATAAAAGTAATGATGAAGCAGCAGAGGGAAGTACGTAGCATGCCTGGGTGAGTGTGGTACAATAAAACAATAAAAGCACAAGAAGAAATGTCTGATTCACATGCAGAGAGAAAATGACTCTTAAAGGGAACGTGGCTGTTAATTTCAATGGGGACTGAAACCACATGGCCACATCATCCAGATGGACTCTAAAATAATGGGCAAGGGGGCAAGGGACTCGTACGAAAATGACAACAACCGTGGCTCCTTATATTTGAATAGAACTATGCCTCATGCAATACTTTCACACACATCATTTCATTTATAACAATGGAGTTGAGGTCTTCTGACATTATCTGACATTAGTATTTATTCTCCTTCCTGACAATCTCCGGCCTAGATTGTTACAACAGCCTTCTAACCAGTCTTCCTGCTTCTGTCCTTGCCCATCTAGGATCTTGTATCAACACCGCAGCCAGAATGAGCCTTTGAAAAATTTTGTCAGATCACATCATTCTTCCTTTTAAAAAGCCTCAATAGTTTCCTGCCAAGGACTTTCCTACTTCGGGGTCTTTGCATTTTCTGTCCCTTCTGAACGGAACGTTCTCCCCCGTCCCGATATTTATCTGCATTGATCACTCTCTCACTCTTTGAAGTGTTTACTCATATGCCATTTAACCAGGCAGGCATCTCCTGATCAACCTCTCCAGCAATTACTTTTCTCCTAATCCTGCTGTATCTTCTCCACAGCACTGTAACCATCTGACATAGTATGTACCCCCTCGTTCATTTGTTTATTTTCTGTTCTATAATGTAGACACCAAATGTAGACACCATGAGAGCTGGGCTTTGGTTTTGTTCACTACTGAATTGCTAGTGACTAGAGCAGTGCTGGAACATAGTGGGTGGATGTTAATAGTTGTTGGATGAATGACAAAATGGATGTATGGGTGAATAGGACAATTATTGCCAACTGGAAATTGGAATCTCAGTGGTTACATGTGAAAGGCAAAATGAAACAATACCAGATGTCCTTGCCAAGATGAGCAGTGCTTTCTGACCTGTGGACCACTTCCTCATTCTTAAGACTTCCTCTATTTTTTTCTCCACGTCATCATTTCCTTCTGGTTATTCTCTTATTTCTTTGATCACTTGTTCCCATTTGCTTCCCCAGAACTTCCTACTCCCTCATAGGGTATTAGGTTAAGCAAGAAATGAAGAAAATATACGTGAAGCTTCTGTCTTGTGTCTGGCACCCAGTAGGCGGTCAGCATGTCAGTTCTTTTTTCTTTATATCATCCAGCACAGGTGCAAAATTAGCTTGAGTTCACTAATTTCAATATGCTCAAATCTAAATTTTTCACCCCACATTAAAAAACTCATCAAACCTAAAACACCAAGAACAAAACCATGATTCATTATCTTTCATTTTTCTTTATCTCAGTTAGTGGGACTATCAAAAATCTAATCATCTTAGTCTCCTTATTTTCAACTCCTTACTGTCCCTTATACCTCAGTATATATAAAGAGAATCATCAAATTTTAGAGGGAGAATTATCAAGGCTTCATCAATTTAACCTCTGCTTCTGTTTCCATAACCATGGCCACTCACCAAATCGAGGACCACATTATGAATCACTGGGAGCATCCCTTTTTCCACTTACCCTTCTAATCACTACCCAGTCTACAGGGCTCCTTAAACGCCAGTTCCTCAGAGAGGCCTTCCTCATCTCCTTCAATCTAAATTAGGTCTTGCTATGAAAGAGACTCCATACATCCTGTATTTTTCTTTATTGTTTGTATTACAAATATAGCTTTATATTATTAGTGTGATTCTTTGTTTTAATACCTGTTTCTCTATTCTGTGTGCTTCATGAGGACAGAGGCTGTGGCTGTTTTATTTTTTGTACTATAGATGCTCAATTCCTAGCACACTGCTTGTCTCATGGTAGGTGTGTGAAAATATATGGACTGAAAAATATATGGACTTCTTCAAAACTTCCAACTTGGTTGACTTCCAGAACTTTATGTATTCCTACTAACATTCTTGAGTTCACTTTATTGGACATATGGAAATGGAGGGTCACCCTAACCTGTTATCTACTTCAAGCTGTCCATTCCTAACATCATAACTAATAGTGGGTAACATATACAGTATTTAGGATATGTTTGGTGCAGGCTAAAAGCACTTCACACACTACCTAATTTATAATCCCATGAGGCAGACTCTTTTTTTTTTTTTTTGTGGTACGCGGGCCTCTCACTGTTGTGACCTCTCCCGTTGCAGAGCACAGGCTCCGGACGCTCAGGCTCAGCGGCCATGGCTCACGGGCCCAGCCGCTCTGCGGCATGTGGGATCTTCCCGGACCGGGGCAAGAACCGTGTCCCTTACATCGGCAGGCGGACTCTCAACCACTGCGCCACCAGGGAAGCCCAGGCAGACTCTTTAATTATGTCCACCTTACAGATTAGTTAACCGAGGCAAGTTCATGTAGCTGCTAAATGGCAGTGGCATAATTTGAACCCAAGCAGCGTGACAGAGTAGTTCCAGGCTTAATTCAGGAAACTCTTTTCCCATAAATGTAATCTTCTAAAATCTTATGAACTTGCTACATCTTTCAATGAAGGAAATAGCTTCTTAAGACTTTCTAGCAGTCACTTTCTTCAAACACAGGCTACTTACTAAAATG
This sequence comes from Lipotes vexillifer, assembly GCF_000442215.2. Taxonomy (NCBI): domain Eukaryota; kingdom Metazoa; phylum Chordata; class Mammalia; order Artiodactyla; family Lipotidae; genus Lipotes; species Lipotes vexillifer. The sequence continues at coordinate 857,819 of NW_006789439.1, read as the reverse complement.
ATAGTAAGTAAGCCCAATTTTCAGTTTCTGGTAAGCCCAGATTCAGTTTCATTAAATGCCTATGGCATTGCAGTAGGTAGAAAATCATATGTCACTCTCTTATCCAAGATGACTTAATGTATTGTCTGGACTCCATTCCTTCCTTATTTGCCAAGGATATAGTTTCTTTAATCATGCCCTTTCTGGTAGCTTTAGCTATCCTTTCCTAGCATATAAACACATGCAAGCTTACAGTATCCTAACATATACAAACCAACCTTTCCCTCTACTACATTTCTTCTTGTCACTTTCCTTTTGATCTTTCTCAAGTTCAGGGAAGAGTATTCCATATGCCTTGTCCTTAATTTTGAAACCTTTATTCACTCTTCAATTTACCACCTCCTGGATTCTACTTTTCACCACTCCACTGAATCTGCTTAGGCCAAGATAAGCTAAAATATGAAGGTCTGATGTTTATGCTAAGGAGTTTACCTTAAGATCATGGTTAAGATGTGGGAATTTTAAGCAAGGGGTAAAACAATCAGATTTGCATTTAACAAAGAATACTTCACAATAGTTGGAGGATACATTAGAAAAGAATGAGAAAAGTAGGTGGGAGGCCAGTTTGTAGAATATTTCAGAATTCCAGGAAAGAATGTAGAAAGAACTTCCCTAAGACCTTTGCTGTAGGGAAGAGCAGAAGCGGAAGAGGACATGACAGATAAAAATGGTGGACATTGGTGAATGTCCATGATCCCATTCATGAGTGAGATGAGTCACAGGATGAAATCTAGGCCAAATTTCAGGTTTCTGCTTAGGTAAGAGGGTAGATAGAGTGCTGTTCATTGAGACACAGGACTCAGGAGGAAGATCAGGCTTAGAAGGAATGATAATCCGTTTTGTTTGAAGTACGATGGCCTTTAGGCACCTTGCTTAGACTATCCAGGTGGAGGTATCCAGAAGATAGCGGGTGACACAGGTTTGAAGCATAAAAAGAGGTAGGGACGCAATCCAAAAATGGGCAGAAGACCTAAATAGACATTTCTCCGAAGAAGATATACAGACTGCCAACAAACACATGAAAGGATGATCAACATAATCATTAGAGAAATGCAAATCAAAACTGCAATGAGGTATCACCTCACACCAGTCAGAATGGCCATCATCAAAAAATCTACAAACAACAAATACTGGAGAGGGTGTGGAGAAAAGCGAAGCCTCTTGCACTGTTGGTGGGAATGTAAATTGATACAGCCACTATGGAGAACAGTATGGAGGTCCCTTAAAAAACTACAAATAGAACTACCATATGACCCAGCAATCCCACTACTGGGCATATACCCTGAGAAAACCATAATTCAAAAGGAGTCATGTACCACAAATGTTCACTGCAGCTCTATTTACAATAGGCAGGACACGGAAGCAACTTAAGTGTCCATTGACAGATGAACGGATAAAGATGTGGCACATATATACAATGGAATATTACTCAGCCATAAAAAGAAACAAAATCGAGTTATTTGTAGTGAGGTGGATGGACCTAGAGACTGTCATACAGAGTGAAGTCAGTCAGAAAGAGAAAAACAAATACCGTATGCTAACACATATATATGGAATCTAAAAAAAAAAAAAAAAAGGTTCTGAAGAACCTAGGGGCAGGACAGCTATAAAGATTGTAGACGTAGAGAATGGACTTGAGGGCACAGGGAAGGGGAAGGGTAAGCTGGGACGAAGTGAGAGAGTGGCATGGACATATATACACTACCAAATGTAAAATAGATAGCTAGTGGGAAGCAGCCGCATAGCACAGGGAGATCAGCTCGGGGCTTTGTGACCACCTAGAGGGGTGGGATAGGGAGGGTGGGAGGGAGGGGGACGCAACATGGAGGAGATATGGGGATATATGTATATGTATAGCTGATTCACTTTGTTATAAAGCAGAAACTAACACACCATTGTAAAGCAATTATAGTCCAAAAAAGATGTTTAAAAAAAAAAAAAAGAGGTAAGGATGGAAGATAGTTGAGTCAATATATAGGAAAGGTTTAAATGAATCATAAAGGGAAATAATATAGCAAGAAGGAAGCAGAGAGAGGAGTCCAGACACCATCATCATGTTCTCTCTCCACTCTTTTCTCTTATTGTACCGCAACCTGCACCTGCTTCTGTCATGTGAAGCTACATGCTGCTACTTGAACTCATCAATCTTCCCCTCAAGGTCCACCTTCTGCTACCTTTTCCATCTGGTTAATATCAAGAAGAAAAGGGAACTATGTTGAACATATTTCAAAGTAAAGAATCAGCACTGTAGTAGAAGAAACATTTTTGTCTTCACAGAAATGTTAAAAGTAGTACTAAGGTCTTGGTTTCAAGTAAGGGGCTTATAGCCAAGAATTTTGGACTTTGTCAGAAGGTTTTATTTGTAAAGTTTTTTGTTAAACTCTTCCTTATTAGACAAAGATTTACTTAAGGTATGAAACTTTTTATAGAAATTGGCCATCCTTTTTAGAACTTTGTCTAACCCATTTCTGATTCACTCTTGAAAAGCTTTAGCAAATTCTGAGACACTGAACATTTAAATGTAAAGTAAGTCATGCAATTTATGATACATTTTTTGTCATTGAATCATAACTTGAGAGAAGGGAGGAACCACTTTAAAATGCAAATATTGAGATCTTGGAATGGTTGCTTATTTGTGAAAAAAAATTAAAGGTATAGCCATATCTGATACTTTAGAGCAGAACAAATTTTAGATTAATTAAATAATCAAATGTAAATTCCAAAAGAACCAGATGGGGTGAATGCATATAATCTTAAGGTAGAAAAAGCTAAACTAAGCAAATAAAGAAAGGGAGAAATCACAAAACTAGCTTTTGCCAGGTATGATTTCATAAAAGCAAAACTTCTGTATGTATATCTAAAAACACCGTCATACAAATTATGAGGCAAATGGCAATATATAAAAAGTTTATTTAAAAAATCTATAAAACGAAGATAAATACTAAAACAGAAAACTGGTCAAAAGAAATAAGTAACAAATTCACAAAAGAAGAAACGGTCAAAAATATATTAAAAAATCATGCCCGTCTTACTACTATTTAGACATTGGAAATTAAACAAAAAATACTTTTTTGACTATTATATTAGTTAAAATTAAAAATAAATCTATTGTTGACGGGTGTTTAAGAATATGAGTCCTCTCTTACATTTTTTGGCAGAATGTAGATTTGCACATTCTTCCTGGAGAACAATTTGGCACTATGTATCAAAAGCCCTACAATTTCACCTGCAATTTCTCTTGAGAAAACAATAAGAGATCTACACAAAGATTTTTGTACAACAATAGTTATAATAGCATTATTTGTAAAAAATTCTGGAAATAGCCTAAAAATTCAACAACAGGTGAATTTTTAGAAGTTAATAAGTTCATATTATGAAATATTATAAAACCATTACAGTGATATATAAATAATTAGGAGGTTTTTATATAGAAAATATGAGTATTCTATGTTTATTTTAATGTATTACATTTAGGTTTAGAAAAAGAACTAGAATTTTATAAATCTAAATTTTAATAGTGATTAAGTTGAGGTGGTAGGATTATAGGTAAATTTTAGATTAATCTTTGTGCTTTTAACAGAAACAGAACAAACAAATGAAACTACAGAAGGTCAGGAGGAGGAAGAAGAGAAGAAAGGAAAAGAGACGTCTCTGTCCAGTGGTCTTCTCTTACAGATCTCTCATTAGATATTTGCCCCAAATCAAGTGATTAGTAGCACAGTGGTGACAAAAGCCATGTGTCACAATTCCCTTACTAAATGTTATTCTCCTTGTTCTATACTGACACCTTCATCTTCCATGAGCAATCTCTAGGTATATTTTGTATATTTTCTAGAATGGATCCAAACATTTTGGTCCCTATTATGAGCCAATCTTTTCAATCCTAAGCCAACAATTCTCAATTTCACCTCCATCCCCCACTCTACCACTGTTTACTATGTGACTTGATCAAATTATTTAATGTTTTTTAATTCCTCAATTTTCTTATCTGTAAAATGAATATAAAGATAGTACCTATCCCAGGTATTGTGAAGATTAAATGAGATAAAACATGTATAGCACCTGGAACAGTACTGGCATATTAGAGCTATTGGTTGCTACATACTTCCATTGGTGCTTTCAGGAGATGAAATTTCTCTCCTACTCTGGAAAATCATACCGGAATTTATTAGAGGACAACCGCTCTAATTAAAAATAACAATCATACACACACACAGCTCACTTTTGGTAACAACATCATGGCTCTAGAATCAAGTGTCATCTAACACCACCACGAATATCTCTGGGACAGGAACAGATCTCTATCTTCCTTCTTCCTCTAAAACATAAGCTCTGTCCCACTCTATAGAGATATAAAGCCTTATAGAAAGCAAGATGAAATGAGCAGTCATTGTCATAGCAAATGTAATTCCTCATTTTCCAGAAATAGTTGCACCTATAACTGGTGAAAATTCCCCATCTCTCTGCAGAAAAACCTCACCATTATCAGCTACCATTATGCTTTCTGACAGGACACACCATATTTCTAGAAATGATAACAGGTATTATAGAATGGGTGTAGACACCCTGGGAAGAAAAACAAGGTAGTGGAAAATCCACTGGACATTGAGAAAAATCTACCATAGCAGCCCCTTAATATGTCAGCACTGTTATGGTCTTAGTTATGGGAAGATGGTGTCAATGGTCTCTTGAGGCTTATGCAATGTAACACCAGGGGTACTTCAATTTGGATCATCTCTGAAGTAACAATTTAGGAGAGGAATGTAAGCCTGTACGATTTCTAATAAGACTCCTCATCTCTCCTTGAGACTTTAAAAAAATGTTTACTTACTTTCCTGACTTCCCAGTTCTTTGGTTTATTTAATTCTGCTGAGTTTGATATTTTATTTGGATTAGTGATCGGCTAACCTGATCAACTTCAGCAGGTTTTTTGTTTGTTCTGTTTTTGTTTTGATTCTAGGTTATCAATATATTCACTGACAGAATAGAAGCCTAAAAAAGGCCGCAATGCTTTTATAATCACCTTGCTCTTCCTTTATTTCAAATATAAATAATATTTTTCTTTTGAATTTTGTATACATAAGGAAAAGATGGAGATCTTACATTTATTTCAAATTAGGTAGGAAAAAACAAGCAGGGCCAATTCCCACTTAACCCCAAATCATATATTAGTTATAGCCAAAGGGTGGGGGAAATGTGAAGAGCGGAAGGATCTGGCTTCTTCTTTACCATCAGTGTCCAGGTCATCCTTTTAGTATCACACAAATAATTTAAAGGAAGCAGCTCAAGAGACTCTTTGGGGCTATTATACTGCTGAAAGTCCCAAGTGTTCACTTTATTTGGAATTATGGCATTGAAGTGCTGGTAGAATTTGTGTTCAGCCACTTCCGTATTTCCTTTCAGAACTCTGAATTCCACTGTTTTTAGCATAGGACACATTTCTTCTTTCTCATAGATAGAGGGGATTTTTAAGGGTTCCAACTCCTGTTTGACTACTAAGGAGGAATTTCAAAGAGCTCCTAAGAGTAAGCTTTTCAGCTGATGCTTCAACCAGGAAATGGAGATAGTCACTAAATGAAGAAGGGTAAGATTCAGTGACTGAAAACCACATTCCCTGATGGTGACTTCAGAGAGAATGTGGACCTGTAATACTCCTTTTTTTTTTTTTTAATTATGATTGCTTTAAAATAATTCCATCTTGAAGGAGGTGGGCAGGAGAAAGTAGGTGTGGCTGTAAAAGGGCAAGCGGAGGGATCTTTGTGCTGATGGAACCCATATCTTGACTGTGGTGGTGGACGCAGGAACCTACCCATGGGGTGAAATTACACAGAACTAAACACACGTGTGTGCTCACACATGCAAATGAGTAGAAGTACAACTGGGGAAATCTGAATAAGATCAGTAGATTGTATCTGTGTCATTATCCTTGTTGTGATGCTGTATTACAGTTTTACCACATGCTACCATTGGGGGAAACTGGGTAAAGGGTACATGAGACCTCTCTGTATTATTTCTTACACCTGTATGTGAATCTACATCTTTTTCAAAATAAGAAGTTAAAGAAGAAAAACAAGAAATATAATGCACACATAATTCCATCTTAATGATAATTTTTGATATTATCCAGAAAATATTTTCCTGAAACCCAAATTTGTACAGGCTTTCCCAAGGCTGAAGCAGAGAAAGTTTGCCCAAAATGTAAGGTATCATGTTGATATTGATGGTGCATATTACTTTTTTTTTTTCTTTTTTTTGCTGTACGCGGGCCTCTCACGGCTGGGGCCCCTCCCGCTGCGGAGCACAGGCTCCAGACGCGCAGGCTCAGCGGCCATGGCCCCCGGGCCCAGCCGCTCCGCGTCATGCGGGATCCTCCCGGACCGGGGCACGAACCCGCGTCCCCTGCATCGGCAGGCGGACCCCCAACCACTGCGCCACCAGGGAAGCCCTGATGGTGCATATTGATCATTTAGTTGTACTGTATGACTAAGATACCTCTTTGATTTAATTGTAGATTACAGTAATTTTTAAATGAGTGTAAGAAGACAAAGAATTCACTGTAATATTTTATGGCCTATTTAATACATCCAAAATTTGCATGAAACACATATTTGACAGTGTTCTAAAAAGTGTAAAATATACAAATAAAAGAGGCTATCCTGTCACTGCAGACCGAATTTTTAAAACTCTCAATATATTAAAAAAAAAAATCAGTGGTACATTTAAACAGGAAATAAACACAAGCTAAACAATAAAATAGACATATTTACATATACAGCTTAATCTTTACCTTAATAGCGGGAATGGGCTTTTTGGGGATAAAATGGTTTCTCTCAAGTAGTGGAAAAGTTGCATTTTGTTCTTTCAGTCTAATCTTTTCCTCTGCTATGATTTTCTTGCGCTGCTCAAGATAAGGTCCAAAACTTGGCAGTTTCTAATAGGAAAACACACAAATAAGAAAGCATGTTAGCTCACAGAAGAGAAAAATGTGAGGATATAAACACAAATATTATAAACAAACAAATGTGTGTTTTGAGACTGTTTCACGTATACTGTAACAAGGTCTTCATTCATTCTTGGACCCTAGTCTTCCACGTATCAGAGTCCATTAATTATTAAAAAGAACACAATAGCACAATACCTTTACCAAATATGTATGTATTAGATATACAAATATTAATTGAAATACATTTCTAAACAGAATAAAATTCACAATGGTAAACCAAACCATTCACTTAAAACAATAGCTATTAGTTAAACCATTTGTTTAGTTCATATAGACAGAAGGTGAAACCTATTGATGCTTTTTTTCCTCTTCATCAGGTTTTTAGCACAATATAGACACAGCCTAGTCTCTGACAAATGCTTTTGTCAATAGCAAAGGTACTTTGCCAAAGTTCAAATCTGTATCTCTGTTTTATTGTGTTCAAATTCTTACTACATCTCTTTAAAGATTGTAACTAATGTTGATTGCAGTTTACTGGAATAGCTGAAAAACAAAATGGCAAAAATATTGATTTCTCTGCACAGAAAATAAAGTTTATTTCGCATGAAAGAGGCAAAAATAGAAATGAAAAGCAAAGGAAATATCACAGTGCTTAAACAAACTCCCTCAGTATTCAAAATCACATTATGGAGCTTTAAATCTCAAGGTTATTCAATTGTACTTTACAAAGTTCATTTAGAAAGATACCTGGGTGTCATGGAAAAATGCTAAGTGGTTTCACGTTAACATGAATATGCCCTCATACTATTCATTATCTTACAATTATTTCCTCTTCTCTTTGTCCTTCTCTTCTAGAACCTTTGATCTTCACTTTTACTGACATATACTGCTGGTGATAGACACCGCTGAATTCCAAATGTTCTGTGTCTGCCTGGAACCTGGAATTGCTAGGTTTCTTTTCAAAGACTGCAAAAATACCACCACCACCCCTAGCTCTCCTGCAGAATAAAGCAGATTTACCTAGCTAGTGAAGGCTTGGAAAACTACAGCATTCCAAGGTCATCCTGATCTCTGCCCTAGCAAGTAATTAGGTGAAAAAAATCACACTTGTTTTAAAACACTGGCCTCTACCTACCAGGTTGCATAACACTCTAGGAAAATGAGTTCTCTGGTCCTTTAGAGATGTCACTACAGTAGGTAAACTAAACTGAAACTGTGTTCCAATTCCGCCAAACTGCAACTGAAAATTCATATTAGCAGAAAATATTCATGTGGAACTATCTAAGATTGTTACTTCCATTACCAATTTACTGTAATTATGTCAACAAGTTGAGCAAATAGAAACAATGTTATGAATGCCAAATTAATACACACAATTAAACCAGAACTATATACTTCATCTCTGCACCTTAATGCTTTTCTAAATTACAGTATTTAATGATTACAGTAATATGAAATGATATGACAGAGGGAGAAAATATATGAATACGTTGTATCTATTTTATCATAAAATAAGTGATGCTGTCTTGTTAAAAAGCATAAAATAGAGTCTAAAACAAATCCTCAATATTATCACATATGTAAGCCCCTTTAATGTAGAAAAGATAGTGCTTGCTTGTCCTATTATGAAATGATTCTTTTCCTAGGGCAGATGAGGTGTTACAGATTACACTTGGTGCCAAAGAAATGCCCCGAGGGTCCTTTCTTTGGTGAGTGTACATCCACTTGATATAAATCTTGTCAGAATATCAGTGTCCCCACACTTCTCTTACACATCAAGGACACCTCTACCATAATCTTATATCCTTGAAGATTATTATCAAGACTTGTTAGTGTGAAACACATGACCTCTGAGTCTAGCAGATCCCTCATGATAAAGGCAAGCTCTATGAAAATCTGAACCATCATCCTGATTCCTTGATGGGGCCTTACCTTCCTCAACACTACCTCATTCCACCTAAATGTTCTGTAAAATTATTCAAAAGAAATTATTCTCAGAACTTTTTAATCTATCTTCTTTTAAACATAGACTAGAGGAGATATTTTTTTTCCATTTAGATTATTCTTTATCCAAAGAGAAATAAAGCAGTTAAATTTAAACTGTGATTATTTCAAATTGTTCCAATAATGGTAATAATAATAATATTTAATAATAGGAAATCCCTTGATTCAGAATAGAATACAGCCTGAATAGACACCAACCACCTGATATTTTCTGTAACTTTTTTGCCGTGGTTGACCACATTTACCATATTTAACGAATGCAGCCTTTCCATAACTAAAGGTGCTACGATTCTAATGTGCTAATCTTTTATAACTAGTCCTAAGGACAGGTTTTCAATTTAACATAGAGATTCCTATAGGATTTTCTTTGTGTGTGGGTTGAAGAATCAGTGGAAAAAAAAGAAAACTGTTGCCAAAGTTTTCTTTAAATCGAAAGCACACCCACACGGAATATCAGTAACTGCCCCCTCGACGTTCTGCCATTTATCTCCAAATCAAAGAGGGTCTATTTTCATGTAGTTTCTCACTGCCATATGGAGATCCCAGAGGCCGAAGTGTTGTACCAGGTTCCAAAACTTCAAGGCTGCCATAGTCATTTTGCTTTCTGCATTAGTGTGAGAAATTTCACTGCTTTTAAAAAATTATTATTACATCGCATGTTAGAATGCCTCTAGGATAGCTGAGAACTGAACATTTGAAAAGTTGTTTTCTGCAAATAAAAAGGTCAATTCTCCCTTGCACCAGAGGATCACATATTACATTTAGGCATATGTCTGTGTTCAGATCTTGCCAAAGGATCAAACCAAAGCAAAATAAAAATAAGAAAGAGTGAAGGTGAAGGCAGAGCGGGCCACTGTATATGTGTGCAATCAGCGATGATTAATAAAGCATTTAGTTCAAATCTCTGTCTGAACATAGAGTTAACTGATTTCCTATTGCAGGAGGAGAAGCAGCAGGGCCTGACAGGGCCAGCAGCAGGAGCTTTTCCTCTTCATTCATTATTTTCTTGGAGAAAAAGTTGTAGCCTGCGATAACTCAAAGAGAGCAGTTTTGAGCGTCATGCTATATTTCTTAAACAAAGGAAAAAGTTCTTTAGGACTCTCGAAAGCTGCTTTGTAACTGATGAGCTGAACAAAGCTCAGAAATGGTGTGATTTTTGTTTCAATGCTTTCTCCAGGGATTCATCATTGATGAATTTGTTCTCACCAGAAAAGCTAAATCCTACTCATTTAAAGATAACAGTATCTCACACTAAAACTGTCTCTGTCCAGATATTAAAAGCATTATGCTGCCAATAGAAAAGTGACAACATAATGAATCAACAAGGATACCTTAAGCCAGCAAAGCTTTAGGGTAAAGAGGTCTATTTGGATTATAATTTATTCATGGATCAATCTAAAGGTAATTGAGCATATTATGAAGTAGAAGAGGGTTCTTGTTTCTAATAGAAGCAGACACTAGTATTTTCCCATTTAAATTGCATAATTTTTATGAGAATAGCAGCAAGTTGGCTAATAGCACTGGTCTATAGTGCTGTAAGAGATCAACTCTTATTTTCCTAATCATACTCTCTCATCTGATTTGAAACAATGAGGGCAAGAAAAGTAATTTATTTGATATTCAGATGGTAATAAGTTAAAAGATAAAATGATTTCAGGTTTATACTGAGTGCAAGATATATATATATATATGTATATATATAGTGCATATACTGTAAATATATACATATATATATACACACACACACACACTGAGTGCAATATATATGTGTGTGTATTTTAAATTGTATACATATTTTGCACTCAGTATAAGCCTGAAATCCAAAAATATATATATGTCTCATTTCTGTGTGTATACACTGACAGATTGAAGAATAAATTAGAGGTAAAGGATATAGTATGCTTCACGACTAAGAATTTATTTTATATTTTTTACAAAAACATGTTCACATATGACTTAGTTACACTATCTATCTTTTGTCATTTATTCAACATATACAATATCAAATGCCTACTCTGGGCCAGGAACTGTCCTTTGCTACATTAAAGGTTGAATAATTTCCATACGTAATGTGTGTAATTATCATTGCGACTAATTTTATAAGTAGCTCTTGTCATTCATTAAGGGGTAGTGTCTGGCTGAATTATATGTCATGTATATCTGGTTATTGCAGTTATCTAAAGGCATTGTATACAAAGCTCCTTGGAAAACTATTTAATCTTAATCAAATGACCAACAAAGAGAAAAGTGAAGAAAACAAACTTTCAAAGAGTTGATCTTTAACAAAACTCAGAAAGGCAACGGAGTACTCTTGGATACCTAAAATAAAAAATGCAGAGCTTCCCTGGTGGTGCAGTGGTTGAGAGCCTGCCTGCCGATGCAGGGGACACGGGTTCGTGCCCCGGTCCGGGAGGATCCCACGTGCCGCGGAGTGGCTGGGCCCGTGGGCCATGGCCGCTGGGCCTGCGTGTCCGGAGCCTGTGCTCCGCAACGGGAGAGGCCAGAACAGTGAGAGGTCCGCGTACCGCAAAAAAAAAAAAAAAAAAAATGCAGGAGCACGATGGCTGGGAACCTGGGTTCTCTGAGTGTGTTCCTAGCACACCCTAATTTCAATCACTGTGCACTTGGCGTGATGCAAGGAAGTATGGGAGACAGAGATGAGAGGTCTCTGTTCTGTTCTGTCTGAATTCAGTTACTTTTCTTCTTCCCTTCCTTCAATTATGACAGTAATCAATTATTTACATTTGATCCTGATTTTTATTCCAAAATCTGATTTCACATGCCTTACATTCAGAAACTCAGATTTTCCCCATGAATAACTGGCTTGTAATACTTAATCACCGATATAACAGTAAGCCATTTTTCATGATATTTTCAGATTTGGACAGTGGAAAACAATAAGACGAAGAGAGAGGGACCATCTGTACATTAAATTACCATAGTACTATGTGGTGCCCAGTGGTGCAAATTGGGACACTGGAGTTGGACATGCAAAATATATGAAATTAATGAAATATAACTCTTAGTTTAACCTGATAAATTTAAGTGGACAACTTCTGATCAAAAATGCAATGTCTATAGCAGTCAAAAGCAAAGATAACTCATGTTTCATAGTGAAAGCAGAAAGCCAGCATTTGCATAGTGGTTAGGATACTGATTTAGAAGTCAAATTTGCATTAAAATCACAGTTTTACACTCATTACCTGTGTGACTATGAGCCAATTACTTAACCATTCTGCTACTAATTTTCCTTATCAATGAAATGAGAATGATAGTATCTAACTCATGATACATTTAATGCTTGGTATAAGCATTAAAATGGAATAATATTTGTAAAATGCATGCCTGCCAATTTATTCCCACAAGCCTTAACTGCTTATGTTGCATTGTGTACCAGGCTCTGTATTTCCACGTTTGCTCATGCTAGAACGAGCCTGCCCTGTCTTTTTTACCTGGTACATGCCCATTTGGCATTTTCCTCTCAGCTCGGTATTTACAGCATTGAAGTAATGTCCTTTACTGACTCTCCTCTGTCCCCAGTGTTAGGGGGGCCTTGCAGTGCTGCAGAGCACTCTGGGCACTTTTTAGCCTTGCACTTATGTCACTGCTTTATCACTATTAGCCTCTGCCTCCATCTTCTTCACTTGAGGTCCTAGTTAGTTTTTGATCCAGCACATAACAGGTAATCAATATGTCTTTTCCCCCTTGTTTTTGGCTTGTTGCTTAGCTTTTTTCTCAATAGGTTTTTCAAAACTTGAAAAATTATTGAATGAATGCATGCATGAATATCTTGAATGTATTTTAAAAATCCCGCTGGTTGTTTGAAATGTCAGACAATCCCAAACAATTACTTTCAGAAAGAAATTAAGTTACAGAAGTAAGTTCTTTACAATTAAAAATCATATCATACTTACACAACAGCTGTGATTCATAAATTAAAAATAAACACTTGTAGAGTGCAAGACACTTACAATTTATATATAAAAGACAATCTGTCTCCTTAAAGAGCCTGTAGTTAATAACAATTGCAATAATCCAAGACAGAGGCTGTGGCAGAGGTGCCCCAGGATGTCAGATGAACAATGACAATGTGCACCTAACCCTGGCTGAGAGGACAGAACTTTTCTAGAAATGACATCCGAGCTGAGTTCTGAAGGACAGGGTGAAAGTCAGTTGGCAAGTAGTGAAGTTGGAGGTGTGAGGGTCAGGAAAGGGGAGGAAAATCCTCCAAGTGGAAGAAACACCAGAGAGAGAAGGGCGATACTTTGGAAGAGATGCTGGGGAGCCAGCAGACTGCTGACCCTCTGCTCTGTGTTTAATAAGATACAAAGGGTGAGCAGCTTCTTCCGTGAAGGGGAAGCAGAGCACATTTTGTTGTGAAGTGATAAAGTCGGGATGTATGTTAGGGAGAATGTCAACCAAGAGAAGAAAATCTACATGAATGGAATGCCAGCAAAGGATGAAGGAGATAAGACTTGCTTTTTGCCAAGGACTGTGCAGGTGCTGGAGCTGCAAAGACAACAAGGAGGTCGTTCTTTCCTAAAGCAGTTTATGGCCTGTAGGAGGACTGACTCATATTCAATGGAACTGAAGGGAGAACATTATTGTTTTATATTGAAATATCATTTAAATGATGTATAGCAGATTCCTCTAAGGAAATAAACTTCATTGCTTAAAGGGATAACTTTTAAAGCAATATCTTTAGCTTGGAGTTCGGGAGATTAAGCCCTGATGGCATGACTGAAGAGAAACAAAACCAAAGAGATGGTCAAACCACTATGCATGAGAAATGCAGAATTTTGAAACAGAGATGCAAGAGGGAAGAGATATGGGGATATATGTATATGTTTAGCTGATTCACTTTGTTATAAAGCCGAAACTAACACACCATTGTAAAGCAATTATACTCCAAAAAAGATGTTAAAAAAAAAAAAAAGCAGAGAGGAGAGGGAAGAGGAATGTGCATGAAGAGAAGGAAAAGCGAGAGATGTAGAGGGAGTAGAGCCTACTGACGTGATGACTGGGGTACTTCTATAAAGAGGAAGCGCTAATATCCAATTTTAAGCAATCCAAATCCTCCTCTATGACCCCTAAAACTTTAAAAACATCTCCTACCCACTTACATATCCTGGAGAGAAATTTGGAAGAAAGTCAGGAAAATAGGGTTGAGTTTCATGGTTGGATTGGCATATAGCTCAAAGAATAGAGACTAACGAGAGACAAGATTTGAGGGAGATTCAGAAATCAGTGGGAATAGGAATTTACTGCCAGAAGTGACAGAGAGAACATAATCTCTAGGAATTTTGTAGCAATACCCAGAAGGATGGGACTGGTTGACCTCAGCTGACATTTGGGTTATGTAGGTAATTATGAGGAAGAAAGGGATAAGCAGAGGAAGAGATGCACAAACAGTTTGATGTAACCCTGATCTAATGAGCAATTAATTCCAACTAAGAGACTTAGTGAAGGAGGAATTTAAATTGTGATGAAAGATTATAAAAAGGAGAAATAGTGTGTGGTGTTGGAAAGGGGGAAAAAATAGAAAGGAATGGATGAGTAAAGGGTTGAAACATTAAGAAACTACAGAATGAACTTATTCTTACATGACTAAAACAGAGTAAGTGCCTGAGGAGAAGTAGCAGGTAAAGCTGGGAAACCTATGAAGGGCGCTCTGAATTCTGCGCAAAGCAGTTTGGATTTTTATTCTTCAGGGTGTA
>NW_006789439.1:841449-843106 GCF_000442215.2 Lipotes vexillifer | reverse complement strand
AAACACCAGATATTTGAAAATATGTAATCAGGTCTTTGTGGTGGCAGAAAGAAGGATGAATTGTGGGTAGGTGCTTTGGCAAAAAGAGGAGAATGATCGAGAATGTTGGAGATGGGATTCCAGTTGTAGCAGAAAAGGGAAATAGATGACATAACATTTTTTAAAAGATTATACAGTACTCTGGAAAATAGAGAGCCAATACTGACTACACATCCCAACTCCGACAGTACACGTTGATTTTCACTCCCTCACAACCCACCAGCTGCTGCACCCCTGCTTGACAGTGACTCCTGCCCGAAACCACCTAGCTTTCATTCTTTCTGACACAGAACCCTCTCTGACAAACTTCTGTCTCTACCTCTTTGCTACTCATCTTTCTGCAAATGACCCCTCCTCTCTCACCATCCCCTGCTCAATCAGAGTCTCCAACATTTTCAAAATCACATGGGAACTGTGTTCACGGGTGTCTGCATAGGCTGTGAACTACAGAAGAGTTACACCTTAGTGAAAATGAACATAAAACAATGGTAGTAGGGAACCTGGGAAGGATGAAATAGGATTCGTTTTTCTTTCCTTGCATTCTGAAGGACTCCTGCTTGTGTTTTGTAGTGATGATGAATTGGGGGAGAAGTGAAGGAAATCAACTTCCTCAACAATAGCTCTAGTGAGAGGGGACTGTAAGTTCTATACAGGAAGGAACTGCACCATCATTATAATCTTCATCAAAATCAGCATATTTATTGAGCATCGCTATACACCAAGACCTTTGCAAAGCGCATGAGTAGCTAATCTCTTTTTCATTGCAACCCCATAAGGTGGGTATTATTCTTGTCCCCTTTTACAGATGAGAAAACTGAGATTCAGAAAGGCTAAATAACTTGCTCCAGTTTTCACTTATTAATAAATGGCAGAGACAGGATTCAAATCCCAGTCTGCCAGATGTTAGACTCTCTGCTACGCTGTCACTCATATTTCGATGTAGTACTTACAAAGCTTATTAAATGAGTATTTAATGTATTCTTGATTGCTATAAAGAAGCATACTACACACATATTCCATTCCTTGAAATCTATGCTTCCTCTTTTTCTTTTTCCACAAACTGTGAAGCAAAAAACACCTCACACAGTAGACATCATGAAAGAAAATGCTGAACACATACCATGCAAAATATCTGTATTAGTTTAGTCCTGTTTATTACTGGCCTCAAGTTTAATGAGCTCAAGTTAATACAGGTGAAAGGCCAGAGTGTTACATGTAGAGGCTAATGAAATACCATAGAGATGCTGAGAAAATGATTAGCGGCCAAATGTGAATTTAATATACTTCATTCTCAAGATGCAGTGCCCCGTGGGAGGCATCTTTCTGGGGGAAATAATGTGGTATACTGGAAGTAGCACTTGCTTCCGAGTTGGGAGATGGGGCTCCGATCTTAGCCTTGCTATCAGCTCTTCTTGTGACCTATGCCAGTGCAGTGACTCCCTCTTAGTCTCAGTTCTCTTCTCTGTAAAATGAGGAGGCTGGACCAGATAATTTCTAAGGTTCCTTCCAGTGTGACGTTTTGTTTTGTTTTCAAATTCAGTTAGAAATCCTCAGGGTTTATGCCCAGGTAGCATCACATAATCTGTGGACGAAACGTTGGATTGAGTCTATATTGATA
>NW_006789439.1:840199-841325 GCF_000442215.2 Lipotes vexillifer | reverse complement strand
CTTTCCCTCCTATTTAACTATAGAACATTCTGAATCTGTTGAAGCTGTAAAATATGGATATTATAAATAATGTTTATCAAACTCCTAAGGTTGGAGTTAAACTGTTTTAGGCTTCATCAGTACAACCACAGATAGCATTGCTATTTTATCTCATCATTAAATAATGAAATCTGTATAGATAATTAACAGAAATAAAAACAATTCGAAAAAGAAAGCTATTATAATCTGTATAAATTGGGAAATTCCTAAGATCACAACTAACACTACACTGTAATTATCTTTACGAAGTTTGATGTCTAGTTACAAACTCACCTGAGACATACTCTATAAAAAATCAACTACACACATATTAGAAGTAGATATAAGTGATAACAGGCATGAAATTGCCAAGTGAGTAAGGGAAACACAAATACACTTCAACTGCATTTGTGTATATTCAAAGTTTTAGGTTGTTAAAGGAAATTAGAGCCTTCTACTAAAGCAGTGCAATATACAGAATGGTCACTTGTCTTGGGGTGCAGAGACTAAGACGCTTAGTTTCTAAGACAAATCACCTATCCTCTGTGAGCCTCAGTTGTCATCTGTGTAAAACAGAAATAACAATGACCACTCTTCCTCCCTACTCTTCATAATTTTTTGAAATAGGAAGGCACTAATAGATTACTAAAATATAGCTTTTACCATTTTAAAAACTATAAAGCAGCATAGAACCCAAGTGTTATTTTAATATGAATATAAATATGATTTATGCTCAATATGATAAACAATATAAAGATGAAATATGCTGAATTATAAAAATGTCACAAAATACTAGCTACACATGAAGAAAGACTTCCTGAGCTATAGGAAGCATATAGCTATATGCTTTAGGACGACTTGAATGAAATAATTGGCTTTTGAAATCCACCTTCAAAATGCTACTGCTTTCATGGCTAAATATTGCATGGAATGTCAAGGGCAAATACCAATAAGGGAAAATGGAATAAAAGTTACTTCATTCAATGGTATGGAAGCAAAGGAAAACAGAAAAATGGAGTGATGAAGAAAATGGGACTGCTATAAATATGAAAAAAGCATTCAGGATTCAGGCTATACTTGGAGCCAGAGTAGAAGATTAATCAATCTT
>NW_006789439.1:833325-840189 GCF_000442215.2 Lipotes vexillifer | reverse complement strand
TTCCCTACATGGAAACACCTGGATGACTGCTTTAAGCCTTCTTACCTCAAAGTGTGGCACAAGACAAAAACTGTTACATTTTGATCCAATCAAAACTATTTGGAGTTACATTTCAGGACATACTGGAAAAAAAGATCATCATTTTGAAAGTCAATTTTTAGGGTTTCTATGCTAAGCAGGAGATTCATATTGGAGAGAAAATAAAAGTAAGCGCAAGTTTTTAGTTGAAAGGAAAGGACTTGTCTAACATAGTTAATTACCATGCTAGTAGGAAGTACTTAACATGGGGAAAAGTATTTAACACCTTTTATATACGTGGCAAAGTGCTCCATAAACAATAGCTTCTGCCTACAGAACAGAAAACACTAGCTAACATCCATCTGTAACATCAGACTCATATCCAAACCTAGGTCACTACTGAAGGCAATCCTTGCCCCACAGATTTGGATTTTCCTCTCTGCCTCTCTTCCACATCACTTTCTAAACTATAATACCATTATTTATGTATTTTCTATTTTTCTGAATAGATCATAAACATTTTGAGAACAGGATACTTTTTTAACATGTTTTGTCATTCCTCTTAATTCTTTACATATAGTTGGCTTTAATTAAATATTTGATGAATGAATGAAGGATTAAAATCAACAGAAAGCTGTGCTGACAAGAAATTTCAGCTAATCATATGTGGTCACAGCTGAATGATGACAATAAGTGATCTAGTCTAAACACTTTTCATATAAAATATTCAGAAAGATTCTCTCTATGCACAATGCTGGGCAAGAGTGGGATTGATCTAATGCCTAATGACCAGGCAAATAAAATTTTGCCTGGTCCATAATATTGCGTAAACCAATATCTGATAATAACAGGGAACTGTAAAAACAAATAGCATTTGTAGTGATAAGGTATTGTAAGGTATAATTCCAGCAATCAATTTAGATTCAATGGCTTAGAGCTCAATACAAATAATTTCTTTGTATTTTCCGGGTTCTTTGTTTAAAGTTTTCTATCAAGAAAATGGTAATGACCGACTATTTCATTTTCCTATTCATAACAAAAAAATCAAACAACAAAACATTTTATAGACCATAGTTACAAAAACCATTATTTTATTAAAAATTTACTTTGAACAATTGTGAATCTAGGCAATTATCACATTAAGTCAAATACTCAGCTTCAGGGAAAGAATAATCCACTTGATTCTGTGGCCTTTACAAAGGCCATATAGCTATGCAGTACATGCTACTGTTCTTTTGACCCCCTACCCCAGCCATTGGCTGCCATAGTCTTTTATAAAGATGAGCCTAATGCTTTGCATTGGCTAATACCACAAAATGAGGACAGCAGTCAAAGAAACCAGCCATTAGTACATAATTTTCTGAGCTTCATCAGGCATCAGCCAATTGTTGAATATCACATGTCCTAAGAAGCATTAGCACCAAACTCTAAAACTCTTATGTAGCTCTAGATTTCTAAAACCATAAAACCATAGCGGTTATGGTTTTAGAAATTGTTTTTGTGTATTATTTCAATTTCCACAACAACATAATTATTATAATATTGCTGAAACTTGAGGCCCACAGATGTGGCAAACACTTAATGCCCAAGTCCACATAACAGTAGGCAGCAGAGCAAACTCGAACCTAGGTCTCCCAACTCCAAGCTTAGCCCCTTCCTTCTCCTCTATATCGACTGGCCATGTCCTTCCCAAGCTCTTTAGCTGCTATTTCACCAAAAATTACTGTATGGTTTTTGGCATTTCAGCAAGGGAAAGATCTAATAAAATGTGTTCTTGTGGAAGGCTCATTCTATGTGCTAAGCATTGAAGATATAAAAGAGGGCAAAACAGATATGATCCCTATCCTCAAGGAGTCTGTAGTAGTTTGTCATGTAATAGGATTAAACATAAATAAATAATCCTATGAATATATACAACATTTATCACAATTTTCAATGATATATAGTTATCTGATTATTTATTTAAAGTCTAATCCTATCAGACAACAACCTCTAACCCTTTGCTTTACTCACCAGGCAAAATCTTAGCCCGTATTTAACCCAATTATCCAGCTAGTCTATATTTACACTTGAAAACTGAATATGGCTGGAGAGTATGACTGCTCCCCATTCCCCAAATGGGCACTGAGTACCCAATAAGCTGTGGTACGTTACCACTGTCATTCTTGAGCTTTCTCACTACAAAATGACATTCTTATACCTCCTTCTTTCTCCTAAAACCTAAACTGCCACTCCTTCTCATTGTTAGTTGATGATCTTGGTTAAAGATCATTACATTATTGGCTAACATTTTTGAAGTAATTGTTCTATTCTAGATTTTATAAATCCACCTCATCTGTACTATCATTCTTCATCTTTTCTTCTTGCTATGATGGGAAGTGTCCTGGTTCTTTCAAAGGCTCCACTGAGGGCTCTATCTCACATCTGCCTGGTCATTGAAAGGAATGTGCCTCTGTAATTTTTATCTCTCCCCACCCCATGATTCACTCTCACTTTTAAAAAGTATTCCATTAACACACAAATGTGCTTTAATCTCTCATCCTGAAAACAAATACATAAAACAAATAAAATAACTCGTTTGAATCTACAGCCACTTCTAGGTATTATTTATCTACTGCCTTTTAAATTTCTTTTAAGAATGGTTAATCGTGTCTGTCCTCACACCCTCACCTCCCATTTACTCCTCAGTATACTCTTTACAGGAATTTGTCCTCCATTCCAAACCATGGAAATGCTTTGGTAATGAGGTCAACAAATACCTTTATATCTCAAATTACGTGGCCACATTTTTGTGCTCATTTTACTTTATCTCTCAGAAACATTCAACCTAGGTAAGCCTTCCCTCCTTCTTAAAATATTACCCTTCTTTTCCTCCTACATCACTTCTGTATTTCTTTTGCTGGTTAAATCTTTCTTTGTGAAACTTAGAATATCCAAGGCTCAGTCCTAGCCACTCTTTTTTCCCCCTCTGTTGACATACTCTTTCCAAGTGATTTAATCTTTTCTTATGGCCTTAAATATCATTTAAACTGTGGCTTTCAAATTTATAGCTCCAGTTCTATTTTTTAAACTGAGCTCTAGACTTTTATGTCCAGCACCTTAATTAACATATTTAATTAAATGTTGAGAAGCAATCTCAAAAATTAACATGTCTTAAGTAGATTCCTTGTTATTTCACTCCAAATAGGTTTCTTTTCTAATCTTTCCCATCTCAGATAATGAAGTGACTGCTCACCCATTTGCTCAAGTAAAAACCCTAGGGTTATTACGGGTTCTTTCTTTCCCTTACCATCCTGCGTAGATTAATCCTTCAGCAAAACATCCAGGCTCCACCCCCAACACACATCCCCAAACTCTCCACTTCTCACCATCTTCATTGATACGGCACTAGCCTAAGGCTTCACTGTCTCTCACCGTGAACGTGGCAATAGCCTCCTAACTGATCTGTCTGCTTTCTCTTTTGACTTGATATAATGTATTCTCCACATAGTTACCAGAGCAGTTATCTCAAACACAAATGAGAACAGGTCACTCCTCTGCTTAAAATTCTCCAATGATTTCCCAGCGCACTTAAAATAAAATCTAAAAGCTTCACAATGACTGCAGATTTATCTGGTCCCCGACTACTTCTCCAGTTTTCTTTTGTACTGTTCTCCTCTTAATTCACTGTACTGCAGGCACAATGGCCTTGCTTTTCTCAAGTCTTATAAATTCCTATAGCCTTAGGGACTTTACAGTTAAAGTAGGCCCTCCAAATCACACTCTGCGTATCTCCCTTTTAATAATAATCCTATAATTAATTAATTAATAAGTTCATTTCTCCATCCTCTCTAAAAGGTATGAACTACCAGAATAGGTCGTTCATCAATTTTGTTCACTGATGTTTCCCCAGAACCTTGAACCCTGACTGACTCATTGTATATTCTTAGTGAATGAAGGTACTGGGTGGCAGTATATTTAGGATAAACGGTGCAGTCCTTGAACTGAGCTTGGCTTCCAATCCTGGTTCCATTATTTACTAGGTTTTTGACCTAGTCAAATTTTGCTTAACCTTCATATTATCTCAGGTGCCTCATTCATACAATGGGAATAACATTTCATAGGGTTGTAGTAAGGATTATATAATTTATACCCTGTATATAAAATGAAGCTAGAGCTTTGTACATAGCAGGCACTTAATAAATGTTAGTCCTTGTCTTCAACATCGTCATTATTATAGAAATTCCAGCAGTGTATTATAGTTTTTTCAATTATTATCTTACCTGTGCTTTAGCATATTTTGCTATGGGCTTACCATTACCCTAGAATTAACATTCCCTTCCCTCCAGTAAACAATTTTTCCATCTTTTACTAGGGAAGTCAATGGATTAACATCATGTTTTACATGATGGAAAATTGTTTATTTCATATCCAGACTGCATACCCTCTATAAAGTAAGAATTGCTCACATAGTTATATAATTTTATGCTCCGCATGTTTAAGTACGTAAAATTAAGGAGATGAAGATTTGATAGTTGAGAAGTAAATGTAAACACTAGTGCTAAAAGAATGAAGGCAAGCCCATTCTGTAGCCTAAAGTGAATGCTGTCATCTGTAGGGGTTGGGGAAAGATCCTAAGATCTGAGCCCATTACCGTGCTACTCCACGAACATCTGGCAGTCTGTCACTTCACAGGCAACAACATCTTCTCTAAACAGAAGAGACTTGAATTCATCAGGGAATCCCATAGTACAGTATATGCTTAACTTAAGTACCTGCTTTCCATGATTTCCATAGATTATCATATTCATGACACTGTGGAGTGAAAGCATTCTTCTCACTCTCTAACCAGAACATGAAAAAGAAATTAAAACATTGGCAGGCACTTTGTCTCCAGTTTGTTGGACAAGTAAGAAAAGGACTGTCTACCCATTTATGTAAATGAAATTCTGTCAACTCAGCGCATTTTAACAAAGATGACAGCTGTCTATTAATAAATACCTGACAAGATAACAATTACATTTGGAGTCGACTGTTTTTTCTTTCAATAAATGTAGGTCAGTGGGTATTTTTAAGATTTTGTTTAAAATAAATTTTCAAACCCCAATAACTTTTCCCCTCATCTCCATTAAACCAGAAAGAGATTTCAACATGTACATTCTTGCTTTCTTAGCAGTGGTTTCAGAACATAATGGTCAAAGCCTTTTTAATATATATAACTATGAAATTAAATATGTATGTGCTTACTGTGTGTATATACATACATACCCACACACATGTAAATACGACATCCATACTCTAATGCAATATTTTGAATTCTATAGAAAGATGTAAAACATAGTAGGCTCTCTGGGCTTCCCTGGTGGTGCAGTGGTTGAGAGTCCGCCTGCTGATGCAGGGGACACGGGTTCGTGCCCCGGTCCGGGAAGATCCCACATGCCGCGGAGCGGCTGGGCCCGTGAGCCACGGCTGCTGAGCCTGTGCGTCCAGAGCCTGTGCTCCGAAACGGGAGAGGCCACAGCAGTGAGAGGCACGCGTACAGAAACAAACAAACAAACAAACAAAAAACATAGTAGGCTCTCTGTTGTCCAGGAGCAGCTACTCAGTTTAGGGATTATCTGGGTTCTTGTGCTGCTTCTTCTATTTGACTTTGGATTTTTATTTCATTGTTGACTATCAGAAAGGAAGGGTAAGGTTATATAACAAATTAATTAATCTGGTTACCCATCAAGCTTTGGGAATATATTTATGAATAATATATTATTGAATAATTTGAGTTTTGGTGGATTATCTATAGCATTCATTAATCCATCCTGGCCCAATGGCCTATTAGTTAGACTTCAGAAAGTGAGTTTTTTTAAACACAATGAGGATGAGATTTTGAATTTCCTTTTATGGAAGATCATTCCAGGAGAATGTTTTTTTCTCTGTCTAGTGGAGTTTGGGAGAGGGTCTATGTTGATGTATTAGAATGCCAGTTATAAGTACTGGATAATTTTACCTTTATTTATTACAAATTAAGAGCACAACGTTGTATTTAATCACATTTAAAATGTTATATTATTATTATGCATACTATAAGAGGAAAAATATAAGCAAAATAAATTGTTTAAAATATTAATAAAACTTTTTACACCTTCAGAGTCTGCTAATTTAAAGATGCCATCAATTAATTGCAAGACATTCTGATTCAGAGGTATTAAAATGTGAAAAACATGCATGTCTCATAATTGATGGAATGTATTATGTTCCCCAAATATTTACTGGTGCCATTCTAAGGTTCTTTCTCATCATTGTTAGTAGCTGTAACAATGGTATTTCATTATTCCTAGAGCAATGCTGTATGAAAATTAAATCATCATCCCTAAAATTCTATTTACAAATAAATGTCCCAATTTTAGAAGTATAAAACAATAACAAAAACCTTATCATCAGAAAAAGGCAGGGAATAAATATTGTTTTATTTCCAGCTTTATCCCAGAAAACAATGTGAGTATCTTAAAGAAAGAGAAGGCAGAGAAGAGAACTCACTGGATGCCTCTGATTTGGGTGGAGTCCAGATCCGAATGCTTCTGAGATAGGTATCTGTTGTTTCCTGAATTCTATTTTCCCCCTATATCTATTCTAGAGGTAGGTAGTGCCATTTAAAAAATAAGATTAATGTGAGTTCAAGAAGAAATTATCGGGGGCTTCCCTGGTGGCGCAGTGGTTGAGAGTCCCCCTGCCTATGCAGGGGACACGGGTTCATGCCCCGGTCCGGGAAGATCCCACATGCCGCGGAGCGGCTGGGCCCGTGAGCCATGGCCGCTGAGCCTGCGCGTCCGGCGCCTGTGCTCCGCAGCGGGAGAGGCCGCAGCAGTGAGAGGC
>NW_006789439.1:814511-833250 GCF_000442215.2 Lipotes vexillifer | reverse complement strand
CCCCGTACCGCAAAAAAAAAAAAAAAAAGAAATTATCATAGGCAATAGTGTTCCTTCAAAGAAAATCACGATATCTGACCATTTTTTCAAAAGCAAAATTCACCTCTTGTATTTCGTATGAATGGCTTTGCATGAGCTAAATACCTGAGCAGTTGATGGACTTAGTTATTCCCAGGAGAAACTTCTGTTGATCAGAGTGCAGGGAATAATTCTATCACAGCCCCTTGGAGATATTTTTTTCTAGGACAGAATGAGCCACAGGGAGAAAGATACACAAGACAATGTCAAAAGACACAGCATCATTATGCCATTTAACGGCTGGTGTGGGTTACGTCAGCCAATAGTCCTGGGAAAGTAGGTTTTCCCTGAATAAAAATGAATCAAAAAGATAATGTCATATTTTATTAGACTCAATAAAATCATAAGCAAATACCATACATTCCTGTTAGTCATCTAGTGATGGAACGTGTATGTGATGGCACTAATGGATTCCTTAAATGTAAATTACTGCTAAATTCCTAAGTAAACCGTCCCTCACTTCAGAGCCATTGTAATCCATCTCTTATGTCAGTTGAACTGTGATGCTTGTCCTTCTGATTGCACAGGCTTTACTGCTTTTCTTCATTCATCTCTCATACTCAGTAATCTTTTTACCTCTCCTTTCCAAGTTTATAATTTAAAAGCAATCTATTCACTACTGAAAAAAGGACCCTAGTGTAAATAAGATGACTTCGAGTTATGACCAAAGAAGCCATTACTGGTTATACAATGGTCCAGGTTCTATTACACATACGACAATCTGGGGAGCCTCACTGCTCGTGCGCCTTCAGCAATGTTTCATGTCAACACACAGAATCAAGGCTGGGTACTAACTTTGGGGTCTCCTTCTGTTCCTACCTTTTTCATATGGTCTTACATTTCACGTTTGAGAGAAAAGTCCCAGAGGGCCAAGATTTGCTGCAGTAAGTTCTTTGCTTTGTCATCAAAATGGATTTTGATTTTTTAAAAGTTGCAAAATAGTGGATTGGCTAAATTGGAACTCATTCCTCAAAATCCTAGATGGCCATTAAAAAGAAAATCATATACAGGAGGATTATAAGAAGTATAGAAAATGCTTACATAATAAGAGAAATAAAAAGCAGAATTAGAGCAGTATATGCAGTAGGATACTAATTTAGCTTGAGAAATTATTGTTTGTATGTGTATACACATACCTGCACACACAGTTGGGATCTCTGAGTAGTAAGATTAGCAGTGATCTTTTTTATACTCAATGTATTTTGCTAATTTTCTACAGTGAACACATATTACTTTTATAATCAGAAAAATGTTATTAAAACAAATATTTTCTTAAAAGGTATACTAATGGGAAATATAAAAATCTTTATGGGAATAAAATTACAGTTATCATTATGGCAAAAATTGTTCTCTTTTTTTAAAACTATGAGCTTCAAAAATTAATTTAGAACTGTAGCTACCATGCAAATCTAAGTTGTGGGAGAAAGCATAAGGAATGATGAGACAGAAATATGATAAGCAGACCTCAGGCCAAATTCTAAAATATTGTTAAATACATATTAAATCGGAAATGTTCATCCACTCCAGCAAAGCACTGTGCACATTTGAGGTTAGAGATGTTTATTGCTGAATACTTGACTAAATTTCTGTCCTTTGTGGGGTGTTGGCAAATTAATGTGCCTGCAGAATTAAACTGCAATGTAAACTTTTTAAGAATTAAAATTCTAATACTAGCTTTTATTAGAGTGAGTTATTTTTAATTTACATTCCTGAAGGAAGACATACATTTAGATAGATGTACATATAAAATATTTACACACACACTCAGAATAAAACTTTGAGCTACCTAAACAACAGTAGTTTTCTGAATGTCCCTGAGCCTAAAAACATTGCATCTCCAGAAGGATCTTTGGTGGCAAGTATCATCTGCACTGAACGGAGCTGAGAAGAGCTATCAAGCTAAGAGTTACCCTCACATTCAGTTTTGATGGGTCTGTTTGTGGATTGAAAGAGAACACTTTCGACTGGCTAGTGATGTCTTTTGTAGGCCAGTCTTTTTATGTAGAAGTCAGTGAGTATGAGAGAAGTTTCACTAGAATAATAAACCAATTTCTAAAAATATGAAACAATGACTATACATAGATTAGAGGCCATAGAAGCAAATACACTGATGCTTGAAAAATAAGGTATCAGTAGAGAGAGGATCGTAAACAACAGTTGGTGAGACACAGCGAAGGCTTGGATTTTACAAGCACTGGAGACTCATTAAGGTAATATCTACTTCCCACACACTTAAAAACGGGTATTTGTATTTCACTAAGGCCTGTTATAACACATATATAACATGTATATAAATATATAACAATATATACTATATAAATATATATATTGGATGTGTATACACACACACATAAGTACACATGGAGAGAAGCCAACTGTAATTTAAACTCCATCTTCCTCTGGAAGCAAAGGACAAATGCATAAAAGGGAAACTGGGCATGTGCACATGATCTAAAAAAAGATAAGTGAAGGAAAATATTAATGAGTCAATAAAATTTTCCCATTGCATATGATATTGAAGTTCAGAAAAAGTAGCTGTGGAAACTCTGCAAATGCTGAGACATCGGATGTGATTTGAAAGCTGAATAATCTTCTGTCTAAATAATCCAGTTAAGTTACACTAATGTTTACTGAGAACCTACAATTTTTAAGGCATTGCCCTCTCTCACTGATTCACTGTTCAGCAAGGAGACTCAGGCTGACTGCACCATGGACAACTTCTAAAGGCGGCTATGCTGTATTATACTGAGACACCAGCTTAGGAGGCCTAGAGACATATAGCTGGTGTGAAATGACAACCCTGGATCTGCTATGGATGCAGGGGAGCTCTTCTCACAGAACTCATTTCTGTACACAATCTCTTTCCTGCAACATTTTGTAGTGAAGATGAATTACTGTTATTGTCTTCTAATATCTATCCCAGCAGATGCTTGAACAAGTAACTCAAGTCCCCATGGGATAAAAAGCATAATGACAGGTTGAATGTGCAAACACTATAGGTTTCCCCACTAAAACCTTTATTGATTAAATGCCTTATCATCATCAAGAGTCACTCATTTATCTGATGCTTTCAAGTATATGTGAATGTATGGATGAACTACTTTTTCCTGAACAGTCTTCACTAAAAGATCACTTCAGAATCAACAGCTGAAGCTTTATTAATGTAGTATAATTGCAGCAGACACTCAAAGGAAGCTAGGTCAAGCACTGTTACCATCTTTCTCATATACTGATTCAACCTATATACTGGGGTTTATGCACATTCTAGAAAGCTAATACAGAGATTAGAAGAGAAAGTTAATCCACTTTATAGATACATTGCTTGGAACTTTTAGTATCATTGTAATGTCAAAGATGCAGTTTTTAATATTATTTGGTTTAGAATTTTGCATCTTTATTCATAAGTTGAAAATGGTCTATAATGTTTTATTGCAGTATTATCTGGTTTTAGTAGTAAAGTTGATGAAGGTTTATAAATTTATTGGGGGGTTTTCTGTATCTTTCTATAAGCAGGGATTGTTTAAATAACATAGAAACTCTGACAAAACTATCAGCTATTCAGTTGCAAAACTACTCTTGCCTGATATCTTTTTAATGGTAAAAGTTAAAGTTTGCTTTCCAGTTCTATAGATGATAACTGGTTATATATTTCAAAATCTTTGTCGTTTATATTTGATGAGAAATTAGCTACTCTCTCTAGATTTTATTGCCAAAGAGTTATACATAACACATTATTCTCTAATTCTCCTGTATCTGAGGTTACTCCTGGTTTCATTCTTACAGAATATATTTTTACTTCCTCCTTTTTGAGTTTTAATAATAATTTAATCTATTTATTGGCTTTTTCTTTTCAAAGGTCATTTAAAAATTAGTTAATTAATTAATTAATTAATTAATTTTGGTTATTTCCCAAACAGTCCTTGCTGACACCCAGAAGAAGATATTCCTTGTAGATGCAGTGTATTTCCCCCTGGTGCAGGCTGACCTTCCCTTCTCTGAGCATCCTGAGCTCTCTTTATAATCTTCAGGTTCTATTGTGAAAATACCTTCTTTCTTTTCCCTTCTATTTTGCCCCTGTCCTTAACCTTCTGCCTAGAAGCTCTTTCTTTTTAACATTAGATTTCTCTTTTTTTTCAGCATTTCTTTTTCAGGCCAGAAACTTTGGCTTCCCAGCATACAGAGCATTTAAATGTACATGTGTAGAAAGCAGTAGATGATTATAAAATAGATTCCCTCATTTCTTGGCTTCTGCAAAGAAGTAGGGATGGCAAGGGCGTCAAAAATTAGATCCAGCAATAATGAGTGACATTATTAGGTTTTCTGTCTGTTTAAGTACCAGGAAACAGCAGCCTCTACTGAAAAGAATACTGAGCCTGGAATCAGATAAGAAGATTAAGGTTTTAGGTCTTTGTTTAAATTATTTTTTTCTGCCAGATTCAAAAATTAAGGCTTCTCTAAAGGATCTTTTACCAAATTTCTCTTTTTACTCAAAATATTAGAGAAGTACATACAGCCAAACTGAAAAACAAAACAAAACAACAACAACAAAAAACTAATTGTAAGTTTTATGGTCTGGTGAATCTGCTTCAAAACTTTGTAAAAGCTTATTTGTTTATTTTTAATAATTTACCTTTCAGTGGTTTAGACCAGGTCATCTGAGGATTGAAGTTTAGTGAGAAAATTACTGTGCCAGTTGCAAATGGAAAAGAAGTTTCTAAATTTAGGTTCGTGGCTTTGGAGATCTTTGACTCTGGGATGAACCTGCTATCTGCACACTGACCTGGGCAAGGAGCACAGCTCCCCCCGTGGATACCTCTTAAGTATGTAAGACAAACTATCATCATTTCCAAAAGGTGTAATGAGACAAAAAATAATGTAATATTTTTTAGTAATGAAGGCAAAAAAACTCTTCATTGTTTTTCACAGGCTTTGGAGACAAAAGGTTCTTGCCTTCAGGTCCTGGCAATTTTGAATAAAAAGCCTTCAGTATAAAGCACACTAGGTGTTTTATTTATTGTGATTGCTAGTGACGTATTAGAGGCCAAGCAGAAGAGCATTTGAAAAGAAAGACCAATGCCGTGCATTCTGTAACTCTGGCTCACAACCAGTAAGACGTCAATTTTATGCCATCGACAACACATCTCATCCCTTCAGTGTGTCCCCAGAAGTCAGGTAGGGGTTCCGTGTAACAGCCCTGCACGAGAAGACGGTTGAAGACAACGATGTGGAAATTAGCACACCGCGTGTCCCACTTTGCAGCCCAGTCCCTTGATTTCCATGATTTGACAGGAGATGATATCAAAGGCTGAAGAAGGGTGTTAAGGAATAGGTGAGCAGTTAGGATCGCGAGTCACACACTGACAGCAGAGGGAGTGCCGGGGTGAGTGAAGCCACGGACATGGGCCCTATCATAGAAAATATGCTTTTTGTTAAAGCTCTCAGTATCGAGAGGGAGGAACAACCTTTCTGGCATGAATACTCTACTGCTGTGAGGATCCAGTAAAAGGTCTTCTCAGGGTTTGTTCAAAAAGGTCAGCTCAGGGACTACTGACCCCCACGACTTCATCCTGACAGTTTCAGCCCTCTCACAAAATCACTCTTGTCACTTCTAGCCTCCTGTGCTTTTCTGAAAACAAACCCTCTACCACCTGCCGTCCATTATTCCATCAGCGAGCAACACGCGCTCTCTTCAGCTGATATTTCAATTTATTTGTGGTTAGATGTGCTATAATCCTCTGACCGAAGCCGAGGGAACAGTTTAAAGATTTAAAACAAAACGAAGCCAGTGCTTCAAACATCTCTTCATGCAATACTTACCAGACACAAAAATGTGGCTAATTCTCATCCGCACAAAAGCAAAACTAAGACACGCAGATGGTCAGTGCCTGCCCTCTGCAGAGGGATAAGCAGGGTTGGCTCCAAGCAACAAATAATTATCCAGGTCCTTTGTAAATCAAGTTGTACCACTTCTCCTGTGAGCATCCACAAAGACGGCTGCATATATTTGCTATTAGCTCCTTCTTTGTCTGGGGATTTTGTTAATGCCCTTTCTTCATATAAGTTTGTGTCGCCTTGTTCTCACATTTGACACCAACTGAAATAGCCTCGCAGAACCTTTGTTTCTATTTTCTTCAAAATGTGTATTCCTCAATGAGGTTTCATCCTAATCTCTTCTTTTCAAAAGGATATGAATTGAACATGCAGAGAATCAGCCTAACAGGACCGATTATCAATTTCCATTTCCTTTCAGCGCCTCTGCCACCCGTGGGCCCCCTAGACAGCGTTCCTTGAAGACAAAGGGTGTCTGAAATGGACAACTTTATTTTCTACACTGATCTCTCTTAGTGGACGACAGAGACTCATCGCCCATAATAAATCCTTCCTCTGACCCTTTTATATAATGCACAGCTGAGCTAAAAGGAAATCAATGTGGCAATTTTAATTTAGCAGTTTCATTCTGTTAATTTATCTAAAAAATCCTATGCCATGACTTCCCCTTGTCAAAACAGCCAATTCCTGTCAATGTGAAAATGTGAAAATCCTTTGAGTTTCTTCCCTTTTTAAAAATAGTATGGCTGTAAAAAAACCATGGGTCACATACTAAGCCCTCTGTGATTTTCTTGTGAGTGCAAAGCTCCTTTTGAAATCAATGTGAGCGCAGCAAGTTGGAGAAATGTGGAGGGTCTCTAGGGAGAAAAAAATCTGGGCCTACATTGTTTGTTAGCTTCGCTGAAGATGCCTGTGAAACACTATGGAAATGGGATGCCAAGTATCTGCAGTCTGTATGTGGTGGTGAGGCCTGGTCATTTTAGTAAACTGGGCTGTTTAATCATGATTCATCCTCGGGGAGAGCTCTAAGTAATGAACCACACTGTGTTTTCTGTCAGGGCACCGTAAAATGAGCTTGAGCACGACCAGCAGACAGAGCCTTACTCTGCTCTGGATGCCACGCTGTCGTAGGGGACGGAGGCCACCTCAATGCCACACAGCCATCAGGGCCACGGTGGGATGAGCAGCAGTGGGGCCTGGGAGAGGTGCAGACTCCACAAGGGAGGTGGATTCTGCTGCCTTTTCAGTAGGAACCTCATGTCAAAAGAATCGCTTTTTCAAGTCTTTGTTCAAATCTGACTTTTCCGAAACATCCAATTTAAATTGAGAATTTTTCCTGCCTCTTGCCATTCCCCAGCCCTACCTAGACCACTTACATAACTTTTTTCTTTTTTCCTCCTTAGCACTTGTGACTTTCAACCTCCTTTATAATTTACTTATTTATTTTTATTATCTACCTCCATTCCAGGTAAAATGTTAAGTGCCCTGACTGCTTGTTCACTAAATTATCCTCAGAGCATGGCACAGTGTTTGGCACACCGTATGTGCTCAATAATTACGTTTCCCAAAGAAATGTTACAGGCCCGCATCTGCCAAGTTGTCCTTTGGGTGTGGGAACGGCAGCATTGCACCTCTGTTGTCATCCCAGACCAAGGCCCGCTCTAGAGGGTTTCCTGGAGGCTGACTCACATCATGGCCGTGTTTGGAAAGAAAATCACCTATTGCTCTGAGAACCCTCAAGACTTCCATAAGAACTGAGACTGGTAGAGGAGAGGAAGCCCAAATCCAAACCAGATTAAGGAAGTAGCCCAAGTGTGGGCTTATAAATAGTCAGATCCTGGGACTTGGGAATTGTAGAGACAAACCTGCTTTCAGTTTGATACAAGGCTTCAGCTATTGGGCCAGCATGCTTCAGCACAGTCATTCAGTGAGGGCCATTATGGTATAGATACCATGCCAGGCACTGCAGAGGAGACAGCAACTGGCCTATGTCTACAAGTAGATTATGATGTATAGAAGTTAGCTTATGTTTCAAGTCCAGAGCAAGACATGGGGTTTAGTATCTTGAATCTTGAAGAATGGCAATGCTTTCAGTGGCAGAGATGAGACGAATGACGTTAAATGTAATGGGAATGGTGTTAAGAGAAGCAGAATGCATTTGAGGAATAACAATCACGTAATCCACTTACCTTGCAGACATGTTTACTGGAGGGAAATTGAAAAGGGAGATAAATCTAGAAAGATCGGTGGCTAATTATATTGGAGATGGGTTTTATATGTTGTATTATTTTATTGGGGAACCACCAATAGCTTTTAAGGAGAGGGCAGACTCCTTCGGAAGTCTGTGCTTTAGGCAGGATGTTTTATTTTATTTTGATTTTGTGGGGGTAATGGGGTGGTGGTAAACATAATTAGTTAAGTAAATAAATATTTACGAGTGCTGAACTATAAAACTTAAGAACTATGAAATCCATCCACCTTCTAATCTTTAAGTGATAAAAGAATATTCTAGAATAGAGTCATGTATTTGCTTTTCAAAGACCTCCCAGATAGAGACTTTGCAACTTTGCTCATCAATCTTTCTAGTACTCTGAACAGTTAAGAAATTCTTCTTTATTTCCAAATCAAACCTCTTTTTTTTTTTTTTTTGGTACGCGGGCCTCTCACTGTTGTGGCCTCTCCCGCTGCAAAGCACAGGCTCCCGACGCGCAGGCTCAGCGGCCATGGCTCACGGGCCCAGCCGCTCCACGGCATGTGGGATCTTCCCGGACCGGGGCACGAACCCGTGTCCCTTGCATCGGCAGGTGGACTCTCAACCACTGCGCCACCAGGGAAGCCCCAAATCAAACCTCTTAACCTTCATTATAGCCAATTTTATCTGACTTCATCCTATATGTATACAGAGAATTACCATATGCCATACAAAAAGTCAGCCTGCTATATGCCTGAAAGTCAAGCAAGTAAAATTTGTTGAAATAATCTACTGTTCTCTAAAAACCTTGTTGCTTTAATCTTTCCTAATGTCACTCATTTTATCCCTTCAGTGAAAAGAAACAAAACAGAACAAAACTCTTAGGTCTCTTTGCTATCTTTATATTTTCTTCCGAAGATTGACATTAAAACTATACCTAGAAGAGTATGTCTATTGGAGAGACTAGTGGATGATCATTTTGTGACTGTTTAATGTCATTGATTGACTTTGTAGTCCTCAATTGCATTGCTCTGATTAGTCTTATTAAATATAAGATTGCCTATACTTTTCTCTATACTCAGACCTAGTTAGATCAGATCATCCTCCGTTATCTTCAGAGGAAAGGTTAACTACCACGTGACCAGGGTACGGGGAAACATGGTTTTGACATATTAATTTGTTTTAAAGGTAAAACTCTCAGTTTTAAGTTGATAAAATATAGACTGAAAATTTTAATGCCAACAATAACATTCTGAAAATTCTGGGTATCTTTACATATCAGAAACATATTTACCTTCCATACCAGCCAGTACTAAGATATACACACAAAGAGTTTACCACAGTTCCTGTAGATAAAATTTATTTTTCTAATAAATTCTGCCTCTAATAATAAGGTTGGAGTTTGACCAGTTCATCGAGACTTGGTCCTTTATTACCCTCTGAAATTGGTACTATCAAGTGAATTTAAGAAAACCAGTAAAAATTCAACTGAATATGGTGTGAAATATAGCACCTTCAATAGCCCAGAGCACTCTGCTACTTTCTAAATCCGATAAAAAAAGTAAATATATGAAGAAAAATATATATGCTCCTTGACATCACATTTATATACTAGCTTATTTACGAAATTTTTCTTTATTGGTCCTTTGAATGTAAGAAAATAAGAAACCTAGATGCTTTAAAAATGGATGAGAGCACTTATTAACCAAGAACATATACATGAATGTATATCAATATTTACTTTTGTGTTTTTATTCTTTCATTGTTCCCTAAATTTTCTATTTTATTTCCTATCTAATCTTTAACAGATTTTTAGAAAGCTACATTACAACATCCTAAGCATCCTATTTCATATTAAGCCACTGCTGGGCTTAGGTGGATACTTTTTTTTGTTGTTGCGGTATGCGGGCCTCTCACTGTTGTGGCCTCTCCCATTGTGGATCACAGGATCCGGACGCGCAGGCTCAGCGGCCATGGCTCATGGGCCCAGCCGCTCCCTGCATCGTCAGATGGACTCTCAACCACTGCGCCACCAGGGAAGCCCAAGGTGGATACTTTTATTGAGTTGTCAGGACGATGAAGGTTCTGAGCCCTCAGCATACAGAAGTCAATATGCAGTAATGAATCTGGGTCCCTGCCAAATATGGTCTGCCATTGTGAAGTTCCATCCCTGCATTTTAAATCGTGTTGGAGTTTCTTGCATTTCACTTTTCCTTGGATTTTGTTTCATTAAACAACTTCAGAAGTATTTTACACTTCCAATCTCTGTGTGAAAGTCACTGATCAATCAGTGGATTTATGGTTTACAATGACACAATGCCTGATATTTAGGAACCAGAAAAAAATTTCCTAATGAACTCCTTCCTTATCATTTTACTGAAGCAAATGACTCCCCCTGCCCTGCTCCAAATAGCACATATTTCTGGCATTTTAATATATCGTTAGTTGGACCAGACAGATTTTAATCCCTAATAAAATAATTCTCCTAAACCTTTACCTATTTATTTCCCTTAATACTTTGCTATGAGAAAAGGCAAATAGTCATGCTAACTGGGTCACAGTGCTTTAATATTATAACTTTTAGTAACTTTTCTCAGTAATTTTAAAAACACAGAGAGGCACAGTTCCCAACAGACAGCCAAGGGAAACCAAAGAACTAGATTTATTCCAAGCACAGACTCCATAGGTCAATGTCCACATTAGAATTTGTGTTTTGCATTTTATATTATTTCCTTCAACTTGTTTCAGTGTCTCTCAGGGATGAGAAAATATATTTTCCATGGTCCATTTGGAATTTATTCCTCCATATTTGTACAGATACTAGGGGTAAAATATTTGGTTTCCATGGATAGAAGACCACTGAGAAAAACTAGATGCTACTAAAATTTGCCTGCATCTTTGGACATCCTGTATGATCCTTCTCTTACTGTCCTCCTATCCCAAATATCTGTGCATCCACACAGAAAATAGAATGGGTTGCATGCTCTTCTCTTAGTGATTTGCTGGGCAATCTCTGTTTTACGAATTTAGGAAACTCCTTCTATCTGTGGGCCCTTACTTTTTCTACTTTGTGTGAAAGAGAAACTCTAGTTTCATCCTAAATAACATTTGGAGGAAATGAATCAGTAAGGTAGAACCACAACTTCTATAGTATTGTTTTAACCTTAATTTTGAAATCTTTAAAAAGGATTCTTTCAGAATAAACTAACTAGTGAGAAAGAAATAAACCACTTATTTTTGGAAGTAATAAATGATTTTAGGACCCTGTAGTAGCAACTTCCCAAATTAGCTTAGATTAAAATTTTCAGAAAAGAGGAAATATTTTTAAATAATCACATTTTCCTATCTAAGGTGAGGAAGGTTTGTTGGTGAATGGAAACTGAACTTGTATCACTATGTCTCCTGTTCTATGTGGATGAATCTCTTTTTCAAAAGACTGTCTCAACCGCATGAGTTCATTTTTTTTTTTTAACAAACAAACCAAAAAAGTATTGCATCTTAGAATTCTGATTCTTAGACAAAGCACCAAAGCATCTCATTCTACCACAGAAAGTTAAGTATATTTCGGTTTTATAGCAGATCATCTACATAGGTGTGAAAGAGAAATTCCAGTTTTATAACTTCCTAGTACATATATTTATTAGAACTATGCTGAATACTTTCATAGGCCTGAGATTTAAAAGCCCTAATTTACTGAACATGACAGAATAAACCATGATGAGCAATAAATTATTTTTATATAAATGCTTGGAAATAGTTCACTCTGCTTAGTGGAGATACAATTTATACCATTCCTTTCTTTTGATACTATTAATGTTTTATAAATCCTTTTGAGATTACTAGTACAATGATCAACTTTAGCCTTGCTCTTGTCTGACTTGTCACAGATTCTCAATTTTGGGGATAACAATGAGTGAAATTTACTGTATGTGTGAGACTTTTTCCAGAACTGTTCTTTGGCTCTCATTTTAACAGATGTGGTCTTAAATGATAAATATCAATAGTTGGAGAAATTGAGAGGCAGTAGCTATTTCTCCACTTTCAGCACAAGTTTTCCCAGTTGATTTGGTTTGGGATATCTTCTCTTTAGATACCAATATCTATATATACATCTGATAAATTTGCTTGAGTAGACCTTCTGAATGTGAATATTTGACAAACTTGATTCTATCCTAGTAATTTTTATTATCTGTAGATTATAAAGCATTTGTATACAAATGTCTTGCTGAAAGCTCTGGATCTTAACAAAACAAGCACTTGCTTTGACTTGCCTCCCTGGCCCCTTCCTCCATACTTAAGCTGCAGCCAAACTAAACTTCTTTCAATCCCCAAATTCTCCATTATGTCTCATGCCTCTCCATCATGCACATACTGTTCTCTGGGTCTTACATACGTTTTCTCTAGTCTTAGTCTTGTGAAGACTATTTCTTTAGGTCTCAGCTTTTTTTTTTTTTGCGGTACGCGGGCCTCTCCCGCTGCGGAGCACAGGCTCCGGACGCGCAGGCTCAGCGGCCATGGCTCACGGGCCTAGCCGCTCCGCGCGGCATGTGGGATCTTCCCGGAACGGGGCACGAACCCATGTCCGCTGCATCGGCAGGCGGACTCTCAACCACTGCGCCACCAGGGAAGCACAGGTCTCAGCTTTGATATCATTTCTTCTAGGAAGCACTCCTGTCAACACTTACTTCTATAGCACCTGGGATTAACCCATTCAGAGCATTTCCTCTGCTACCTTGAGTACCTTAGTTTCCCCCTAGGCTAATTCCTCGAAGGGCAAGGATTGAATGTTGCAGTATTATTAGCACAATGCCTGTCACATAGCTGTGCTCAAATACATTCGTTGAATAAATGAAAGGATGAGTGGGTGGTGAAAACATCATCTTTTCTTTAATGTACTTTCTGTACATGATTTCCCCATTTCAGTTCTTTTTTTTCTCCTGGAAATAGTACCTTGAAATGTTCTCAAATACTCTGTTCTCTTTGGAACTTTTCTGCCTTGCTCTACCTGGACAATCATTTATTCACTCACAGATATTTCTGAGTTTTGTTTATGTACAAGGCATTTTGCAAGGTTGTGAGAAGAACTCCAAGAGAAATCATACTTGGGTGTGGCCCTCAAAAAGCCTACAGTCTAATAGAAAAGGAAAGACTGGCATAGAGAACACTATCATCAAAGTAGAGAATAGTGTCAGGGAAAGGAAATGATGTATTCAGTTGGAGAGATAAGACAGGTCTTCCTAAACATGAACAAAGTCTTAAAGCATGTGCAGGGTCTGGACATCATGGCATACAGAGAAAAGACATTGCAAGCAATGAGATAATGTGTGCAAAGAAGAAAGAGGAAAACAGAGAGCATATAAACACAGACAAAACCTGTTTGGAGCTCAGGGTTTATGAATAATTGGAACAATGCTGATGGTATGTTGAGAAGGTAGCCTGGGTCTAGATAGTGGAGATCCTTGAATGCTGAGCTAAGAGTGAGATTTCTGGTAGACAAAGGGGACTATTGAAGCTTATGAGCAAAGCTGTAAATCTCTCATTGTCTGGCTAAGTCTTGCTTCATCTTCCTACACAATATTTCTGCATCTAACTTTTTTTCCCTACAAAGCCACAGAAATACTTCTCATCCTGTTCCTGTTTCTTTTCCTATTATTTTATGACATGATAATTGATTCTTCTAAAAAGCCCCACTTGAAGGCTGCTGGAAAGGTCATTGTCAAAGTATTTCCCCCCATTCTCATTAGGCTTTATTACTTATATCAAGTTAAAAATCCCAATAAGTAGCCTCTTCTGTAGTTTCCTGCTGGCATCCTTCCAATTCCAATTTACCTGCTATACATTTTCCTTGTCCTTCTGAGACCTTTGACTCCAACTCTTCCATTTCTGGAGCCATTTCCTTGTCTTATATACCTCTGTGTTGTCTCTCTTTTTTGACACACCAACTCACAGCCAAGCTCCCTTGGACATCTTGGATTATGGATAAAGCATATTAAATAGAAGTCATTAACCACCCCCAACATGATGTTATATGTTGCCATAATAAACCTGGTCTGTACTGCTCATCTTGCATGAATCAAGCACATAGTAATAGGTATTTAATAAGTGCTTAGTGAATAAATGAATGGAATGAATCTTGATTCATGTTGGAATACATGTTCCTTATGAATGGGAATTAATTTTTATATTCTACACCCTCCTCTACTCTCACTGGTACAGACACTCAATAAATGCTAATTAAATGAATGTAATTAATCCTTTCAGAAAAAGGAATGCTGTGGAAAAATCCCAAGGAAGTGCCAAAGAGAATAAATTTTCTCACCTCAACATACTCAGAGCCTCATATATGGTATTTAAGATAATACAGAAATGTACTCTTTAGCTCTCATTTACTGATGCTTGGCCTATACGCTTTCAATAAAATATAGCCATTGTTGATTTTTTTAAAGCCCACCTCAAAGGTTTCATATCTTTGAACTAAACAACAGTTCTGGGTTTTTATGGCTTGCACAAACAAACAAGCTGGATGTGCTTAGAGTTATCCGTACCTAATATTTTAATTCCATTGTTCAATAATTCCCATTCCTTTGCATCACTTTGCTTTATTACACTCTTATAATACTCTCAAATATATCTATAAAACTTTACAACCCTTTTCCAATGGCATATGGTGTGTGTTCTGAAGAGAAACATGTTTATGAGCTGAAAGATGGGAAGAAAATGTAAAGTACTCCTATGGGACTTGGGGAGGGATTACTGCCTGTCTGCATGGCAGGAACACTGCAGTATATCAGACTCTTGCAACCTGAATCAGAGCTCTTCTGTTTCAGCAATGAATAGAAGTCTGGGGATGTATTATGCCAACTTTGATGCTTTTAGGGGTTTTCTGTTTTGTTTTTTTGTTTTTCCTGCTGGAGACTGAAGTCAGTAGTTCCTTAAATGGTACTTAAATTCTGTGTGCTATAGAATAATATCTATTAGCAAGGAAAGGAATTTAGCGTGTGGACAGAGGTATGAAACCAAACACAATTTTACTGTCCTCTCCCATTGGAGCCCCCCGCCCCGCAAGACTTTGTCAGGCCACAGTTAGTTCTTGGAGAACTTGTCCTTCCATAATCATTTTTGTAAGCCTACAGATTCTTGTTTTGAAAGACCCTTTTGTGTTCTTAAAATGCTTCACTTGTTGAGCTCTCAGTTCAAATTTTGAGCTGCCTCCGATATAGTGTCCCTATTTGTCTTTCTCATCACAATCATGGAGACACAGAGTCTAGAAATCTTAGCGTGGTCTCTAACCTTTCTCGTTGCTCCCTAATTGGTCAAAAAGTACAGCCATTTCTCCTCTCAGTTCTCTCCTACCCACTTCTCGCCTCCATCTCCTTTGCTCTTCCCTAGTTTCAGGCCTTGACCTTATCTCCCATGGCCTACTTCAGTCATATCTTAATCCATCTCTTCTGACTCTAGCCTCTCCCACTCAGATTACCCTCCAACATGCCACCATAGGATGACCGTTCCTTTAAGAAAGCCTTAAAGAGCCCCTTAAATAAACAACAGCCCCCTCCCTCCTGGCTACTAAGTCCCAGAGGACTTTGGGATTGCAGTGCTCCACACACTCTTTACATCAGCAGCACTGGATGCACTCAGGGTCTTCTGCACATTCTACTCAACCTTAAATCCTCTTGAACTTCACCTCTGAAATACGGCTCCTCTGTCAAAGGTGGCTCAAAGACTCTCGTATGTATTCCTGGATTTCTCCAATTAGAAAGAGTCTCCCTTCTATGCTCCCTGACACTATTGTTACCGCATCTCCATTGCAGCATTTTTATTCTGCTTTTTATTAGAATTTGTAACTTTAATTCCTGTAGCACCCAGTGAGTTGCATCTTCCTGTCTTCTTCAGCATCTCCATTACCCATTTGACAGTGTGTTTTAAGTGGACCTAAAATTATCTTTGCAGAGAGTATTGGCTCTACTCATGAGGATTTTTTTGGTCTATATTCTGACATTTTAAATGACCCAGCCTTCCTTGTAGATATTCTAGTAACAGGTTAAGATAAAATGGCATGGATCTGCCTTAGCAACACTCAGTGATGATCAAACAGATTTGAAAATAAAATATTCAAGGAGAATGGTTTGAAGGATAAATTTTTCTAGATTTTCTACATTTTATTTCTAGGTGTTCTAAATTCAAGTTTTAGAGATCTACTTAACTAGATGGTCCTTTAAAAATCTCATCACTGTCAACAGTGAAGGATAGTGTAAAGTGCTGCACTAGGAAACCCACATTGCATTTGTATCAGGGATGTGGCTCTAGAACATAGTATCTTTGTAAGGATATAACAGACATTTCTTGAGGGATTCTTACCAGAAAAAGCTGTGCTTCATTCACTTCTGTTGGTTTATACCTATAGGTATTATGAATTGTATATGTGATTCTTCCACTTTTTGCATGTTGCTAGGCAGTTTAGAATCTTATTTCAACAATGCTTTATTAACGAACACAAGGCCACTCATAGACAATGGCTACTAACTCCATTCCTTTTTCTCACTTTAATATCTATCCTCTGATTTTTTCCCTTTCTAACATCTATCTAACCATCTGTCTATCATCTACTTATCCAGTTATTACTTATAACTTGAAAATCATTGTAAGAAGTTTTAAATATGAACAGAGTTGAGGAAAAAAATTTTAGAAATTTCTATTTCATACAAACTACATAAGATAGCACTTTATTTGTAGAAGGTACTCAAGGGTTTCCTGACTGAACTCAAAGAATTTCAAAGCACTGAAAGATCCCAGAGAAAAAGGCTATAGGTCAGATGTAATCAGTCACTAGAAGGAACCCAAATAGGCTTTTGGTCAAAGTTGAACACAATAATATGGTACTCATCGTTATTGGGTTTCATGTATTTATAGTGACTCATACTTCATAATTTTACATAAAAAGAGTGAGGCAACATATGCAGTATTTTTCCCTACTATAATCCTCATAAAGAGGATCTGAAAGAGAATGGTACTTTTCATGCATGTACTAATACTCAGGCACCACTATATCAGCTAACTCAAACAGCAGTCACAAAAATCACATCAATATTTCTCTTACCTCCACCTGAGAAAGGTTAGTGTTATGGGATGTGCACAAGAAGGGCAAGGAGCATGGATTGCTGGTCCCTGCTGTATGTCAGAGCAAGACAACTGAAATACACTGAGAAGGTCAAGAGCAGTGGAAGCTGAAGAGACAACTGTTTGTGTGTGTGTGTAAATGTTCATAGGATCTGAAGAAACCTCAGTACAAATGTCAGTTTTCATGACCTGATCACATATGACTCAATACAGAGGTGAAATCAAGATGCCCCTACTGAGAAGTTCAAAGTATAGACTCCTGAAGAATAAGACTGCAGCAAGCCAAGGGATCCAGTCATAACGGGAAGGAAATCCATGAACACACTTTTCATATTACGTTCAGTTGAACTAGCAATGAAGATCATTAAAAACTGAATAATTTTAGTTTCTAGGGTTACCTTATTTTATTTTTTTACATTACAAAACTTTTCATTCATTTATTTACCTTTTATTATATGCTTTTTAAATGAAGATATATGGTTGCTAAGGTGTCTACAATTTAAAATACATTTGAAAAGATTTCTATGAATTTCACAATTACCATGCTATTAAGAGTGAACACAACTAAAATTGGGAGGGACATGGAGAAAGAAGCCAAGGAAAACAAATTGTTTTTAAAGATGTTTTTAAAGACACACACACAAAATATAATTCCTTCATTATCTTCATCAGACTTTCTTACATCTCAGCATTCTTTAGGTCAATCAGTCAAATCGCTGCTAATGCTTTCATCAACAGGAACATCATGATTGAGGTTAACACATCTGTGCAAGAGCTGTTACATTATAATACAAAATTATAATGCTAAGAACTTTTTCCCGTAAGTGATATAGAAAATGCCCCTACAGATAAACTACTATTATATATCATTTCATTATTCTATTCCACGTTCATTACCTTGGCTATAGTATAGTTTACTAGGATAGGAAATGAATAAGATGCAGGAAATCTTTATAGCATAAGAAATATGCATAAAACATCTTGCTTCTATATTTTACAATTATAAAGGTAAAATAATACTATAGAAAAAACTGACACATAGAGAAAAGTAAAAGAAAAAACACACACACAAATCCAGCGCTCTAAAATTGGTATTCTTATGGGTCCTCTTTCCATCTTTGTCATGTGCAAGTCATCATGATGTAAAATTACTGTTAGAATGTGTTTGCTCATTTTGCATTTTATCATGTGGAGTGTGCCAGATCACTGCCTAGAAACTGAAACACTCTAACTAATGATATACCATAATTTAATCAATTTTCCATATTGCTTCCAAGTTTTTATAGTTAGTACTATTTGATTATTAAATAATTATGAAGTGAACTTGTGTGCACATTTAAAAAAAATGTATTTGGGAATATTTCCTTAGAATTAATTCAAAGGCTTTCTTTTCCAAAGAGTTGAAACTATTTCCAAAGTTATCAATATTTACAAGATTGGAAAGAGGGGGAAGACGGCGGAAGAGTAAAACGCGGAGATCATCTTCCTCCCCACAGATACATCAGAAATACATCTACACGTGGA
>NW_006789439.1:798571-814501 GCF_000442215.2 Lipotes vexillifer | reverse complement strand
GAACGCCGGCAGAAGACCTCAGACCTCCCAAAAGGCAAGAAACTCCCCACATACCTGGTAGGGCAAAAGAAAAAAGAATAGAGACAGGACCTGGACCAGTGGGAGGGTGCTGTGAAGGAGGAAAGGTGTCCACACACTAGGAAGCCCCTTCATGGGTGGAGACTGTGGGTGGCGGAGCGGGGGAGTTTTAGGGCCGCAGAGGAGAGCGCAGCAACAGGGGTGCAGAGGGCAAAGTGGTGAGATTTCCGCACAGAGGATCGGTGCCGACCAGCACTCACCAGCCCGA
Source organism: Lipotes vexillifer (assembly GCF_000442215.2). NCBI lineage: Eukaryota > Metazoa > Chordata > Mammalia > Artiodactyla > Lipotidae > Lipotes > Lipotes vexillifer. The sequence continues at coordinate 814,215 of NW_006789439.1, read as the reverse complement.
GAGTCTTGTCTGCTCACCCGCCAGGGCGGGCGGGGTTGCGAGCTGAGGCTCGGGCTTCGGAGGTCGGATCCCAGGGAGAGGACTGGGGTTGGCGGCATGAACACAGCCTGCAGGGGTTTAGTGCGCCACGTTTGGCCGGGAGGGAGTCCAGGGAAAAGTCTGGACCTGCTGAAGAGGCAAGAAACTTTTTCTTCCCTCTTTGTTTCCTGGTGCGCAAGGAGAGGGGATTAAGAACGCTGCTTAGGGCCTCCCTGGTGGCGCAGTGGTTGAGAGTCCGCCTGCTGTTGCAGGGGACACGGGTTCGTGCCCCGGTCCGGGACGATCCCACATGCCTTGGAGCGTCTGGGCCCGTGGGCCATGGCCGCTGGGCCTGCGCCTCAGGAGCCTGTGCTCCGCAGTAGGAGAGGCCACAGCAGTGAGAGGCCCACGTACGGCAAAAAATAAAAAAAAGGACGCTGCTTAAAGGAGCTCCAGAGATGGGCGCGAGTCGCGGCTAACAGCGTGGACCCCAGAGACGGGCCTGAGCCGCTTAAGGCTGCTGCTGCCGCCACCAAGAAGTCTGTGTGCGACCACAGGTCACTCTCCACACCTCCCTTCCGGGGAGCCTGTGCAGCCCGCCACTGACAGGGTCCCCGGATCCAGGGACAACTTCCCCGGGAGAACGCACGGCGCGCCTCAGGCTGGTGCAACGTCAGGCTGGTCTCTGCCGCCGCAGGCTCGCCCCGCACTCCGTGCCCCTCCCTCCCCCTGGCCTGAATGAGCCAGAGCCCCCTAATTAGCGGCTGTCTTAACCCCGTCCTGTCTGAGCGAAGAACAGACGCCCTACGGCGACCTACACACCGGTGGGGCCAAATCCAAAGCTGAACCCCAGAAGCTGTGCGAACGGAGAAGAGAAAGGGAAATCTCTCCCAGCAGCCTCAGGAGCAGCAGATTAAATCTCCACAGTCAACTTGATGTACCCTGCATCTGTGTAATAACTGAATAGACAACGAATCATCCCAAATTGAGGAGGTGGACTTTGAGAGCAAGATTTATGATTTTTTTCCCCTTTTCCTCTTTTTGTGAGTGTGTATGTGTACGCTTCTCTGTGAGATTTTGTCTGTCTTTGCTTTCACCATTTGTCCTAGGGTTCTATCCGTTTGTTTTTTTGGTTTTTATTTAAAAAATTTTTTTGTCTTAATTATTATTTTTTTATTTTAGTAACTTTTATTTTACCTTACTTTATTTCATTTTCTTTTATCCTCTTCCTTTCTTTCTTTCTACTTTTTCTCCCTTTTATTCTGAGCCGTGTGGATGAAAGGGTCTTGGTGCTGCAGCCAGAAGTCAGTGCTGTGCCTCTGAGGTGGGAGACCCAAGTTCAGGACACTGGTCCACAAGAGACCTCCCAGCTCCACATAATATCAAATGGCGAAAATCTCCCAGAGATCTCCATCTCAACACCAACACGCAGCTTCACTCAACGACCAGCAAGCTAAAGTGCTGGACACCCTATGCCAAACAACTAGCAAGACAGGAACACAACCCCACCCATTAGCAGAGAGGCTGCCTAAAATCATAATAAGTCCACAGACACCCCAAAATACACCACCAGACGTGGACCTGCCCACCAGAAAGACAAGATCCAGCCTCATCCACCAGAACACAGGCACTACTCCCCTCCACTAGAAAGCCTACACAACCCACTGAACCAACCTTAGCCACTGGGGACAGACACCAAAAACAATGGGAACTACGAACCTGCAGCCTGCGAAAAGGAGACCACAGACACAGTAAGATAAGCAAAATGAGAAGACAGAAAAACACACAGCAGATGAAGGAGCAAGATAAAAACCCACCAGACCTAACTAATGAAGAGGAAATAGACAGTCTACCTGAAAAAGAATTCAGAATAATGATAGTAAAGATGATCCAAAATCTTGGAAATAGAATAGAGAAAATGCAAGAAACATTTAACAAGGACCTAGAAGAACTAAAGATGAAACAAGCAACGATGAATTACACAATAAATGAAATAAAAAATACTCTAGAAGGGATCAATAGCAGAATAACTGAGGCAGAACGGATAAGTGACCTGGAAGATAAAAGAGTGGAAATAATTACTGCAGAGCAGAATAAAGAAAAAAGAATGAAAAGAACTCTCAGAGACCTCTGGGACAACATTAAATGCACCAACATTCGAATTATAGGGGTTCCAGAAGAAAAAGAGAAAAAGAAAAGGACTGAGAAAATATTTGAAGAGATTATAGTTGAAAACTTCCCTAATATGGTAAAGGAAATAGCTAATCAGGTCCAGGAAGCACAGAGTGTGCCATACAGGATACATCCAAGGAGAAACACACCAGGACACATATTAATCAAACTGTCAAAAATTAAACACAAAGAAAACATATTAAAAGCAGCAAGGGAAAAACAACAAATAACACACAAGGGAATCCCCATAAGGTTAACAGCTGATCTTTCATCAGAAACTCTGCAAGCCAGAAGGGACTGGCAGGACATATTTAAAGTGATGAAGGAGCAAAAGCTACAACCAAGATTACTCTACCCAGCAACAATCTCATTCACATCTGATGGAGAAATTAAAACCTTTACAGACAAGAAAAAGCTGAGAGAGTTCAGCACCACCAAACCAGCTTTACAACAAATGCTAAAGGATCTTCTCTAGGCAAGAAACACAGGAGAAGGAAAAGACCTATACTAACAAACCCAAAACAATTAAGAAAATGAGAATAGGAACATACATATCGATAATTACCTTAAATGTAAATGGATTAAATGCTCCCACCAAAAGACACAGACTGGATGAATGGATACAAAAATAAGACCCATATATATGCTGTCTACAAGACACCCACTTCAGACCTAGAGACACATACAGACTGAAAGTGAGGGGATGGAAAAAGATATTCCTTGCAAATGGAAATTGAAAGAAAGATGTAGTAGCAATTCTCAGATCAGACAAAATAGACTTTAAAATAAAGACTATTAGAAGAGACCAAGAAGGACATTACATAATGATCAAGGGATCAATCCAAGAAGAATATATAACAATTGTAAATATTTATGCACCCAACATAGCAGCAACTCAATACACAAGGCAAATATTAACAGCCATAAAAGGGGAAATCGACAGTAACACATTCAAAGTAGGGGACTTTAACACCCCTCTTTCACCAATGGACAGATCATCCAAAATGAAAATATATAAGGAAACACAAGCTTTAAATGATACATTAAACAAGATGGACTTAATTGATATTTATAGGACATTCCATCCAAAAACAACAGAATACATATTTTTCTCAAGTGCTCATGGAACATTCTCCAGGATAGATCATATCTTGGGTCACAAACCAAGCCTTGGTAAATTTAAGAAAATTGAAATCGTATCAAGTATCTTTTCCACTCACAACACTATGAGACTAGATATCAATTACAGGAAAAGATCTGTAAAAAATACAAACACATGGAGGCTAAACAATACACTACTTAATAACGAAGTGATCACTGAAGAAATCAAAGAGGAAACCAAAAACTACCTAGAAACAAATGACAATGGAGACACAACGACCCAAAACCTATGGGATTCAGCAAAAGCAGTTCTAAGAGGGAAGTTTATAGCAATACAGTCCTACCTTAAGAAACAGGAAACAACTCGAATAAACAACCTAACCTTGCACCTAAAGCAATTAGAGAAAGAACAAAAAAATCCCAGAGTTAGCAGAAGGAAAGAAATAAAGATCAGATCAGAAATAAATGAAAAAGAAATGAAGGAAACAATAGCAAAGATCAATAAAACTAAAAGCTGGTTCTTTGAGAAGATAAACAAAATTGAGAAACCATTAGCCAGAATCATCAGGAAAAAAAGGGAGAAGACTCAAATCAATAGAATTAGAAATGAAAAAGAAGAAGTAACAATTGACACTGTAGAAATAAGAAAAATCATGAGGGATTACTACAAGCAACTCTATGCCAATAAAATGGACAATCTGGAAGAAATGGACAAATTCTTAGAAATGCACAAACTGCCAAGACTGAATCAGGAAGAAATAGAAAATATGAACAGACCAATCACAAGCACTGAAATTGAAACTGTGATTAAAAATCTTCCAACAAACAAAAGCCCAGGACCAGATGGCTTCACAGGCGAATTCTATCAAACATTTAGAGAAGAGCTAACACCTATCCTTCTCAAACTCTTCCAAAATATAGCAGAGGGAGGAACACTCCCAAACTCATTCTACGAGGCCACCATCACCTTGATACCAAAACCAGACAAGGATGTCACAAAGAAAGAAAACTACAGGCCAATATCACTGATGAACATAGATGCAAAAATCCTCAACAAAATACTAGCAAACAGAATCCAACAGCACATTAAAAGGATCATACACCATGATCAAGTGGGGTTTATTCCAGGAATGCAAGGATTCTTCAATATATGCAAATCAATCAACGTGATACACCATGTTAACAAATTGAAGGAGAAAAACCATATGGTCATCTCAATAGATGCAGAGAAAGCTTTCGACAAAATTCAACACCCATTTATGATAAAAACCCTGCCGAAGGTAGGCATAGAGGGAACTTTCCTCAACATAATAAAGGCTATATATGACAAATCCACAGCCAACATCATCCTCAATGGTGAAAAACTGAAAGCATTTCCACTAAGATCAGGAACAAGACAAGGTTGCCCACTCTCACCACTCTTATTCAACATAGTTTTGGAAGTTTTAGCCACAGCAATCAGAGAAGAAAAGGAAGTACAAAGAATTCAAATTGGAAAAGAAGAAGTAAAGCTGTCACTGTTTGCAGATGACATGATACTATACACAGAGAATCCTAAAGATGCTACCAGAAAACTACTAGAGCTAATCAATGAATTTGGTAAAGCAGCAGGATACAAAATTAATGCACAGAAATCTCTGGCATTCCTATACACTAATGATGAAAAATCTGAAAGTGAAATCAAGAAAACACTCCCATTTACCATTGCAACAAAAAGAATAAAATATCTAGGAATAAACCTACCTAAGGAGACAAAAGACCTGTATGCAGAAAATTATAAGACACTGATGAAAGAAATTAAAGATGATACAAACAGATGGAGAGATATACCATGTTCTTGGATTGGAAGAATCAACATTGTGAAAATGATTCTACTACCCAAAGCAATCTACAGATTCAGTGCAATCCCTGTCAAACTATCACTGGCATTTTTCAGAGAACTAGAACAAAAAATTTCACATTATGTATGGAAACACAAAAGACCCTGAATAGCCAAAGCAATCTTGAAAACGAAAAATGGAGCCAGAGGAATCAGGCTCCCTGATTTCAGACTATACTACAAAGCTACAGTAATCAAGACAGTATGGTACTGGCACAAAAACAGAAAGATAGATCAATGGAACAGGATAGAAAGCCCAGAGATAAACCCACGCACATATGGTCACCTTATCTTTGATAAAGGAGGCAGGAATGTACAGTGGGGAAAGGACAGCCTCTTCAATAAGTGGTGCTGGGAAAACTGGACAGGTACATGTAAAAGTATGAAATTAGATCACTCCCTAACACCATACACAAAAATAAACTCAAAATGGATTAAAGACCTAAAGGTAAGGCCAGAAACTATCAAACTCCTAGAGGAAAACATAGGCAGAACACTCTATGACATACATCACAGCAAGATCTTTTTTGACCCACCTGCTAGACAAATGGAAATAAAAACAAAAAAAACCAAATGGGACCTAATGAAACTTCAAAGCTTTTGCACAGCAAAGGAAACCATAAACAAGACCAAAAGACAACCCTCAGAATGGGAGAAAATATTTTCAAAGGAAGCAACTGACAAAGGATTAATCTCCAAAATTTACAAGCAGCTCATGCAGCTCAATAACAAAAAAACAAACAACCCAATCCAAAAATGGGCAGAAGACCTAAATAGACATTTCTCCAAAGAAGATATACAGACTGCCAACAAACACATGAAAGAGTGCTCAACATCATTAATCATTAGAGAAATGCAAATCAAAACTGCAATGAGATACCACCTCTCACCAGTAAGAATGGCCATCATCAAAAAATCTAGAAAGAATAAATGCTGGAGAGGGTGTGGAGAAAAGGGAACACTCTTGCACTGCTGGTGGGAATGTGAACTGTTATAGCCACTATGGAGAACAGTATGGAGGTTCCTTAAAAAACTACAAATAGAACTACCATATGACCCAGCAATCCCACTACTGGACATATACCATGAGAAAACTATAATTCAAAAGGAGTCATGTACCAAAATGTTCACTGAAGCTCTATTTACAATAGCTAGGAGATGGAAACAACCTAAGTGTCCATCATTGGATGAATGGATAAAGAAGATGTGGCACATATATACAATGGACTATTACTCAGCCATAAAAAGAAATGAAATTGAGCTATTTGTAATGAGGTGGATGGACCTAGGGTCTGTCATACAGAGTGAAGTAAGTCAGAAAGAGAAAGACAAATACCGTGTGGTAACACATATATATGGAATTTAAGAAAAAAAAAATGTCATGAAGAACCTAGGGGAAAGACAGGAATAAAGACACAGACCTACTAGAGAATGGACTTGAGGATATGGGGAGGGGGAAGGGTAAGCTGTGACAAAGTGAGAGTGGCATGGACATATATACACTACAAAACGTAAAACAGATGGCTAGTGGGAAGCAGCCACATAGCACAGGGAGATCGGCTCGGTGCTTTGTGACCACCTAGAGGGGTGGGATAGGGAGGGAGGGAGGGAGGGATGGAGACGCAAGAGGGAAGATGTATGGGAACATATGTATATGTATAACTGATTCACTTTGTTGTAAAGCAGAAACTAACACACCATTGTAAAGCAATTATACTTCAATAAAGATGTAAAAAAAAAATTTTTACAAGATCACCAGTTTCATACCAATACTTGACATTGTCTTAATATATGTAATTGTAATTTTTCTGCTTATTTGTTATGTGATATAAAAATGAGACCTTATCTTTCGTTTAATTTTCTTCAAAAAGCAGTGGGCTTGAAAATTTTTTCTATATTCTTTATTAGTTGTGCTTTTGTTCATGTATTTGACTATAGAGGTATCAAGATATTTTTCTTAAAATTTTAATTTAACCTTTTATTAAATAAAAATAGTAACTCTGCCACATTTATTATACTCTCCCTAAATCTATTGCTAGCCTTTTAAATTTAGGCTATATATTATGTATACAGGTTTTAAAATTTATGCATATAAATCTATAAATTATAACATATGTATATTAATAAATGGAGTCTATAATTGTTGGTATTACCTTTATTTTATTTTTAAATTGCTTTTCGATAGTGATAACATACAGGGATATTAAACTTTATTTTCTTCTAAGTTTTTAAAGTTTATAGCTAACATACAGAGAAATCTATTTGTTGGTATATTTTTCCTTTTTGTTGCTTTTTAAAATTGATTAACTATAGAAGTTTGATAAATATTCAGTTTTAATTTCCACCTGTTCTCTGGTTTGTTTTTTATATCTAACTATTTAATCCATTTGGAATTTGCTTAGGTGTATGGTATGAGACATTTTCGATTTTTTTCTACGTAACTGCTATATATTATCATGTAATACATTTTAATTAAAAAATACTTCCCCACTGTTGTATGAAACTTTCTATGATACACAGAATTCATAGAACTTATTATACATACAAGGTTCCATTTTTAATTTAAAAAATTATATTCCATATTCGTTAAGGGCTAATTACACTGATAATATATGATAATTACAGGAAGCAACATTACACTGATAATTTCCTTATCTTCTAGGGAATGACTTTTGACCAAGCTGGAGCTTTGTAGAGTTGGCACTGGGCTGATCATAAGTTTTCAAGAAATGAGAGGATATTGCCTTCAATTTTTAAACTAAGTTATTATTCTATCTCCAAAATGAAAATAACCCTTCTCATTAAATCTGAGTAGAAATGTTTGTTTTCCTTTGGTAAATGAACTGTTTAAAATGAAACTGCATTTTGTATCATCACATAGTATTTTGAGCATGGATTCTGAAGCCAGACTGGCTGAGTGTAATTCTCTGGGCTGCTACTGAAAGGCTGGATAGTTTGGGGCAAATTACTTAATCGCTTTGTGCACTACTTTCCTCATATATAAAATGACAGTAATAACAGTCATTATCTCCTGGGGTTATTACAAGGATTGAAGGAATATTTATATTATTTTACCTAGTTTTAGAGGAAAAGGGGAAACTGTGTTAACAAAAGTTTCCTAGAAAGGGTTATCATTTGGCTAAATCTTAAAACATTAAGTAGATGTTCACTATTTGAATTTTCCATTTTGACACCAGTTTCGGAAGCTGGTGGTTGCCGATTTCGCAGAGAATTTTTACTCCATACTTTTAGAAAGTTCTGCCCAGCTCTGCTGGGACAAGTAGAATATTGCTTTTTCAAAGAAGTTCTAGCCTAGGTTTCTCTTCAGATCATATAAATCTTTTGCCTTTTTTTTTTCAAAGAAGTCTTAGGCCTAATGATGAAGTATGTCAATACTGCCTTTGACAGCTATCTCCTCTCAATAGAACTAGTGCTGAGAGTACCCCAGTGTTGAGAGTATACATGGTAAAAGATCTGATAGAATAATTTACACACAGGTGAATAGTAGCTAGTGGGTTACTTCTTTTAGGCAGGATGTTATGTACATTGTTTATTTCAAAAGTGTCTCAGAAAGAATTGATATTTAAAAATATCACCCTAAAGGGCAGCTTAATCCACTATTTTTCTGGGTTTCTCTAAGCGTTAAATTTGGTCACCATGAAGCAATAATCCTAGAGTTACTAGCTTAGGTCTACTAACACACACTTCTACTTAGTTGATTTAGCTAATCCTTAGCTTCCACTAAGAATTGATATGGTATAGTTATTTGAAGGACATTTTTGTATCTTTCACAAAACAGCAGTTGTAGGCATTGTACATTATATTAAGGAATATTTCTTAAATATGGATCCATGTAACAAAATTTCCCAATATTTAGTGCCTGTCAGAGCAAAATATTGTCTCTTAAGGCAAACCTAGACTTCTCCTTGTATCAGACCACAAGCACTGCAAAGCCCATGACCTTCTTTAGTTTCTTGGCTACCATTAAGTTTAAAGCTAAACTTGGTGTCCTGTTTCCGTACTATAGCTTATCTTTGGTTTCTGATACAAGTCCTTCTTACTTCCTAAATGATTCCTGATCACTCTTAAATTTTAAAAAAAAAGGTATTATCTTAAATATTTTAAATCTATAAGCTGTTTTAAAAAGCATATAGGTACATGAAAGAAATAGTTATTATCTGTATTCCTCTTTTGACCTTTATTAAATGTTAATTTTTAAAAGACAGTGGTAATTTTATTTCCAAGTAAATTTCAAGGTCCTACAGCAGGATAGGATTTCTTGTTTTATACCTTCTATACCCTTCACTTATAGGTACTCAATAAATAACTTGATTGGCTGATAGCTGTCTTTTAAAAGAGGATGTCTAGTTTTCGTTAAAAAATGATGGGTTAATAGAAATATTGAGCCAACAGAGGCTTTCTGTTATTTTCAAATTACTCCACAATGGTCTATGATTATTTTCTATATGTAAGGGAGAGTATATCCAGGATCACCACTCTTTAAACTGGAAGGGATTTTGACAGAGTCCAGTTCCTTTATTTCAGGGATTATGAAAACAAGGCCCAGAGAGTTTATATCATTTGCAAAGGTTACATGCGAAGTCATTAGAAAGTCAAGACTGGAATTAAGGCTTATCATTTTCCAATCAAGTCATCTGAGGCCAATCTATTTATTCACTTTCTACATCCACACAGTAAGAATGACTTGCACACATTTTAAGGTTTGAAATCAAGCATGACCCTAATTAGAATCTTCATTCATAAAACTCTAAGCTTTAGAAGTGCTAGGAGTCATGACACAAATAACAAAGTTCTAAGAGCTCAATGTGCCAGGCCCTGTGTTAAACATGTTTTATTATTTCATACAATCTTCACAATAACCTTTGACGTAAGTATTACTGTTATTCCCATTTTACAGACGAGAAAATGGGCGGCAGGCCCCATGCTTAGTACCAAGATTCAGCTGAGCTGAGCTGAGCTCTCATTTACTATGAGTATTGCCTCACAAATCCATTACAGTACATGCTTTCCTTCTTAGATACGTAGATATTTTTTCCTAAGCCAGACTGGGCTAACCTAATAATCCTCTACTAGAATTTTTAATTCCTACCCACTTAGGCCTTTTCCCTGGAAACTTCCTGCCATCAAAACAGGAATTCATACTCAGCCCTTCAGGACTTAAGTCACAAGTAGTGCTGGAATCCAAGAAAACACCAAGTATTCAGACAAATCGGGGAGGAATCATCTGAATTCCTTCAAAAGTCAGTGAAAAGAAGATGCTGCAATTAAGGAGTACCTTGGAAGAATGTAGGAATCAAATTTGTGAAGAGAAGGAAGGAATCTAAGGTGAAAGCAACTGGATCCTTTCTTTGTTTATGCCATCCTCAACACCAGTAAAGAGGAGCGTGCTAGATTGTCTTGGACTAGAAAGAATAGCTAAAATGGACAACTAACACCATAATATTTCAAAGTGACACATATCAGAGAAAGTCTCAGCTAACTAACCACTCCATTCCATAAGTATGATATTTGCTTTGCGAAAGGTGATCACCTGTTAATGTTTCTGATGAAGCCTAAGGAATCATGTGGCAAATGCTAAGGAAATAGTTCAATTCGAACCAGATTAATTGTTCACCTGTTGGTGGCACAGTTCTGTGTAGTGGTTGTTGGGTCTTTTTGTAGCTGTGGAATACAGGGCCTTCTGAAAATGCTGAGAGTGTAGTGTCTTCCCGGAGCCGACTCTACTAGATGCCAGCCTCAATCACACATGTGCCAGCTAACACCATGCCACACAACCCATCAATGCTTTCAGCATATTTAATCATCTGCCTTGGAGAGACAGAAAATATTACTATTGGTTTAGCTTGGTGTTTAATGTGGTTGTTAAATTTTAAATCACTGTACAATGACCAATACTTTGGGTAGTAATGTAATTCTTCCAGGTTTATCATCTCTCTAGAAGCTTAACTATTTAGTTCATTGTGTAGCATTAAATTCCAGACAGAGGAATAATTTTTAATAACACAAACACTTAATAGAACAACTTTTCTGTAAGCTTTCTCACAATGGTAACAGGAAAAGACAATTGCTCTCACTGTGCTCCTCTGTAGACATTCTGCCTGCTCTGTATCTCTATCAGTTTTTCCATAATGTGCTCTTGGCACACTTACTTTAAGATTGCCAGTTTGAGAGCACTGCTTTTTTTATCCTTGTCACCAAATGTGATATTTTGAGCATTCAAGATACACTGCAAGTGGGGATAAATATTGAGACTGATTAATATTGAGACTGAAATGGAGAACATGTAGGTTCATCTACCTCTTTATAAAATGAGCCTTTAGGAAATTATTTCATCTTGGGGATACGTCTGGCTATTCTACACGATTTTTTCTAAAAGGCTAACAGTTAATGTGCCAGGCAGCACTCCTTCTGTACTCACTGCCTACAGGCAGAGTGGTTCTTCGTAGGTACACACCTTAACATAGCATAACATCAACTCTTGCCTTTCCCACAGGGAGACTGATGGCTCCACTGAGTACACATCCCAGATCCAAGACGTTAGTGAACACATTTCTTATCGGCAGTGGAGCTCTCAAAGATTTCTTCACTGTTCACCAACCACGTTCCAGTGTGGAGGAAGGAAGTTAGCTAGGTATGGGACTAAGAACAGATGCAATCTGGGTATTCAAGCTGACCCTACTGGTGAATGTTGGCTGCACACTGAATGTGGCCTGGCTGAAACCTGTTCCTATATGAGTGTGGCACGTGGAAATTGGAACAGATGGCGGGGTCAGTAATAAAGAACTTGTTTGTTGTTGCCGATTGGAGGCCATTTCTCCTGCCAGCATGACTCCACAGATTTATCCTGGCATTGGTGACCAAGGGGAGACAAACAACGTTGTTCAACAAGCATTCTGAAAGATAGCATATGGCCAGGAATAAATCTCTAGAGAATACCAGGATGTGTTGTGTTGTGCTACACTGTGGTAGTATTGCTCCTAAGCAGTAGAGGGCATGGTGAGTTCGTCCGGTTAGCAGTATAAATAGAAGTGACTGAAAACAGCAGCAAATATAATCTGGTGAGCTTAGAAGCAATTGTGTGGTGTGCTGCTTCTAAGATTACTTGCTTAATAAACTGCATTCGTTTCATTCTTTCTCATTTTACTACCAGAAAATATTCATATGGGTTGGGTTTTAGGGTGACAAAGTGTTGAGAATGTTTGTTGATTTTATATACATACACACACACACACACACACACACACACACACACACATATGTGCGTGTGTATGTATATATGTATATACGTAGTAACTAATAAGAGAGAAGCATTAATGATGCTAGTCTAGAAGCTTAGTTAATTGGGAGTCTCTGGGGGGAGCAACTCAAGTGGGTGTCTGCTAATAAAGGCAATGCATTTTCCAGGGATTTAGAAAACCAAGAGCCCGTCTGACTTTATGACCACTCATGGGTTATAATGCAATAGCAGTGACTAGCTTTCACTGATTCTACTCACATGGCTGACTTGGTTAGATGCATTTCACTCTCACAACAAAAACTCGTGGGCAGTAATATAGTAACATTAGTCATAGAATAAAATACCAAGGTGATTCCACTTTAACATTTTTTCAGAAATCTGGAAATTTTGTCATTTAGTTTGGTCTTTTCGATAAAAAGAAACCTGTCACAATTGCATATTTCTTCTGAAGCTTTGTGGATTCCCAAATCTTATTCAAATATAGATTAATTTCCTGAGATACCTCCAAATTAGGTATCCTGAAATTCCATTCATCGAGTTTTGATCCATGCCAGCTCTGGTTCATTAGTGCTGAGCAGGTCCTGGTGCCTCAGATGCTTCTCCCTCATTTCTGATGCTATAGCAGGATCTTCCCAATTACAACTAATCAAGTAAATGGGATTTTTAGAAAACTGCAAGGTACTTTTCATTCTTCTGAGAGCAAGTTATAAAAATAAAAATATTTACTGTTAAAGTGGTTTCACAAGATGAATCAAGAAAAGTCAAAACATCATGAAAAACCCAATAATACAACTTCCAGATATGCAACAGAACAATGAAACAGTGCCAAAGCCAAAGACTTGGTTTTATTCATGGATTTAAAAAAATCTTGGACTTCTGGTATTTAAAACTTCTCTCCCTAGAATCTGGGTTTAGTCCTAACATATGAGAGTGACCAGAAAAGCTCTGAGATCTGCCTATGGTTTTATCCAAAAGCAAGAAAAGAACCTAGCGGGTTTGAGAGAGAATAGAGATGTTCCTGGCTAGTTTTGAAAGTGAATCTCATTCAGTAAACTGTAGTATCAGGTTTTCCAAATCTCAAGTAATTAAGTTTTGTATTATACTACAAAGCTGAACATAAGTGTGAGCTGAGAGTGGGCCTTAAGTCACATAGGTTTGCAAACAGGTGGAGGGGAGGGAAAGCTCTCTTCTGAGTAGATATTACACCTGTAAACCTTGTCATTATCATCCCAAACAGGATGGAATGGGAAGTGCTACTATGTTGACCTGGCTTCATGGAAGTGGGTGCTTGCATTTTCTAGCACAGTTCCTGGCACACAATGGAAGCTCTACACATGCATGTCAGACAGAACTTCAAAGCTTGGGAGACCATGGGGCGGAAGGGCACAGACGGTGGCCAGCAGGTTCCTGAGTTAGAAGGGAATTAAGTTAGGGCATGAAGATGGGCACCCTTGCTCCACTCTGCCTTACCTCCTTGAATTTATCTCCTGTTACTTCCCCCAACCATTCTACTCCAACACACTGCTCCTTGTTGCTCCTTAAGACTTCCACACTGCCTGTTCCTTCTGCTTGGAAATCTCCTCTCAGGCATCCACGTGGCCTATTCTTCACATCCTTCACCACTGTGCTCAAATGTCACCTTCTCAATGAACTGCAACCTGTCTCCTGACTCCCATACTTTTAACTGCCCTACCCTGCTCTGTTCTTCCATTTATATAGCCATGCCTCCTAACACACTATCGTTTCTTACCCTTATTGTTCTTTTTTTTTTAACAACTTTATTGGGGTATAAATGCTTTACAATGGTGTGTTAGTTTCTGCTTTATAACAAAGTGAATCAGCTATACGTATACATATAACCCCATATCTCCTCCCTTTTGCGGCTCCCCTTATTGTTCATTTTTATGTCCTCTCTCTTGAAGATAAGTTCTACAGGGGTAGGACTTATTTTTATTGATGTGTCCTAACTGTCTAGAACAATGTCTGGCAGACAGGGATTTGATAGTTATCTTAGGTTTCTGTGCCATGTGAACTAAATTCCCTTTGAAGCATCACAGAATACGTGCTGAGGGAAAGTAAGGAATTATTGACTCCTATGCTAAGTAGCTGCAGTGCATATCCGTGACCTCCTACCAAAAGCCAGCATCCTGGGTATTCTAAAATCACATTCAAGAATTACTCAGTGGCTCTCGAAGAGATATATGCATTCCCATGTTCATTGCAGAAGTATTCACAATAGCCAAGGTATGGAAACAACTTGTGTCACACACACACACACACACACACACAGGAATATTATTCAGCTACAAAAAAGAAGGAATTTCTGCCATTTGCAACAAAATGGATGGAGCTTGAGGGCATTATGCTAAAGAGAATAAGCCAGCCAAGAAAAGATAAATATTGCATGGTATTACTTACATGTGAACTCTAAATAAAAAGGAAAAAGAAAAGACAAACTGAAAGAAACAGAGTAGAAAAGTGGTTGCCAGGGGCTAGGGGGAGGGTGGTGGAGGAAATTGAGAGAAGTTGGTAAAAGGGTACAAGCTCAGTTATAAGATGAATAAAGTCAGAGGATCTAATGTATAAATGATGACTACAGTTGATAACACTGTATTGTATATCTGAAATTTGCTAAGAGGGTAAATGTTATCACAAAAGTTAAAAAAAAAAAGAAAACAAGGTAAATATGTGAGGGGATGTATGTGTTGATTAACTCTATGGGGGGAGAATCCCTTCACAACGTATACAAATATCAAATCATCACCTTGTACACTTTAAATATCTTACAATTTTATTTGTCAGTTATATTTCAATAAAGCTGAAAAAAAAGAGAGAACTACTCAGGGACTCTCAAGTCAAATGGCAGGTCGAAGAGCTCCTTTGGATTCCTCCTTGGCTATTTGGAAGTAGGGTCTACTAAATTAGATTTAGAGGTACTCAAGGTTTGAGAGCTATCCCTATATAATGCAGAGAGGATAGGAATTTAGATACCATTGGAAATTAAAATATATTGAAATGGAATCAATTTAGATTAGATAGTTCTCCAAATCAACTTGCACTCAGAGAACACAGGAGCAGTTTTTTGGTCAAAAATAATCAAACTTCACATTAAGGATAAATAAATCTATCTTCAGTAGGACTTCACCAAATATTTCTGGTGTTAGTGTTAAGAACTAACTTGAGAATTCTTTTTTTTTTTTTTTTTTTTTTGTTGCG
>NW_006789439.1:760676-798498 GCF_000442215.2 Lipotes vexillifer | reverse complement strand
CCCGTGTCCCCTGCATCGGCAGGCGGACTCTCAACCACTGCACCACCAGGGAAGCCCTAACTTGAGAATTCTGGTGAATGCATTTTAAAGAAAACTTCATATAACTTTAGGGAAGGAAAAGAAACTCACATCTTTCGTATAGTTCTGCACATTTAGAATTATAGATACATGAGAATCTCTCTTTTTCTCAAAGACCTAAGAAAAAAATAAAGAGATAAAGAAAAAAGGGAGAAAAGAAATAAAAAGAAAAAGAAAAGATTCTAGGGATTTTTGTTTCAGTCCTCTTCAAATAGTTTATTTTTATAACTGCTATTGGATTTACCTTCCTTGTATTGGCTTAATTTCCCTTCCTCAGTGGTAGACTTAGAAAACTGCACTCCTTAAAAAAAAACTTTACATAATAACCCTTTTTAAAAAAGAAAAGTAACAATTTTTCTTCAGCCTTTCTGTTTTTGGCTAAACTAAGTTTTAGTCTACAAGCTAAATAATGCCCTTCCTGATTTTGCTTTTTGGCACTTGAATAGTCTGGATTCTTTTACATTTGGCTCTACCAGGGCTATTTTGATAAAATATTTGATCAATATTCTTTAGAGACTCCTACAGAACCTTTTAAAGCTACTACTTTCATTTTTAGACTTTGTCACTATAAAAAATATATGTTCACTATGGGAAATTAAGGAAATACAGAAAAGAAAAAGAAGGAAACCAAAATCACCCAGAATGCCTGCTCTCAGAAATGCCAGTTAATATACAGATATCTCCATTGCTTTTTTTCCTGTCCACATATACATGTTTTTTGAACAAAGCTGGAATTATATTTAGATATCATTTAGTTTCCTGCTTTTTTTTTTAACTTAATACGAGCATTTCTAGGTACAGTGTACATTATTTTTAAATATTATATTTATTTTAAAAAGGAGTCACTTTCATTCTACCAGGGGTGTTTATAACAAGATATATTTTTGAAATCCTGCTTGGTAGAACAGTTATATAAGAAGTGGGGTATCTCAGCATTTGCTTTAAACACACTGAAATATTTAATGGCCAGCACATTTGGAACAGAGAGCACTTGACCAATTAGAGTAAATTCCTTGAACTGCAAAGTAAATAAACCCAGAAAAGTGTTTGAGGACCACTGTTACTGATTGAGATATCTGATTCTCTTGTCCACAGTGGAAAGAAACCTCAGGGGTGAGTGGACCTAGACTCCTGAGTAAGGCATTTTAGCATCATCCAGTGACTGTAGCAATTAGGTAGACCCTTCTACGCAGTAACTCAGTGTATATAATGCATACATTTATAGTGCTATCTATAAAATAGCAAATACAATCTTCATCTATATTCCACAAGTACTTTCTTAGAACTTAAGTTTTTCAAGCATTCACAGGTTAAAAATGAGTTCTTTTTAATCATAAGAATTTTTTTACTATAGCATATTACCAGGGAACTTAGCTATTCATTACCTCAGGTTTAGTTTCTGAGGTGAGTACAATTATAAACCAAAAAGCATTCTGAAAAGAAAATTTACAACCCATCTTTGTAGGGCCATTTCTTATATGTCATCTTGCAAATTTTACTCTACCAGAATTTGGGCAGAGTTATTCTTAATAAGTGTGTAAAGGCTGCTTTTCTGTGTCATCAGGAAGAGTTATCCCCCAGCACATGCCAACTTATTCCTCTAGTGTATGCAGTATCCCCAGTTACAGACCTTTCCTACATGGTAATCATTATTCCTGCTCTGCTTTTCTGGTCATCAAACCCCAGTACATATCACCATGAAACAAATGTCAAATAAACGATTGTCTCAGGAGAACCCAGAGCCGAACGTTTGACTCTCAAGACTTTGGAACAATATTCTCTGACTTTAAGGCCTTTGATAATTCAAGTGACTTTTTAAAGCAGAAGGACAAGAAATAGGTATATGCTTCCTTAAAGTAGATACATAGGCAAGTGTCTTTCTTTCTGCTTTGCACAAATATATTAGAAGAATCTTTTATATTCTGGCAACCAACCAGAACTCTATTAACTGGTAGATGAAGTAAACTAAAGTATATGCTCCAGATGTAATAGGGAACAAATGCACTCAATCCATGGAAGGTAAAGCCACAGCCCACAAATGGAAAGAACTAAAAGTTATCAGGTCATTCTACATGAAAAGTCCATTTTGACATTTCTGTTGAATTAACAATCTGTTCCTGCTTTGGTGGCCTTGGAAGAATGAACAGCAATATTCATAGTCTCTACTATCAGCCTTGTTAATTTTTTGAAGACCACTGGATATTTATTAACCTACAACTTTTCACTACTTGAAGTGTTATCATTTCTATAACAAATAGATTAAAATCAACAGAGAAAAGTTCCAAAGAGTGACAAAGTTATTGGGTTTTCTTGAGATTGTTATGCTTACTTCTTTATAATGGAGGTCTTTTGAGTCATAGTGAAATATCACCTATTTGGAGTCATATGCTGTGCTTTATCCCTTTGGTAGATCAGAAAAAGAGAGAACTTGGGTCCATCACTGAAATCTGATGCAGCAAAGAGGAGTGACAACTGAAGGAGTCTTAGACGAGTTATCATTTTTTCTTACAAATTATGTTCTTATTCATTCTACAGTTATGCCAAAATAGCATTCGTTCTCTCAGCAAATTTAACAAATAAAATAAAATACCTTTCAATGTAGTGGCTAAGATTCAGTGATGTTGAGGGAAGGATGATATGTAGAGAGATGCTAGTATGGTACAGGATGTTGGTGGTGGGGGAGCAAGTGTGCACCGTTAATAGGAGAAGATGTCAAAAAAAAATGAAGCATAATAATAGTGCAATTTATCCTTGCTAAACGTACTGCAGTGTGCTATAATTAAATATGAAAACCTAAATTTATCTCTATGTTCGGTTGTCATTAATTTAACAGGGAGTGCACATGTTCTAATCTAATGGCTGATTTTTTTTTCTCCATGTGCAGCATATTAAAATGTATATTAGCCTCAAGGTGCATAAACACAAAATAATAGACCAAAGGTTTTGGCCTGTGGAGAAAAAAATCCATGCTCAAAGGCCGTCAAGTAGCTGTGATGCAGGGGAGACACTCACTTAGCCTCATTAAGCCAAAGCTCTCTTTTGCTTGTCTTTTGTTCTGCATGACAGCAGCCTCTTTGTTGTATAATAATTCATTCCGAGTTCGTTCCAAGCTACCGAAACTGGTGAACTGTGGCCATTTTAATGAGAAGTATTGGTGGTATGCATAATCTGGAAGCCACGTGGCCAGACAATCACAGAGCACTGCAGCCCGCAAAATGAGATATTGTCGAAATCACAAATTTGTCAAGTTGTTTTTGGACAGGGTATTATAATAAGCACTAAAATATGCATCCTATTACTCTGCATCTGCCAGTCAAAGATCACAGTAATGAATGCGTGCTGCAGGGTAAAACCAGGCCGTTTTCCTAAGTAAAACAAACCACAGAGTACAGAAAAGAATTATGCGGTAGGTTTTTTTGTTTTTGTTTTTGGCATTGCTCGATTTCTTTTTTTAATCCTTTTGCACCAGGAGTCAGGTTCTCCTGGCATGGTGTCCACTGCTAGCAGTGAATACACAGAACCTTCTGATGCCAGGGAGTTTACATGAATACATTGCTTTTTAATAGGTGTGCTTACCAATGGAGAATAAAAAAACCTCAAACTCAAAGCTTAAACTGAGTCTAATGAAGAATTCCTTGGAGACAAAAGAAAAAAAGAAGGATAAGAAAATCTCTCCCAATGATATGATGCCTTAAGTTTTATCCTTTCCTACTTCAAATGGCTTAGGCTTTGGGGCTTGTTTTTTGTTTGTTTGTTTGTTTGTTTGTTTCCCTCCCTGGGTTTTGTATCTGTTTGTCTGTTTCTTGCTTTTTTGTTTGTCTGTTGGTTTGCCTTTTTGGATTAACCTGTAGCTTCCATACTAGCCAGTTTAAGAAAACCAGTACAGTGTATAAGGTAAGTCTTTTCACTCGTCAATAAAAATGGCCCTTAGGGAGAGTGACCATATAATTTATCATCTAACCCAGAACGTAACTGAGAATGAAAGGGAGAGGGGTATCAACAATTGAAGGCATAAAAACCAGGTTTGTCAGAGGCAAACTGGCCTATACGATTATCCTAACTGTAGGTTTTTGGATTGGTAAATGTGAAAGAAACTCACAATGACCAAAGGCAGTACAACACATTCTGTTCTTTTTGACAATCTGTATTAAACATGTAGGGGTTTTGTTTTTGTTTTTGTTTTTGCCTTCAGCTTATGGACTCTCCATAAAGCCTGGCTAGAAGTACAATGACTGGAAGACAATTGCAGAATAGGGAGAAGAATCCACCGTTCCACTCTTTTCTAGCCACTCATTTAAACAAATTTTATTTGATCAGCAGGCACTATGAGAGACAGCAATTTATAAAACTACGGTCCTCATGGTGTTTATAAACAGGACTGGGGGTGGAAAGATGGTTAAAGACAAGTACCACAGTGACTCAAACAAACAGGTACACACATAGTAAATGTTCGTGTAGGTGTAAACTAGATGGTCCCTTAGTTCAGAGGAGAGAAATATACTTGCTGGTGAGGAAAAATGAACAAAGCTTCCTGAAGTAGGTAATGACATCCTGAAGAATGAGTAGAATTTCATTAGGCAAAAGGAGAACTGAGGCAGGGGAATTAATTGGGCATCGTAAGCCGAGACGTTGAGGTTGTGATAGGAAGGAGGAGGGCATGTTTCAGGACCACCTGACTCAGAGATGATGCTGTATGTGCAGAGGAATAACAAAAGTAAGATCGTATAACAGGTTGCTGTGAGATCCCAAAGAGCCTTGAATGCCAAATAAAAGAATCCCTTGGGCTTCCCTGGTGGCGCAGTGGTCGAGAGTCCGCCTGCCGATGCAGGGGACACGGGTTCGTGCTCCGGTCGGGAAGATTCCACGTGCCGCGGAGCGGCTGGGCCCGTGAGCCATGGCCGCTGAGCCTGCGCATCCGGAGCCTGTGCTCCGCAGCGGGAGAGGCCGCAACGGTGAGAGGCCCGCGCACCGCAAAAAAAAAAAAAGAATCCCTTACGTCTATTGATCAAGCAGTGTCATTGAAGGCTCTGAACAGAAAAATGAGTTTTGGAGAGTTAACTGGCAGTGATATATAAGAGGGCTGGAGCGGGAGAAGCTGGGAGGAGAAAGCCTACAGTTGAAGAGCAGGAGAGAGGTCCTAAAAACCTAAACTAGAATGTTGTTATTTGAGTCAGATAAATGGGGCTCATCCAAGTGCTCCCATTCTTTCTGAAATATTTCTACTGTGAGACTTACACATATTCCCCAGGTTGCATCATATCTTCTCTGTCTTCCGTGCCCTCAGCCACCAATCCATCTTGTTTTCATGAACATCTCTTCTGTGCCTTGTCTCAGGCTCAGTGATTGGAGAGCACGTGACTGGTCTTGAGCTCTACTTTGAAAATGTTCAGGACCAAGAGGGTGAGTCTATGTGACTTGGTATAGCCTAAGCTAGTAGGCATTTTCTTTTGCTTTAATGTTTAAAAGTGTAAGCACTTGGGCTTCCCTGGTGGCACAGTGGTTGAGAGTCTGCCTGCCGATGCATGGGATACGGGTTCGTGCCCCGGTCCGAGAAGATTCCATATGCCACGGAGCGGCTGGGCCCGTGAGCCATGGCCGCTGAGCCTGCGTGTCCGGAGCCTGTGCTCTGCAACGGGAGAGGCCCCAACAGTGAGAGGCCCGCGTACCGCAAAAAAAAAAAAAAAAAAAAAAGTGTGAGCACTTTGGGGACATAACCATTTTATTTTATAGGTGCAGGTTTGCAAAGGAAGATAAGTGCAAGGCAAAGCAGAGCCCCGAGTTTGCCTCAGGAGATACAAGCTAGAAGCTCTGCCCACAGTTGAATCATGGAAGCCTGAAAGTGTAACAAATGTCCTGGGATGTAACGTCTGGAGTCTTAAAGCTGTGATGCATGACAAGCTAAGCTCTTCAGTGCCAGAGGTCTCTGTCTCTGGGGCACTAATACATCCCTCCATTGCTCAAGTCTTCTGTTTGGGGTGTGTGTGTGTGTGTGTGTGTGTGTGTGTGTGTGTGTGTGTGTGTGTGTGTACACGTGTATGTATGTGTGTGTTTTCCTTTGGGACATTTGCTTTGAAGTCTGGTCAAACTAGGCTCTTCCCTGGTGAGAGCACCATCCTATAGAGAAAACATCCACATTTGCCTGCAGTTTGTATAACTTGCTAAACTGAAGACAGACACACTGCACGGCAACCAGAATGCTTTCATTCACCTTTTAATTTCATTAGATTTACATCTACTGGTCAAAATTCTGGTTTTATTTTTCAACTCTGATGATGAATACTAAGAATTATTTTACTTATAGCTCTATTTCATTTTGTAGGGAATAAGAAATATTATGAATTCTTTTTCTTTAAAGACCTCAATAATATTTATCTTCTAAATGGAATCTTCAAATATACCAGGGGTATCTTATGGCTTACTACATACTGGGACATGTCTACTATGAGATTCCTGGAAATATCTGTCTCAATAATATCATTTCACATGCTGATGTCATAACAAAAATCATTGAACACCTGTTAAATAATCAGAAACACTTGATAAAATTTCTAATGATTGCTCTACATAAATGGAATCCCCTACAAGCATTGCTTGTATTTTCTTTATATTCCTCTTGAATATTCTTCCTTGCATTATAGCTATTTAAATCTTACCTTTCAACTAAACTATAAGTTCTCAATAGATAACACCTGCTTCACTCTAAGTTCCCAGCACAGAGCCTTTCATGTGCTTTGGGCTAAATAGATATTAGTGGAATAGAAAGGTAAATCTAAATGTTTCACATTTTTCAGAGTTCCTCTCTATTAAAGAAACATAATATGCAGATGTGCTAACAGAGGATGACAAAAAATAGCAGTCTTTTGAAAACTAGTATTTATTAAATGGATGGAATATATGTTATAAGTTAGTGTTGCATAAACAATTAAAATGCTCTACAAGGACCAAACTGAAAGCTCATATTGGTGGCAATATGATATTGGATTCTAACTGTATTTCACCTGCAAAAGACAGATTACTTTACTCCATCCCCAGTGCTATCATCTTAGTCTATGGCAACATTGTCTTGTAACTAGATTTCTCTAACAGCCAGTCCCACCTGCCCAGTGCAAAATAAAAATGCAAGGCCCATTGTTTTAAAAAGCATTAAGATGGAGTTAGCAGGGCATTAAACCAAGAGCAGAACTCTTTTGAAGAGGGGAGTGTTGTGAGACTGCACAGGTCACACACCCATGAAGCTGGCCCTGGTAATAGTCTCCTAATGATCTCTCAGATTTGATTTGGCATATTTTCTATTTTCCCACTGCAGCACAATGATGTATTTAAAATGAAATTTAGATAATATCATTGTTTCTGGGTAAAACCATTTGACAGCTTCCCCTTGCACACTTAATATAATCCAAATTCTTTATCATAAAGCTCCACATGATGTGGTCACTGCCAGCCTCTCTAATCCTATGTGGTGTGACTTTTACCCTTTTTCTCTAAATTTGGCCATACAGGCCTTCTTTCAGTCTGTTAAACTGAATCACAGATGCTTTTCTCTCCCAGTGGAATGCTGTTCCCTGACTCCTTCTCATCCTTCAGATCTCATTTCAAATATCACTCCCTCAGAGAACCCTTTCTTGATACCCAAACCAAAGTAGCTACACATTCCACATATTCTTCTAAGCACACCTTTTTCTCCTTCATTATAGTTATGACAAACTTTAACTTTCTAAAAAATTAAAATTGTTTCTCTCCATTACCTGACTGTAATCTCCAAGAGGGCCAGAGCCTAGTCTATCTTACTCACCACAGTATAACATCTGGCACAGAGCCTAGCTTACAATAGGTGCTTAATAAACATTTGTTGAATGAATGAATGAATGAATGAAAGATTCATTCAAATGCTCAATGACATTTTTCTCATTCTTTTAATGAAGTTAAGATGTAATTTGCTTGGGCAGCCAGAAATATACAAGTTCACTCTGGCATTTGGAGGGGGGAGTATCAGGTTCTGTTCTGTACCCAGGAAGAAGCTATTTTCTCAGGATAATGAGTATTTATTAATATTTATTTTTGTTACACAAAATAGGACCCAGAACTAAGTACATTCCCTCGTCATCTGTTTTCATGACTCCTGGGTGGTCTGAAACATAATGCCTCTTTCTAGGGCCTTCTCTTTCCCATTTTCTATTCTATTTCAGAACAATGAGCTGTTATTTTTCACTAGCCATCTTGTCCTTCTTTGGCTTCAAATAGAACTAGGGCCGTTTTTAAGAAACTACACACAAATAGAGTATATTGCCCCTTCCTGGAATTCTAGTACATTATTATGACAAATGTTTTTCATAGCAATATTCATTGCATTATGTTCAACTGTTTTTGTTGTTGGCCTGGAAATACTAGAAGTATAATTACTAGCTTTGACAAAGTAATAAAGTAAATAGAAAAAAACTATGCTAGGAGTATGGCCTCTTGTTAAGAGATAAGCAGCGAAGTCAGTACATACATGGAAAATTAATATTGATATCAAATCTAGCTATCTTATGCTCAAAATAAAAAATCATTACATTCTTAAAATATTCTTCTATGAAATGTATTCCATTTATAACTTGAATGCTATAGAAAACATTAAAATACTTTATATATATTTATATAGCACCTTACTTCATTTAGAAGCTTTTTATTATATATATGTTTTTATTATTATATATATTATGCTTACATATATAATATATATTATATACATAAATAAATATATATGTGTAAACTTTCTTTTGATTCTCTATAACAGTTCTGTGAAATCAGCAGAGGAAGATTTAGTTATCTCCATTCTCTAGATGAGAAAACTGAGGCTCAGAAATATGACCTATGACCATGCAATCAGCTAATGATAGAGTCAGAATTCAGATTTTCAGATTCCTGTTCTATTTTACTGTTCTATGTTTAACAAATACAGCAGATATAAAAAGCATTTTAAATTAAAAACATTTTGATGAACATATTCTACTATTCCATGGAAGAACTTAATAGCAAAAAGTTAATTCATGAAGATTTACGATCGTACACTATCTGAATCGGTCTAGTATTATTTACTAAGCCCTCTTCAACCTTTCCCCATCAAAAAGAAGTGTATTAAATTAACATTATAGTTATTTAAGAACTAATTTTTTTCTAGCCTGATTTAACTTTATGGATAAAGTATTAATTATCATGATTTCTTGGTTTTCCATCAAAATGCAGTTGAGGATATTTAAACTGGTATTTCCAGGAAATTCCTTACGCTAACTTGGTAAAGCATTTACTTCGTAGGAAGTATTTTCAATACTTTCTATAGGAAATTACACTGTGCAATTTCAGCCAAAGTTTCCAGGGATATGGAGGATTTATTTCCTGGCCTAAACCACCTCTAAATGAGATTTAAGAGGTTTAAAAGCTGATAGTGGAGGGGAGTACTGCCTGTGTTCTGGTGGATAAGGTCATACAGAGTGAAGTAAGTCAGAAAGAGAAAAACAAATACCGTATGCTAACACATATATATGTAATCTAAAAAAAAAAAAAAATGGTTATGAAGAACCTAGCTATAAAGACACAGATGTAGAGAATGGACTTGAGGACACGGGAAGGGGGAAGGGTAAGCTGGGACGAAGTGAGAGAGTGGCATGGACTTATATACACTACCAAATGTAAAACAGATAGCTAGTGGGAAGCAGCTGCATAGCAGAGGGAGATCAGCTCAGTGCTTTGTGACAACCTAGAGGGGTGGGATAGGGAGGGTGGGAGGGAGACGCAAGAGGGAGAAGATATGGGGATATATGTGTATGTATAACTGATTCACTTCGTTATAAAGCAGAAACTAACACACCATTGTAAAGCAATTATAGTCCAATAAAGATGTTTAAAAAATAGATAAATAAAATATATTCAAATTAAGGGACTTCCCTAGTGGTGCAGTGGTTAAGACTCCACACTCCCAACGCAGAGGGCCCGGGTTTGATCCCTGCTCAGGGAACGAGATCCCACACGCATGCCGCAACTAACAGTTCACATGTCACAGCTAAGGAGCCGGCGTGCCGCAACTAAGACCCAGTGCAACCAAATAAATAAATATATATATATGAAAATATAAAAGATATTTAAGTTAAGTAAAATATTTCATGTACAAAATAAATTTGCATTCACAAATAAAACTATTATGCCTTAAAAAAAAAAAAAAAGCCGGTAGTGAATGTATGGCTGGGCTACATTACAGTCAGATGAATGAGATTTGCAAGGTCAGTGTCAGTATCAAATTTGGGTGTAAAATGCAAAGGTAGGAAGTTTGATGTTCTCACTTTTTTAGAAGATGACTGACTCACATATATTGTGTATACATATATATGAATACATACATATGCAGAGGCCCATATTTAATATCTATTAGTGTATCTATTAAATGATGGTGTGATATCAAATATACACACACACTCATATTTAATAGATATGAATATATTATATATTATACATAATATATGCTATTATATATAATATATGCAGATAGGCATACATACAATAGATATTGACATATACAATACAAAATCGATATTGACATATGATATTTTATATATATTAATATATATAATTATCTATATGATATTAACACTATCAGCTTTTTTTGGTCAAGTTGTTACTCTCTCAGGTATAGCATGACTAAGAAATGGATACTTTTTTAAGCTTATGTTTGATGATTTTCATTGTATTTTCCCACTGATAAAGTAGAATTTTAAATATAACTCATTTTATTTTTATCTGTCCTCAATTGGACAGATTCATTAGTTCATTAAATTTAGAAATCCCTTCTCACTGACCCTCTGTCATGTACTTAACGATCTGTAAAACACTTAAAAACACTAGAGGAGTTCGTTTTTTAAAAGAAACCCTACAGAGAAGCCTTCTGAAATGTCAGAAAATCTTTTGTAATCAGTGATTTATTTATTTGTGCTTTAACTACTGATGTTCATATAGTAGAGGCATTCTTTGCAGGGCAAACCTGTAGTATGCTCTGCAGCTTAATCTGATGATAGCTGATACAGTCTATTTAAAAAAAATTTTTTTTTGCATTGCTATTGTAACAAAACTAGTTTAGAGCCTAATGAGCAGAATTAAAAGCCAGAAGAACAGGATTTAGGTTCAGCTGTGGGGGAAAGAGAATAACAGCTACACTGCATCCACACTCCTTTTCTAGCACTGTCTTTTTTGTGGACTATTTGGTAACATGGCATGATAGGTGAATTTGAGGCCTGGCTGTAGGCTGTAGAACGTGGTAAAGATAGTGTTAAGAGCATGTGTCTAGGTAATCTGCACAGTAGGTACCCTTGCCCTAGGTAAGTTAAATGTGTTTTTACCTGTGTCATCACGAAAGTGGAACAGGCTAGGGCTGTACTAGACTGGACTGAACTTTTCTCAAGACCTGGTAGTGAAGTGGGGAGTTGGCCTCTACTGGCTATCTTCTGTGTGGGGTAAGGCTTACCTGGCCTGAATGAGTACCCAGACTTGGGCTGGGTACTACTAGGTATGTGGGATGTAACATTTGGGACATAGTTTTCTGTCTGATTTCACTACTATACGTCAAACTTCATGCTTCCTAAAATCAATTTCGCATTTCATATTTCCGTGTGCTGTCATACGTCTGACCTTGGAATCACCATTTAAACTATTCATAGTTCTTTTCATCTATCAAATTTTATAACCTGTTGTTCTCTGGATCCTGTGTGAAGCACGAGCCTTTCTGCTTTTGTGGCCAACTATTCTCTTTGAATTTTCACCTGAGTCATTATCTGCCTCTTCCATGATTTGTCTCTGGATAGGAGGCCCCAAATTGCATTAGCTGTTTTTATTATCCTAATACATTGAAAGCCTGATTTTACTATAATTTGTTCTTCATTTTCATCCCAGTTCTAGGTCTCCTGATAATCTGTTTTCTAAACTGTGTCTATTAAATGTCTTATTTGGCATAATTATTTCACAGATTCATACCTTACATTTAACCAGGTTTCGCTTCATTTCTTTGTCCTTATTTGTAACCTCTTTAGATTCTTTTGTAGAAGTCAGCTTTTTCTGAGAATTGAAAAGTGGCTTTCAAATTATAACTATCTACAAATTTCCTTACTGTTCTTTTGACCTCATTTTCCAATGATTTCATTAAATAAGATATACAAAGTCCTTCCTACTTTGAGATATTACTTTATTGTATTATATATACCAGTATTTCTCAAACTTTAACATACACATCAATCACCTGGAGATCTTGTTAAAATACAGATTGTGATTAAGTAGATCTGGGGTTGGGCCTGAGATTCTGCATTTTAAACAAGCTCCAGGTGATGCTGATGTCACTGGTTCATGTACCACGCTTTGAGGAGCATTTATCTAGACAATTTTAGTTCATGCAAATAACATAAATAACCTAACTGATTTCAAATAAAGTTTTAAGGAAACTGTTCATATTTTTACACATGGAACTTATTTGAAATGGTGGTTACTTGAGATGAATTTCTTTGTATTAGACTTTGTATTAGAGAAAGGATCTTACTTCCATATGGCCTAAGAGGGTGATTAGGGTTTGATTTCCCCTTCTTCAGAATCTAGGGTTCTGCTCTGGGGTACGAAAATGCTTATGTGGTTCTCTCAAACCCTTCTTGATGGTAAGCTATATTACCTAGTGTTTGCTCCCATTCAATCACATGTCACCTTTTCTGCCCATTCATGTAACTTTAGAGATCCCTTTTCAGTGTATTGCCATCCTCTTGCCTTTTGCTTATTGGGGAGATTTATCTACTTATGTGGGATTTTATTCCTCAAATAAGATAGGTTTGATTACTGACCCCTGAGGAACACAAATGCCTAGTTATCCCTATTTGTAATTTCCTATTATTAAGTCAGTTCTCTATGCAGGACAACAAAGTCCCTCTCATTTCCATGGTGACTGAATGAAGAAGCAATGATTACAAGGAGCCAGCCAGAGCATATGAGACAGAAAAAAGGAGGCTTGAAATTTCTCCAGACTTAGGAAATATGTATTCCATGGCACAGAATGGAGTATCACTTCTGAAATATTTCACTTTCTGTGAGAACTGCCCACACCTCTTGATGGATATATTTTAAAGTTGTACAAGCATTCCCATACCTGTAATATGTGTATAAGCTCTCCTTTATTTTTGACACTTTTATTTACCCTTAATGGTACATGGAGCTAAAAGTGATATATTTTCTAGACATGGCTTGATTTCAGGAGATATATATCTGCAACCAGAGAATAAGATTCTTTACAATGAGCAGTGTTGAATAGGTCCTTCTACAGTAATAATCAGGCATCATGTGTTTGGACTTGACTGCTCAGGGTAACCATATATATTCTTATTGAAGCGCTGGGTGCTTAAAAATGCTTTACTTCATTCCCAAGTTAACAAAAATGACCCTGAAAAGTACACTGATAGCAAGCAATATTGCACCAATTATACCCTTCACTGCATTTGATTGTGGGGTTTTCTCTTTATTAGCTTAAAAGTGAGCAGTACCACGTCTAATTCCCCAGGGCCTTTTGTGCGTCTACAAATCATGTCAAGTTGCTCACAACCACTGAATTCATTGCTCTGATTTAGAGATAGCAGTACATTGGATGAGAATTTAAAAACAACGATAGCAAAAAACATTTAGGTCTTCAATTTATACAAATTTGCAATTTCAGAGAGCTTTATATCTAGGTGAATGTTCTTTTTATGAGGTTTCTTCACGTTCCTCATTAACCAGAGATGAATTTTGGAGAGTCCACTTCTGGTAATGGCCAAGTACCTTGTGTTGAACTTCTGCAAGTAACTCACCACACACACACATACAAAGTTATCCAAAGGGATTTAAGAATGATTAAAAGAAAGCAGAAACTGAAGGGAAGTTGACACTTGGAAGAAGGGAATAACACCATTCTTTTTGCTTGAGGATGGGTTCAGGTGGTATCAAGCAGGGAGGTTAAAGTTCAGAGAGAAATCCACAGTCCTACTAGTTGAGAAACCAGAGTTCAGTGCCATCAAAGCATCTAGAAACTGGGGGAATCTCTAGGAAAGGGGAAAGCTACAGAGAGCATCGAATTCTGCATATGTACTTGGCCCAAGTCTCTGGCTGACTTCTGAGCTATGAATGTGCTTGGCGGACTTCAAGCAGCCCAGCCAAAGCTGAAATAACTGAAATAGCTGAAAAGATATTTCAGCTTCCGCTAAGTGCAGAGGGGTCAGAGTTTGAGGTTTGTGTTCACATAAGTTAACTGTCTGCTGAAACAAACAAAAGTCAGCACTCTTAGGTAGCAAATAATAGAGTCCAGAGTCTCCACAACGTATCATTCACACAGTCCAGAAACAATAAAAAAATTACCAGACATACGAAAAAGCAGGAAATTCTGCCAATTCTCAAGAGAAAGGGCAGTCAATGTAGATCAATCTTGAGACGATCCAGACACTGGAATTAGAGGTCAAGGATTTTAAGGCAGCTATCATAACTATACTCAGGGTATAAAAAAATATAATGATAATGAGTGATAAGAAATCTTGCAGGAAAGAAAATCTATAAAAATAAACCAAGAAGACATTCTAAAATGGAAAAATGTGGTATCTGAGATAAAAAAAATTTCACTAGGTGGGCTTAACAGCATAATGGTGATGGTACAAGAAGAAAGATTCAGTGAACATGAAGGGAGATCGATAGAAATTATCCAATCTGAAAAATAGAGAAAATAAACAATTGGAAAAAAAAATAAATAAAGGAACATCAGGGACCTGTGGAACAATATCAAACTCTAATAAATATTTAATTGGAGTCCCAGAAAAGAGGAAAGAAAGAATGGGACACAAAAACTACTTGAAGAAATAGTAACTAAATATTGCCCAAACTTAGTAAGATGCATACATTTACAAATTCAAGAAGCCCAGAGAAACTTAAGCTGAATAAATACTGTAGATGATTTTTGAAGGTGCATAACATTTTAATACTATGTAGGGGGCAAGATGGGGAAAAATTTGGGGCCTCTGAATTTGTAATATATTTGGGGATATGGAAAAATGGGAAAATAACAAAAATGAACTAGAAATGCATTTTGTTCCTTTTAAATCTATTATTAGAATGTTAAACAGGAGTACTGTAAGAATGAATTTTCCATTAGATAACTAAATAAAAATAATATTATTCAGTCAGTGTGCCACTTAAATAAATTCTAAGATTTCCTTTCATTTCCTTCCCTCCCTTCCTCACTTTCTCCCTCTCTCTCTCCTTCCCTCTCTCCCTTTTATCCTGGAGAAAGGCAAAGAACATAATTTTTCTTATTGGCACAATTAGATTGAAGAAGAAATGACATTTTATTATTTGGGTCAAGAGTTACTGTGATAACCAATAGTTTTATATTTATAATATTGCATATTTAACAAATTTCTCCACAATTATTATACAGTAGAGTGCTAGGATTTCTAAGATGATTTTAAAATAATTTCTATTTAACAGATATGAAATTAAAACAGAAAATTATTTTATGAAAATAGGTGATAAAGGAAAAATAACAAGCCAACTTTTCTCTATTAACCATTCAGAATATTAGAATAGGGTGACTGGGAAATTATACTGAAAATGCAAGATAGAATGTTTTCTCTACACTACTCATAGTAGAATGTTAATTATACATCCTCAACTGAACCAATGCCCTGGAGCTTTTCTATAATATTGATAAGAGAGTTCAAAATGGATGTCTCTTTAATGTACCACCTGACAAATATGAGATTAAAGGTCCTGCAGAATTTTGAAGGCCAAATGATGGGGTGTCTGATTCTGAGAGATAAGCTAACTCTTTAAATAGAAATGAAAGATTGCATGAGACTTACCCCCTTCTATCAGCCCCCCTCTAATTCCCAAGGTTTAAACTCAATTACATTTTCATTGGTACTTGAATTTTCCCTTATTGTCACAAATTTTGAACATCTGAATTTCAAAGAGAACACAACAGCCTTACACACAGAATCAGTCATAGTTGGAAGGGTACCACCCAAATTATTTAGTTCGTCTACAAGAGACTGTACCATTACTGGGATTCAATAATGTGATATCTGAATAAAAGCCTTACTTTAATTACTGCTTTCATTTTTTTTTCAAAGCCCAGTTCTTAACAAATTTTGAAAACATAAATTTGGACCTGGTCACTGTCTGTTCTCCAGTTAATTCTTCAAATAGCCTCAGGATAGCTTTAGTTAACCTGGCAAAATGCCCTCAGAAATGAATTAGCATGTTTAACAACTTGGCCAATCTCTCCCTCATCCCTACCCCAAGCAAAGCCTATTTAATTTCAAGCAGGCATTTTAGCATATAGTGGTTAAATTCCATCCTGCGTTCCTATCTTGAATTGGCTGATTTGGAGGCAGGCAGACTTCCTTCTGTATCTCATGCAATTTAGAAACAACAGCAGATTAGCGATTAAATTGGCTGAACAACTTCTGGCTCATATCAATTAATTTCTCCAAGGATTTTTCCTTAAATAAAGCATCTTTTATACACAGCTGCAGGGAATGTCTCAAACAACCCGCTATATAATACACCACTATCTTTGAATACTTTCATTTTTAATGTTAGAAGCTCTGTCATAGAAAGGAGCCTGGAAATCCATCATTATTCTACATTGATACAAGTATAAGAAATAACAGTATCAGTGTTCCAATAAATTAAGACTCTGTAAAGAAGAACTCTCACCTTCTGAAAGGTGCTGCAATCATGAGGGATCTGAAGGTATTTCGAAGCCAGTCAAGAAAGAGCTATATATTTGGCATCTGTAGAGGTATTCTCCTTTTTAATGTTAAATTCAACATGAAATCTAAACCATGTGTAGTTAAAGTGATTTTCCAAGTAGAAAGAAAACAACCTACCAACCAAGTCCACACACTGTGAACAGTATAAGAGGAATGGGATCACCCTCCTTTGGAAACAGGGCTGAGAGGATAAAGTTGTGATATTCACTTGTTTCTGGCTCCTAGAGTTCGATTCTTAAAAAAAAGTGGAAGGTTAAAAAGTTGTATAGTAAAACTGAGTCTTCATTCGAATGGGAAAAAAAAATCACTTTCCTCTTGGGGTTTCCTTAAGATGCTTGGTGGTTTACCTGTACTATCCCCTCAGCCTTTGGAAGCTGATCAACGCAGCTACCTACTCCTTTCAAACTTCTCTATCCTCCCAGTTCAGAGGTACCAGGAATTACCTATCAGGAATTACATTTTGTGTTGAGAACTCTCCAGACATAAGCAAGAATCCAGAAATTTGCCAAATGGGCTAAAACTTGTGCTTTAAAGTTTAAAAAAAAAAAATCAGAATTTAATGCAGATACAGGAATATTACCTATGTTCCACATTATCTGAGCATTTAGAAATTTTCCTTATATTTCATTTTCAGTACTTTTTATTATCACTAATGTTTTCCATAACTTTAGAGAGTATATTAATGCTAAATTAGATAATGGGAATGTTTCTGGTAGCAAAAGTTTAGATTTATTAAAAAATGGAAGAACAGATTTACACATTACGTTTTTAGAGTGGCGTTTTTTTTTCTTCTCAGCAGATATCCAGTGGAAATTTTATATTTATCAAGAGTTTTAGTGCAGGATAAAAGTTAGAATTATTCCTGTCATAGGAAGAGTGCAATAAACACTTCTGTGGAATATCTACCTCATATTTACATACTCCCCGGATTTATTTAGTATCCCACTATTAGATTTAAAAATTAAAGCCCATATCACTCCATTTCCTGTAAGTTACCACTTCTTGACACTGTACAGTTCTTGGACATAATTACTTTGAGTCCCTAGAGTAATGTCAGTAAGCAACTCATGAAAGCTTCCTGGTAGAAGCAGATAGAATGAGACAATGACTACATAACTGAGATCAAATTATATCTGCAGGGAATATGGTGCTCTCTGTATCCTATAAAAGTCTACATGAAAAGCTCACTGGTTTGGATGAATAGTGTGGAGAGTTCTTTCGAGCTGGTGAAAAGTCTGAATTATAGATTATTGGGAAAGAAATGCATACCCACTGGAAGAAACCGCTAACAAGTGCTCATTTAAAACAGTACCTACATTGTTGGTTTTCATAAGCATTTTGATAGCATACTTGAAAGCTGTTAATTATCTAAAGTAGGTTAAACAGTTTCTTGCAATGTGTTTATACTGATAATTTGTTTAGCAAAGCAGTCCTTTTTATATCAAATAGCACAAAGGTATATTACAGCTACTAATGACTAAACATCCTGCATTTTAAATTAGTTATATCTCACATTTACAAGTTTGTAGTTTTTCATTTCTAGTCTCTGGGAAAATTCTAGGCCTTTCTTTCAGAGGTCCACTATTCTTATTCAATATTCACAAATATATAACTTTAATTAAATATGATCATATCCTGAGAGAATTATGTTTTCAAGTTTGGATGACAGATTTCTATAGTGCATGATAAGCTTAAACTTTTTCTTTCAGTCACATAGTCACAGATTCTAATTGTAAATCTGAGGAACTCTGAGAATATGAAACCTTTTTACAAGCGTGATATTCTCCAACCAGCAAGTTAAGATTTTCACAGGGAAATAAGAATATTATGAGGCTTTTACCCAATTAATACCTGTCTTGCTCTGTGATAGTCACCCCTACAGTGTTCAACAGGCTATCACAGTCAAGTATCAAATAAGTTCCAGAAATCAAAGTACATTTTACCAGCAGCCATTCTTCTCTTTTGAGAAGGATGTGGACTGGTTTGGGTTTGTGTTCTGATTTCCTGTTGTCTGGGTTCAAATCCCAGCTTGGCTATTTACTAGCCTTGACTGTCTTCTTATCTGTGAAGCAGGGACACCAGCAAGACCTATTTCACAGGTTGGTCTGAGGCTTAAATGTGGCACTCAGTCCAGCACACAGTACTTAGTAGGAACCAGGAGAATGTTAACAATTGCTATCTGTTTGCTAGAAACAAATCCAAAGGAAGTTAGGTTCATTTGGCATGAATTGTTCTTATCGAGTTTTCATTTCTCCATATCCCTACCCATTCTGCTTCCAAAAGAACACTGTTTTCCTTTTTTCACAATTATATATATATATTTAAAACCAGTGAGTTCAAGTTTTTTCCAGGGGGCCAAATTCAACTTTAATATTCAGAAATTTTCAGAATTCACATTTTTTTCCCTTTGGGAAAATCAATGTATCTTCAAAGTTTCGGCCCTGCTCCTGGGGATGATGATTTCTCAGAGATGACCAGTACTGTGTTCGAACACATTTTCAAGCTCTCTCAGTTCCCTTGATGCAATCTGTCTGGGGCTGGAGACTTGCATTTAAAGTGGTTAAGTACTACCTGACTAAACCTGCTCACATCAAAACAGGGTTTCAATTTCCATTTAGTGATTTTTTTTCTGCTCTTTCCAGACTGAGATGATCCTTCTTAGTGGAGAGGATGGAAACAAAATAGGAGTTGAGTAGTTCTGTCAACTGTGTGTCGCCTGTAAACACTTAACAATTTTACATTTACTTTCCTAAGAAATGGTCTGATCACTACCATTTTCATCTGGTAGCTCTAAAAAAAAAATATTACTGATGAGATGGATACCATCCATATTACTCTATTTTTTCTTTCCAAATCTAAATGTCTACATATTAGCAATCTTCTTACATTTTGTCCTAGATGAAGCATCTATTTCTTTCCAAGGCAAAACAGTTGTGGGAAATACCCTTAGTATGAAAATGTGCTTACAAATGCCTGTAATAATGATCAGAGTTTCTTCTTCTATCTTTTTTGGACAAATTGGGTTAAGTTTTGAAACACTGTCATACTTTGCTCTTTAGATGAACTCTATTCTCAACTTGAAGGAGTTAATCACTACTGAATCAGGTTATATTGTTCTAACCTGCATTAAAATAGGCGTACATATTTGGCATAATAAATAAAAAAACCTCAAAAATACTCTCTGATGGTGAACCGATGGTGTAACTCTTGTATACACCAATTACGCTCTGCCTGGGATTGTCGCTTGACTTTGTATACTCACTATGCTGAAATCTCCTCAAAGACAGCCTTGAAGCTCGTCCCTCAACCCCCAAATCCTGCTGCTGCTTCACCTCACCCCACCGACCTCTGGCATGCTATACCTTGTAACACTAAATTAATAATAAGAAGTAGGTCTTCCCTGGTGGTGCAGTGGTTGAGAGTCCGCCTGCCAATGCAGGGGACACGGGTTCGTGCCCCGGTGCGGGAAGATCCCACATGCCGCAGAGCGGCTGGGCCCGTGAGCCATGGCCGCTGAGCCTGCGCGTCCGGAGCCTGTGCTCCACGACGGGAGAGGCCACAGCAGTGAGAGGCCCGCGTATCGCAAATAAATAAATAAATAAATAAGGAGTAGATAAAAATTTTAATTGTTTTCCTGCGAATTTTTCTTAGGTCCAAGAATATAAGGCCAGGTATCCCGTAGGACTTCCAGAGAGAACCTTATAGGAGTAAACACAGGAATATACAAGCATTGTAAAGCTAGGGCATAGAACCCACATACAGATCTAGGGTACTTTCAAACACCACTTGTAGGTTTAATTTTTGTTCGCGGCAGACCGACATGCACCACAATGCTTGAATAAGGACTGCACGAATGGGAGCTTCGCCTGGAGTATAATGAAAATGTTCTAATGTTCTTGGCAAGTGTATGTAGGGGTTTGCTTACCATTAAGTACAAATCAGTCATTGCCTGGTACCCTGAACAGTGAAGGGCACTAGAAGCACACAGGAGACTGTGTACCATAGGAGAGTCTAAAGTCCATTCAAATACCAGTTACTGCCTAGATGGCCGATTTTATATGGAATGGAGATGACTTAAGAGAGAAAGCAGGCAGTGTTCACAGTTTGGCTGGGCATCCAGCCAGACGTGCACACAAATCTAGACAGGCACTGCAGCTGCCGAGGGAGAGGCCCGATGCTGGGGAGGGCAAAGAAGTCTGCAGGAGCCTGTGCAGGCTCCTCCCCATTGTCT
The DNA here is from genome assembly GCF_000442215.2 of Lipotes vexillifer. Lineage (NCBI taxonomy): Eukaryota > Metazoa > Chordata > Mammalia > Artiodactyla > Lipotidae > Lipotes > Lipotes vexillifer. The sequence continues at coordinate 777,396 of NW_006789439.1, read as the reverse complement.
GAAGGCTCTCTCTTCTCCATTACCCCCCAGCTCTCTTTATCTCAAACATGTTTAAAGACATAAATCAGCAGACAAGAAGGACTAGATTCATTAAGGCAATTGGTGGGGAAAATATATGCATATAAATAAACACCTAAATTCATAACCCAAACTGGAATTGTTGTAGAGGAGCTCAAAGTCACGAAATGCAAAATAAAGAGACAGAACTGAAGGAAGAGATGGGTTCGTGACCTTTGCCTGTAAACAGAGTACATGGTGAGAGGATCAGGCCAGTGGGCAGGATGGCAATGTGGCTAATGATCTGATGCCAGCAGTGAAGGGCCTAGGAAAGGAGGTGATGTGCCTGCAAAAGTAATGATTAATCCTGAGTCCACTGAATACAGGTGAGCAAGCAGGTGTCGTGTTATTCTCAGTACAGTCCACTACCATAGGTCACTGGAAGGCAGGTAGAAAGTTCACCACTTTGCCCACAGATTAATAAAATCTTAATCTGCTGTCAACCCAGCTCAAATCTAAAGCATTAGAAACAATGATTGTCTCAGCACAGGATGCTAAGTAGAGGCAGTGAGGTACAGTGGGCAAGTGTGCAGATTTTGTGAGCACATACACCTGGGCTAGAACGCTATCTCTGCTTTTACTAGCATGGGAACTTGTACAACTTTCTTAACCTCTCTGAGTCTCTTTTCTCCACAGGAAAAAGAGGAAAACGGTTCAAACCTTACATGGATTGTTATAAGGATTAAAGTGGGTAACGTACAAAGCTGTCAAAACAATACTACACAGCAACCAGTTGAAAGTACTTATTTATTTATTTATTTTTTTGCGGTACACACTAGAAGCACACAGGAGACTGTGTACCATAGGAGAGTCTAAAGTCCATTCAAATACCAGTTACTGCCTAGATGGCCGATTTTATATGGAATGGAGATGACTTAAGAGAGAAAGCAGGCAGTGTTCACAGTTTGGCTGGGCATCCAGCCAGACGTGCACACAAATCTAGACAGGCACTGCAGCTGCCGAGGGAGAGGCCCGATGCTGGGGAGGGCAAAGAAGTCTGCAGGAGCCTGTGCAGGCTCCTCCCCATTGTCTGAAGGCTCTCTCTTCTCCATTACCCCCCAGCTCTCTTTATCTCAAACATGTTTAAAGACATAAATCAGCAGACAAGAAGGACTAGATTCATTAAGGCAATTGGTGGGGAAAATATATGCATATAAATAAACACCTAAATTCATAACCCAAACTGGAATTGTTGTAGAGGAGCTCAAAGTCACGAAATGCAAAATAAAGAGACAGAACTGAAGGAAGAGATGGGTTCGTGACCTTTGCCTGTAAACAGAGTACATGGTGAGAGGATCAGGCCAGTGGGCAGGATGGCAATGTGGCTAATGATCTGATGCCAGCAGTGAAGGGCCTAGGAAAGGAGGTGATGTGCCTGCAAAAGTAATGATTAATCCTGAGTCCACTGAATACAGGTGAGCAAGCAGGTGTCGTGTTATTCTCAGTACAGTCCACTACCATAGGTCACTGGAAGGCAGGTAGAAAGTTCACCACTTTGCCCACAGATTAATAAAATCTTAATCTGCTGTCAACCCAGCTCAAATCTAAAGCATTAGAAACAATGATTGTCTCAGCACAGGATGCTAAGTAGAGGCAGTGAGGTACAGTGGGCAAGTGTGCAGATTTTGTGAGCACATACACCTGGGCTAGAACGCTATCTCTGCTTTTACTAGCATGGGAACTTGTACAACTTTCTTAACCTCTCTGAGTCTCTTTTCTCCACAGGAAAAAGAGGAAAACGGTTCAAACCTTACATGGATTGTTATAAGGATTAAAGTGGGTAACGTACAAAGCTGTCAAAACAATACTACACAGCAACCAGTTGAAAGTACTTATTTATTTATTTATTTTTTTGCGGTACACGGGCCTCTCACTGCTGTGGCCTCTCCCTTTGTGGAGCACAGGCTCCGGACGCGCAGGCTCAGTGGCCATGGCTCACGGGCCCAGCCGCTCCGCAGCATGTGGGATCTTCCCGGACCGGGGCACGAACCCGTGTCCCCTGCATCAGCAGGCGGACTCTCAACCACTGCGCCACCACGGAAGCCCTGTTGAAAGTATTTTTATCATATCATCATAATTATTAATTCTACATTTCTTTGGGCAAATAACTATGAAGTTATGAACTGACTCTAACAGCTTTGTCTGTTTTATAAGATGAACACATACATCACTGAATGGTAGACGCAGGACTTAGCCAGGCTGTGCATTCAGTGGGTGCAGTTGAGGGGCATCACTGGCCCCTTGGAATAACAAGACTGATCCCATTGACAAGACATGGGATGATGAGACCATGTAAGAGGAAGTTCATTGGAACAAAGGAATTCTTGAAATGGGAATATTAATGTCTAGAGAAGATGTAAGAAAAATTTCAAGCTAAGGAATCATTGTGTTTATGGCCATGACACAGGAATTAAGAAATCAGGTGAAAGTAGATTTTGTGTCTCATAGAATTTGAAGCACCCTCATTGTCACAATCATAGGTAGATGATGCTGTTACTTTCTTCATAGCCTTTAGAGTCTCTAATAGTGAGTGTGAGAAGGGGATTTGTATTTTATAAACTCCAGAGTACATATATAAATGAGTAAAAAGTGTATCTTACTCTGGCTAACAGTTTTTATTGGACATCCTTCAAGTAACAAATAAAGTACTTAAAACTCATTGGATTAAGTTCTGATGAGCCTAGAAATGTTAAGGAGAGGGAAAGACATGATTTGATACAGAGTTATAGATCTGATTTGTGTGTGTGGAAATTCATATAAATTTGTTTTTGTCGCACTGATTTTGATAACCTGCCATAAAACTTTTGTTAATGCTAAGAGGAAAGACACAGCTAACGCTATAAATTCATATAGATATCTCTGCCTTACATATTTTGGTAGCAAATTAAATTTATCACTTCATTATCCCTTCCTGGCAGTTGGAAGTTGTAGACTTTAATGGAAGGTGCCAGGGCTGCTAATAGAATCTTCTCGTCACAGATGAAGGAAATGTAAAAGCAAAACTCACAAAGATTTGATGGGTTTTATGCTAAAAGACAACAGCACCCAAAAACACAAGCTAAGAATGAAGCCTGTACCCTATCAGGGGATGGAATTAATTATCTAACAGATTTGTAACCCTTTCTCTGCTATAAATAAAAATGCAGCAGTTTTCACAAGTGATCATTTGGCCACAGCCATTGCCTAGTATAGATTGGAATTAATGAGGACATTTACATAAAGCTTATACTACCATTTTCCACCCTCGAGACAGTTCATCTGTCCTTTCCCAATTGCTCCTAATTTCCCAGATTGAGATGGATACTTGTTCCTTTCTGTTTCTATAACTCCAGTATCATAATAGCGGTTATGTTGAAAGGAGGTATAGTTTAGTGGTTAAAGGCACAGTTTTTGCAATAAACAGAACTGGGTTTCTATCCTGCTTCCACTAGTAATAACTAAACCTCTTTAAGCCTCAGCTTCCACCTTTATAAAATGAGGGTTTATATACATATAGGTAAATGCATGTATACATGTATATGTGTAGATAGTTATGTAAAGCATTTAATAAATTTATTACTGTTATATTATTATTATTATTATTTATTTTTTTTATTTTTTATTTTTGCAATTGACCATCCCTTGATGATAAAGCGTTTATCTTGTTCATCACTCAATCTCAATTATCTACCACAATGCCTGGTATGTAACAGATACTCAGTATTTGTTGAATGAATGAATATACATATGTTTAAATGATTAAAAGCCAAACTCAAATTAAAGCTTCTGAGCTAAGCAGAGAGACATAAATTCTAGTTAGTTCCCCAAATCAAACCTGTCACAAACGTTATGAGTTCAGAAAAGATATGTGATATTTGTTTCCAGCCATAATTTTTTAGGAGATGCATCTTAGATAATAGGAAGCACAAAAGCAGAAGCTTGAAGGAAAAAAATACCAGCATCAAAATATAATTTTGAACTTTTTACAACTTTGCCACAGTAACGCCTCACAAAATGCACAAAATGTACACGTGTGAATCGAAATTCAACCTCAGGAGTTTTGTCTTTATTTCTATAAATGTTATAATTGTATTATCTATTAATAATGGTGCTATTACAAGACAAAATGTCAATGCATATATTAAAGCATCAGAAAGGTATCTGGCTTAAATTTCCAGACAAATGTCCCACTGGGTTTGTCTGTATAAGGGTGGGCAGGACATTAGGGCAAAAGAGCCCAGCCTTGCATGTAACACTCTATCAACAATCAGTTTAAGGTTCTGTTCTGGGAACTGTGGCCTCAGGCAAGGCCAGCGTTTCTTAACAGAGGCTGCAAGCACTGGCTGATGATACAAAGTAAAGGAAGTTGAAGGCCTACCAAAGGACCTAATCAAATCTTCCATCTTTCTGAAACAGCTTCTCATTTGCATTGTGATGCCACATCCCTTACCTGTGTCACTCCTCACGGAGCCAGTTGTTCCCCTTCTAGATTTCTAAGCCCTAGCCAACCTCCCTGATGTGCAAGGCCTAAAGTATTCCAATTCCATGCTCAGTTGGCAGAGGGAGTTGGCAGAGGGAAATACATATGTTTGTGCCCCCAGCCATCCATTTGCTTTACGCTGGTTTCCAGCCAAGATTGTTATCTAGGTACCAGTTATTCTTTTCCAATAGTTAAATTCATAAGGTTTTAGTTTACCAAAGGCTACCTGATTAAAGTTATTTGGACATAAAAAGTGTCTTTAGTATTTCTTGTATGATATATCTTACTTTGTCCCTAGAAATATTACTGAATGCTTCTTCTCTAGTTTTTTTCAGAATTAGTTGTTTACTTTTTTAAAAGTTAATTTAACATATTTATGTATATTTACACACAGTAAAATACACAGTAGACAGTTGGAGGAGTTTGAATAAATAAATATATCCATGAAACTATGACCCTAATCAAGGTATAGGACCTTGTTATCACTCCAGAAAATTCCCTTGTGCCTTCTTCCAGTCAATTTCTACTTATCACTGTTGTGATTTTGAAATCAAGTAGGACCCTGTGGGGAACCTGGGCACAGAAGCTTTTCTATGTCCTCCATTTCTTGTTTATAGGGAATAGGTTTCAGCTTCCATGACCTTCCCTGAATTCCAAAGGGTAGGTTCAAACTGTTGCTAATCAGGGAAGGGAGGGGATTCAGAGACAAGGGAGCAGCAGTCAAAAAACAATAGCGCAGCCTTGGGGCAGGGTCCTGCTTCCGCCTCAAGGGATACACATAACAATATCTTTGAGCTCTTCTGCAGAACCAAACCCCCCAACAAATGGAAGATGTTAACTACTTGATGAAGCATTCTTCATTTCAGAGAGAAGGTCACAGTTTGATAACTTCAAGAATCACAGAAGCTCACCAGGAGACCACCTGAGGCCAGATTAAAGGAATACACTTTGATCCTTACCAGCAACCCTACCCTTGAGCCATTGCTATAAAACTCCTCATCAAATGCCCCGGGGCTGGAACACACAGTTTGGAGGCAGGAGCCCGCTGTGTCCCCCTCTGCCTGGCAAAGCAATAAAGCTACATCACACAAAACTCTGTCTCCAAGATTCAATACAGCACCAGTGCACAGAGGCCAAGTTTTCCGCATCAATTTCTAACAAAATTTATTTTTCCCACACTAAAATTCCACATAAAGGGAATTATTTCATAAGTACTCTTTTGTGTCTGGCTTCTTCCTCTTAACATAATGTATCTGAAATTCATCTATCTCAAACTTTAAGGGGATATGTTTTTATTTCTCTTTGATAAATACGTGGGAGTAGAACTGTTGGGTCTTATGAGAAAGTGCCAAAGAGTTTCACAAAGTGGTTGTAGCATTTTATATTTCCACTGGCAAAATACAGAGGTCTAGTTGCTCCATCTTCTTGCCAACATTTGACACTGTCAGTCTTTTTAATTTTAGCCATTACAGTGGGTGTGAAGAGGTATCTCATTGTGGTGTTTCGCTGCGTTTTGGTTTTTTTTCCAGTCTTTTTAATTTTAGCCATTACAGTGGGTGTGAAGAGGTATCTCATTGTGGTGTTTTGCTGCGCTTTTTTTTTTTTTTTTTTTTTTTTTTTTTTTTTGCGGTACGCGGGCCCCCTCACTGTTGCGGCCTCTCCCGTTGTGGAGCACAGGCTCCGGACGCGCAGGCTCAGCGGCCATGGCTCACGGGCCCAGCTGCTCCGCGGTATGTGGGATCTTCCCGGACCGGGGCACGAACCCGTGTCCCCTGCATAGGCAAATGGACTCTCAACCACTGCACCACCAGGGAAGCCCTGCTGCACTTTTTAATGTCACCTAAGCTTTTTCTGTTTTTCCTTACCCAGGTTTGTCAGTTCTTACCTAGTGCTGTCCTTTACTTAGGAGAATATCATTCCTAATCACAGGTCAGGCTACCTAAACTATGGTGATGTGCAAGGTTACCTGTCTGATGGAATATAAGTTGGTGATGACAAAAGATGCATCTACCAAAACATTTCCTTGACTCACTCCTGCTAAGCTTCCTTTGGGTTTTCCAGGAGGGGCAGAATGTACCACCATCACAGATAGGCTTATCGGGCTTTTGGTAAATTAATTTTGGTAAATTAATTAAACAGAAGTCTGCTCAATTTTGGTGCCAAAGGACTAACGGAAGAAAAAAGGAGTGGTGCAAGGAAGTGGGGCTATAGAATGTCTGTCTTTGGACTCTATCTTGTTTCCTTTATTCAATTACTGCCTGCTCTAGGCCTTGACACCTACCTAACCAGTTAATGCATTCCTCCTTAGCCCACGGAAATTATCCTTGAAGCTCCTTAGAATCAAGTGTATCTCTTATTAATTGACTTAAAGTGAAAAAAACCCACCACATTTCATGCAATTTAGGCTAAACAAATTTTTTAAACACAGTGCAAATCAATTGAACTGTCCTTTCATGTTGCATCCTTCAACTGCTGAATATTCTATATGGCATTTCACAGAAATATGATTTGATTTGAGAACATCTGCAGCAGTCTGGAACACATTTTCCCCTGTACTTGACTTTTAGCTCATTATAGCTCTCAGATGTTCTCTCAGCAATCCTGTGACATATTGGAGTGTTACTGAACAAACATCAGTGAAGCCTATGTCTTGAGTAGTGTCAATCTCAGTTGAAAATGTTTCAGCTTTCTTAGCATCAACACTAGAAGAATTTAATTAACCCACTGAAACTTTCAAAATGATAGCTAATGCATGTAAGAAATGAGAAATCTGAAATGTAGGGGGAGAGTGGATAAGTGCTTAACCTCCCACAAGCTGATGCCTGCCACCCTCAGCCTGCGCTTAGGCAGCCCATGAAAAGCCTTGCTGCTCTGTGCAGCCTCCTAGACTTTGCCATGAAACCTCTGGCTTGCTCTGTCACCCCTCCGGAGATGGAGAAGGTGGAGGTGGCAACCACTGCTGTCACACTCCCCTGGTCCCCAAACAAGGTCAGCTTCCAACCTCTAATCAGCTCCCATCCAGCTGCTCTTATGTTTTTAGTAGGTGGGGTTGGGAGACCAAGGTCAGAAAAGCGCTGTTGGCAGTGACACGGTTTTTTGCCCACTGCTGCTATTACATTAAGGAAGCAGCTGGTGAGATAATGTATGCCAAAATGCTTTGTAAATTATAAAGTGCTTATATAATTGTCAGGGATAATCACTACTGTTGTTTTATTCCTAGGTTGCAGGAAGAGCACTGAACTGGGCTACTGGGTGGCAAAGTCCACCAGAAACATGGAGAGATGGGCGTGTGGGGTCCAGAGGGGGGTCTTGGTGAGAGTACAAATTTGGATGATAACAGCAAGGAGATTGAAATTGGCTTCTGGGTCTGATGAGCACAGACAGTAATAGAAGAGCCATGGACAGGGGAATGTTATGTGAGGGCCAAAAAAGGGGAGAGGTTCTAAAAGATTAAGTCCAAGAAGCTTCTGTTCAGACACAGAAATGTTGTTTGACCCCAAGCCTCTGTCATACTTTCGGCCTTAGCTTGGGCCCTAGCCTTCCCACACTTCCTAGACCTTAATTTCAGATTATTTTGGAAAACATTCTCAAGTTCCCTGCCACCCCTGCTATTCTGTGCATATCTCTATATCACTGTAATTATCATACTATATTATATAAATAACTCTTTAATTGCCTAATTTCCACACTAGTCTGTGATCCTTTTAAAGAAGGCAGCATTATAATGCCTGGCACATACTAGGTGCTAACAATTGTTTGCTTGATCAAAAGTAAGGGAGAAACCAGGAGAAAAGAGTGTTCAAAAATCAAAGAAGAAATTTCTAATAGGAAGAAGGGGTCAATTGTTGAATGTAACAAGATCTAGTAAAGACAAGACTGGAAATTACTGGATTTGGTGATCACTAAATCACATAACTTGAACAAGAGCAGTACTAGTGATTTGGGGGGTGGGGATGGATAGAAATCTAACTTTGATGGGTTGGAGATAGTAAAGCAAGTAAGGAATGAGAGACAATGAGTAGAGATGATGTTTTCTGGAACCTGACCTGTGAAAGGAAGAAAAAAATTCAGACCCTGTTATTTATTTTTCTCAACAATCCTATGGGATACCTACTGTTATCCCAAGTTTTTAAACAAGGAAATGGTGGCTAAGAGGAAAGTATGTAAGTTGCCCAAGGCCTTACTACTAACAAGAAAGAAGCTATGTGAAAAGCATAAGCTCTGCTCAGTTTCATCAGTTGGATTGAGCCAATGGTGGGATCTCTTCACAATAACTTATTTAAAACCAGCTACAAAGCAGGAATAAATATTTTTGCTGTACGGTTTGGAAACAAGGCTATCTGGTATCTTCCGGCATTTTGCCAAAAGATCAGGCCCAGGGTGGAGTGATGTAATGGAAAACTGCATTATGGTACCAGCTGCCAGCACGTGGAAAGAGGTGCAGAAAGGAAAGTGAAGGTCACTAAAGAGGAGCTCTTCCGTTTTACAATTTTCAAAGGGCTACAGAGCTATCAGTCCTCTGGCAACAGCTACAAGTTATTTGCAAGTCTGTATTAATCCTGACTGGCTGGTTGTACTCTGGTAATAATCATACTTGAAATGTCAGTGACTTAACACAATAAAAGTTGATTTCTCACTCATAAAAAAAGCCTGTTGTGTCTCTGGATATCCTCAATGTGGCGGCTCAGCAATCTAGGCCATCCATTTTATGGTGCCACTTTCTCAACATGAGACTTCAGAGTTTGCTATGGCAAAGGAAAGGGAATTTAGAGAATTGAGTGCCAGCTGTGAAATGTTTCCACTCAGAATCACATGCCACATTTCACTCACACTGCATCAACGAGATCTAGTCACCTAGTCATATGACGAATCCAAGAGGCAAGGAGATTTACTTCTCCTACAGAACAAGGAAATATTAGTGAGCACCACCAATGCTGACCACAAACTCTGAGGGTATGAACAGAGAAGGATAATCTTGCAGGCTTGTTCTATATCTCGGTGAAGAATGTATACAGTAGTCCTGGGAGAATTCTATTTTCTTAGGAGGCCCGGATTACCACAAATGCCATATGTTTACTTTCATTAATTTCACTTGGGACCTATATTAAACGTAAAGAAACATTCAGGCAACATTTGGTAACATTTAGGCTCCAAAAGATACCAGCTTGATAGCCCTGAAACGACGGGTGACATTCTATAGCTCAGTTGGAATGGGCATATGCAGAAAATAATTGAAAGCAGAGGATCTAGAGAAGTTTCTCTAGTTTGAGGTGAAATAGGATAAAATTGATAAGCAGGAAAGACAAGAAAAATGCTTTAAAGATATATGGCAACAGAAGTTCAGGAGGCACGGTCTTGACGTGGTTTGCCAGGAACAATCCACAGTAGATGGGCCAGCATGGGAGTGAGGCTTCAGGGCACTTCCAAGTCTATGAGGCAACTTCACAGACAGAGCCTGAAGCTGCAAATCAAAGAATTCTCTATGTAGCATTAGTCGCGTTCTCTGGGCAGGTTGTAGTCACATCTTCTCAAACACATTTCTAGGGGTCACTCGTGGCCATGAAGCACAGACTAATATAGGGCATGGATTTTAGACACTAATAAGATTGCTTTCCAATATCTATACAGCATGAAACGGAGGGGATATTTAGAAATTAGGCGGTTAATTAGGTCAATATGGCAACCAAACCAAGTAATCAGGTTTCTAAGGAGAAGAGGAGAAGGGATAGATATTTCATCTGGATATCTAAATGGATTTAGTTAATTGGGAGACTGCCAATTATTCAGAACAATTGAAGATATCTTGGCCTATCCTTCCTAAACTTCCAGGGTTTTGGTAATGCTATTCAATGGCAGTTACATGCATATAATTTCAAAGGTAATAAAATACAAAATACAAAACCAAAACCAAAACCAAAATACGATAACAAAACCAAAGAACTACGGTTTGTCTTGTTTGATGTTTTTGGGGAGGGGGTAAATCACATCCTTCTTTTGAATTTCAAATAGCAGACATTTAATTTTTTTTCTCAAATCTTAGATTAGGATAGGGCTTCCCTGGTGGTGCAGTGGTTGAGAATCCGCCTTCCAATGCAGGGGACACGGGTTCGAGCCCTGGTCTGGGAAGATCCCACATGCCGCGGAGCAACTGGGCCCGTGAGCCACAACTACTGAGCCTGCGCATCTGGAGCCTGTGCTCCGCAACAAGAGAGGCTGTGACAGTGAGAGGCCCGTGCACCGTGATGAAGAGCGGCCCCCACTCACCGCAACTAGAGAAAGCCCACGCACAGAAACGAAGACCCAACACAGCCAAAAAAAAAAAAAAAAAAGAATTCTTAGATTAGGATAAATTGTCATAAAGCTGAATATAATTAGAATCTCTGTTGACTCTTTGCATTATCAAAATGACTCCTTTTACAATACCAGAATATTATATCTTTTATATAATGCTCCGTTTATTCAAGAGGACAGTGAGCTTAAACAGAGATATAACAAATGCCTATTTTTTTCTCAGAGGCGTAGTTCAGAATTACAGAGAGATATTTTGCTTTATTCCATAAAATCAGGATTAGGAACAAAGCTAACTGGTTTGCGATAAATGTTCACTGATTTTGTAGAGTTCTTAGGAGGGAGGATAGGAGATGAGTGTGAGGATAGTATTTGAATTCAAATTTTATCTTACATGCTTATACTAATTGTTTCTTTACAAATCCTCAGTCCCCACCCAGGACAAGAAAAATCCTAATTTTTTTTCCTGGCTTAAAAGTACCATCAGAATTAATGTGGGTAACTTGTGTTGAAGATGAAAAGCACTTTTACACAAGTTCTAAGTATATAATTAATATTAATGAGGTGCATTCTGATTAAAGTAGTATATTTGATGAAGTATGAGGAATTATACTGAACCACTTACTTTCATGAAAGTGACAAAGGGAATAATTTCATTTGTACTTGGCAATTAGATATCAATTTAATGAGTGAGAAGAAATAGGGACTCGTAATTTTTAAAAGCATGATGGAATGCTGGCAACAGTAAAAATGTTGTATGGCTTACATTTTATTTCAGGCACACAGTGGTGGACTGCAACAAGGTGGGTATAATGGTTACAAATTCAAGAGCTCATTGCTGCCCAAATTCCTAAACCAGTCAAGCTGTCAGTGCTCCACGCTCCAGGAAGTGCAAAGCCATATCCTGCAACATCTTTCTGTGTCGGTGCCCATGCAGGCATTACCAATTGATCACATACCTCCGCTGGGCTTGGCTTTGAGTTAGAATTCTCCTCTACAAAGTGCTCTCAGTAATTGCCACCAAATATCAGAGTTCCCCTGTGCAATGAACCCACCTACCCCTGAGATGGGAGAGAAAACAAGCTTGGAAGGTTTATGGGGGCACACACTATTCTGGTTATAAGCAATGCAAAACTATCTCTTCGCATAACATGAGAGACTTCTACCAGCACCTCCTATAATTGTTGATATTAAATTCTGATACAGTTACTCTGATTTGGCAACAAAGTAGGCCCCTCCCTTTCACCTATTGTAGGACCAATGATGAACCATTCATGCTAGTTTACTGCCCAAACCCCAAATTAACAAATTTATCTCCATTTTGCTTGGAAAGCAAACATTTCTGATTTGTTTAGGAGCTTTTTTGTGTGTATGAAAGGGAATGCTTCAAAGCACAAAGTTGCAGGCTTTTAAGCAGATCAAACAAAACTAACCTAATAAGGGCATGTTATCAATAGAAAGCCAAGAGAATGTATAAAAATAATGTATGAGTATCAGCTGGAAAATCTACACAGAAGATGGAAGAAATCCACTCATAAAGCATTGCTCAAATGTTTGTGCTTACCCTAATGTTATCCATATATTTTGGATACAAATATATCACATATCCAAATTACCCCAATCTATCTATCTACGTTAGAATTAATTATAACAATAACTGCCGTGCATTGAATGCCTGCTATGTGCTACATACATCATATATATGATTTCTGGTCCTCACAAAGCACCCATGAAATCAGTATCATTATCTCACTTTGGCATTTCAGCAAAGGAGAACTGTAGGATTCATGTGGTTGGCCCAAGTTCACCCAGTAGTAAGACACTGAGGTGGGATTCAAACCCAGACCTGCTGGACTCCAAACACAGTGCTCTTTTTACTACAGCAGCACACTGACTCCTTTGTGGGATTCTTACACATCAATGAGCTGGTGAGACACTCAGGACTACAAGAGGGGGATATCAAACCTTATCCAGCATTTTTTGCTTATAAGTAGGAATAATCACCATTTATAACAGGTGATTGCCCTATTCTAAAAGGACACTTGGCAATTCAGCATTCTACCTAAGATACTACTCAAACCATCTGACGATATTTAGAGATGTAGATAAGTTCCCATAATATCTATGCAGTAGACTCATTTGGTAATTTTGGAAAGTTTGAATTTCCAGGAACTGATGCTTTGGTTTTTTTTGCCATGTTCTATGAAATGAACTAAAATAATAAAAAATACTTAGCCTCATGCAATCAGTCATAGAAAGCAATAATATTGATTTCTATTTCAATCATTACCCAAGTTAACTGACAGAAATGTAACATGTCATCTGCAACTTCTCTAACTGTATAATGTATCCCCAAAACATAACCGCAGGGACAAAGCTGCAATGAGAGAAAATAGCATGGACAAGAACAGTGAGGCCATAAGATGAACTTGAAAGAAAATGGCTTTCATCACCTTTTCTCTCTCTTTTCTGGGCTAGCCGTGCAAGTGGTCATGGATGGGAGTTCGCTGCAAGAGCCCACGGGCTCCCTCACAGTGGATTTTTCATTGTAAGATTCCGTGTACTTGTTGATAAGATTAAATTATTTCAAATCCAGTTTACTTTCATAAAGTACTACATATATTTATTCCGGTCACAAGTTCTTTGTGAGATATAAGTATTATGGATATTTTCTCTCATTCTGTGACTTAAATTTTCATTTCCTTAACTTGCCTTTTGATGAGCACTTGCCTTTTGAAGTGCAACTTATCATTTTTTTCTCTTGTATGGTTAGTGCTTTTTGTATCCTATCTAAAAAATTTTCCTTATAAGTAAATATATTTACTTATATTTTCTTTAAAAATTTTATAGTCTTTTTACTTTTATATCTATGATATACTTAAAATTACTTTTGTGTCCTGTGTGAGGAAAGTATGAGGTTCATTAAAATATATCTATATCTATATCTATCTTTATCCATTAATTCCAGCACCATTTATCAAAAGGACTTTCCTTTCTCCATTGGATTGCTTCAGTGCCTTTGTCAAAAATCAATTGAGTGTACACGTGTGGGTCTACTTCTGGACTTTCCATTGATCTATTTGTCTACCCTGACACTAAAACACACTTGCCTGATTACTGAAGATTTATAGAAAGTCTTGAAGGCAGATAGGTCAAATCATCTAAGTCTGTTCTTTTACAAGATTGTTTTGGCTATTCTTGCACCTTTGAAATCCAATGTAAATTTTAGAATTAGTTTATCAACTTCTACATAAACGTGTGCTGGGATTTTGACTGAGATTGTCATAACTCTACAGATCAATTTGGAGACAACTGAGATCTTAACATATCTCTCCATTGATATTTCTTCACTGATTTTTCTCAACAATTCTTTGTAGTTTTCAGTGGGTGGCTATTGCATATATTTTAATTTGTTCCTAAGTACTTTGTAGTTTTTAAATGCCATTGTAAATGGCATTTTTAAATTTAATTTTCTGATTGTTTATTGTTCCTGTTGTTCACACAGAAATACAATTGACTTTTGTATATTGTCTTTCGTCCTGAAACTTTGCATAGTTCATTTATTGACTTTAATAGTGTTTTTATAGGTTCTTTAGGATGTTTTATATACACAATATTACTATCTGCAAATGAAAACAGTCTTAGTCCTTTGTTTCCAATCTGGATGCCATTTCTTTCTTTTCATGTCCTTGTTGCACTAGTTAGGACCTCCAGCATAATACTGGATATAAGTAGTGAGCATAGACATTTACACTTAGTTCTTGATCTTAGGAGAGAAAGTTTATTTTTTTGCCATTACATATGAAATGAGCTGTAGAATTTTTGTACATGCCCCTTATCAGATTGAGGAAGTTTCCTTCCACTAGATTGCTTAGGGTTTTATGACGAGTAAATGATGGATTTTTTCAAATGCTTTTTCTGCATCTAAGGACTTGTACTGAGAACATATAAAGAACTCCTAAAGTTTAATTAAAAATAAACCCAACTTCTAAGTGGACAAAAGATTTGAATAGACACTTCACAGAAGAAGATATATGGATGGACAATAAGGACACAAAGAAGTGTTTAAATCATTAATTTTCAGGGAGATGAAAATTAAAATTGCAAGGTCATACCAATGTACATGTATTAAAATGTCTAAAATTAAAAAGACAGAACCCCAATAAAGATGTCAAAAAAAAAAAAAAAGACAGAGGATACTAAATGTTGGCTGGAAGAACCGAAACACCCATCCACAGTTGGTAGCAGTGTAAAATGGTACCACCACTGTGAAAATCGGTTTAAAGGTTTCTTATAAAACATACACATCACCTTATGACTCAGATATTACACTCCTGGGTTTTACTCAAGAGAAATGAAAATATGTATTCACAAAACGAGTTATGCCTGAATGCTTATTTCAGATATATTTATAATAATGGGAAAGTGAAAACAGCCCAAATGTCATTTTGAATAAATACACAAATTGTGGTACATTTATACAATAAAATATGTTTTACCAATTAAAAAAAATGAATTACTTAACACTCCCCAAATCATGTATGAACCTCTGAAACACTGTGCTGAGTGAGAGTAACTACACACAAAAAAACACACAATGTGGAATTCTAATTATATGGTGCTAAAGGGTATGAACAAACTAATCTATGTTGACGGAAATTAGATTGTGTTTGCTTCTGGTGGTGACGAGGAGGGAGAGGTAATGACTGGAAGAGTGCAACAGGGAACCTTTGAGGTGTTGACAATGTTCTGTATCCTGATAGAATAAAGAGTTGCATGGGTATATCATTTGTCAAAACTCATCAAATGGTTTATTTAAGACCTGCGTTTTTAAAGACAGACCTTTTTTCTTTATGTAAATTATATCTCAATTTGGAAATATAAAAAGCATGAAAAAATAAATGGCATGAAGACATAAAACTTTTAAAGTTTTCGGTAAACAGGAGATACCACTCTCCTCTTCTGAGACTGGTATTGGGACTTTTGTGATGGTCTTGCTTATGACATTATATATTCCTTGTGGATACTTCTTTGTTCTCTGTGTTGGATAATATACCAGAGACAAATAAATAGACATCTACATATCAAACACCATAACCAGATAGCTATAGTTTTACAAAATCATATTACTTTTGGCTTTAAAAACATGAGAATGATGCATCTGGTCATATAGATGCACCAATTTTGGTTTCTATCATCAAAATAAAGCCTTGTTTTATGAGTCATTATACAAGCACCACGACAGTTTCTCTGACTTTATCCTAATGAAAGCTTTTTAATGAGTACACATTATGTTCACTTACTAATATCACTGATATGTATTTCATCATATTTTAACACCTACTGAAAGTAATTTGGCACATTTACTGTTTTCTTCTAAAATGCCTGCTATTTTTGAAAGGGCCTGGCTGGAATTTTAATTATAAATTTGCTTCCTTTTTTTCCTTCTAAATAAGGACACAACAGATAGTCTGTGCAACTTAATTGTATAAACATGTAGCATTGTGCTAGTTGCTTGAAAACTCAAGTGTAAATAAGACATGATCTCTGTTTTCAAGGTGTTCATAATGAGCTCAGCGATGGACAAGAAGTAATGTTAACTAGAATATAATGTCATAACTGCAATAGCAGTTATATGAACAAAGGGCTGTAGGAGAAAGGAGTGACAATTTTCCCAGAGGGAGAGGAAGACAGTCATAGATGGCTTCACAAAGTAAGTGACATTTAAGATAGATCTTAAAAAAAAGAACACAGTGATCGATATATCATTCATCAATTCGGCTACCACGCTGTTGCTCCTACATGGTAGATATTGGGTCAGGCACTGGCACACAGTGTGTGGTCTAGGCCCTAAAGAAGCTTATACTCTAGGTACATTTTGCCAATCCTAGAAGGAATGCAGGTTGCTCACTTGCC
>NW_006789439.1:677493-760666 GCF_000442215.2 Lipotes vexillifer | reverse complement strand
ACTCTTTCCACTCTGGCTTCTTTCCATTTCATTTTACTAAACTAGACTTATACACCAAAAGGAACTTTTAAGTTCAAAGTTATTTTTCTTTTTACATTTTTTCATTTCTGATGTCATGGGAAAAGTGATGGCTTGAGCAGTCACTGACTACTAATATTTAGTTCTACCACTTAGCTGTTTTCTTACAACATTGATTTATTCATTCAGTTACTTATTCGAGCATCATTTATTAAGCCCTTTCTGAGTATCAGTGGGTCCCCAGGAATTGGGATACAAAGGTGAAGAAGACTGTCTGGTAGAAGAAACAGAGATGCAAAAATTCAAATGCTGTGTGATACTGGTTGCAACTAAGGTTGAAGAAAAGGAGGAGAAATTAATTCTGGTGTAGAGGTCAGAGAATAACTCAAAGAGAAGCGGATGCTTTCTTTACTCTTTAGTGAACTGGAAAGACACTTCAGATGTAAGGAACAGCATGTGAAAATGAATGCAGAGCCCAAGCAATCAGTAGTGTTGTCCTGTGCTGTTTCCCTGTCAAAGGCTCTTGCTTAGGAATCCTTCATCTCAGGCACAAAGTAGTGAAGTCATTTCTTCCCATGCTTTCTGACTGTAACATTTTCTGTTCTAATATTGGAGCCTCCAATTTCTTTCATGTTTCTCAAGCAAATAATCTCCACATAATTCTTATTTCCACACCTAAAAATGCCAAATATTAACAGTTTACTTTCTAATGTCACTAAAATATGTACTCTGTCTCCAACTCTAAAGAAGAATTTGTGGATAAAGGTATAATTGCAACTATATTCTCATTTAAGTATCCTTCACAACGCTTTATCTAAAATACTTGGGGCCAAACGTAGCTCAAAATGCAGAATTTTTTTTTGGACTTTAGGAAAGAAAAATGGTACACATACTACCTTTTCCCTAGCACCTACAGCAAGATGTGGTGTGGCAACCTGGACTTCAACACATTCGTCGCTCGGCAGTAAACACGTAAATGTTCACTCTAAGAGGAATAAATAAAGATTATAAAAGCCTCACATCAGTTCAGGCCAGGTTTGCTGCCAAATGAGTTATGTGAAACATTTGGTTTCAGAGCTTTTGGGGTTTCAGAAGTGTTAATGAGAGATCGTGGACTTGTACTGTGGTTATCCTCATTTCATAGTTTTAGAAACAGATTTAGAGAGAGTAATTAACTTGTCCAAGTTGCTTAGCTAGTATAGTAAGGAAGCATCATGGAAACCTAACAGTCTTACTCGGAACTCTGTTGGTAACCAGCGTCCCATACGTAGCAAGCAAACAGTTCACTTTTATTAAGTCGCCAGGTTTTCACCAGGTAGAAGAGGGGATTAAGGTAACTGAGTATACGCGGGCCTCTCACTGTTGTGGCCTCTCCCCATTGCAGGGCACAGGCTCTGTTGTGGCCTCTCCCCATTGCGGGGCACAGGCTCCGGACGCGCAGGCTCCCCGGCCGTGGCTCACAGGCCCAGCTGCTCCGCGGCATGTGGGATCCTCCCGGACCGGGGCACGAACCCGTGTCCCCTGCATCGGCAGGCGGACTCTCAACCACTGCGCCACCAGGGAAGCCCCCCATGTGCCTCCTCTCTGATGATACTGTGAATAGCCTCCCCTTCCTTATCCTCACAGACTTCCTCGTTGCTGACTGTCTGCGTGGACTCTGGATGTCATGCTTTGAGAACTGTATCTGTCTTAAAATTCTTCTTGCTTACATGTCTTTGACCTAGCTGCTGAACTAACTCCCGCTCCTGGTTCCTCAATGGGTATTTTCAACCACTGGCCATTCAGAGCCCAGTGTGCTGCTTTTCTGGATTTCCTCTCCTGACTGTCTATTTCATTTCTCTACCAGCTCAAAATCATTTCTTACCAGCTTTCTCCCTCAAGAGAAGCTTGTGTTGTTCCCATTGCTAACTTCTCGATCTCTGACTATATTTGGTTGCTATTCTTGCCTTCATTTTTCTTGGCAATGTGGATCCTTGTATGCTTCCATCAGAATCAGGTTGTTAAAATGCAGATTCCTGGACTCACCTTTGACCAATGAAATCAGGATCTCTGGGAGCGGAGCCTGGGAATCTACATTTTCATAAGCATGCCACATGGTTTTTAAGCACCAGGAGTTGGAGATCAATAGCTTTGTGGTGAAGCAGAGCTGGTGACTGCTCTTCCTGTGGGATCCGCTTTCATGTTTGCAGGCATGAATTTATACAACTTGCACCGTAAGACCAGAGCAAACCATAAATGCCTGACTGCTTGCTCTTCCAAAATCACATGAAGAAACACTGCTTGGGAAGTTTAATCAATTTATACGTGAGGTATGCATTAGGGAGACTATATTAAATATACTAATTACGTATATTAAATATACTAATTACTTGAAAGATAACATGACTAATTTGGCCAAACTAATTTGTTTCCATGGCTCAAGTCTCATTTTTCCTCCATCTTCAAACACTGTACTGCAATTCGTTTCTTCTAAATTTCTACTCTAATTTATTCTAGCCTGACCTCTGAGCGAAAGATGAAAGAGAGTAACAATTGTACTTTCCAAACAAATTTTTTCCTGTCTAAAGAAGCCAGCTACTTCCAGCGGGGCTTTCTAAAAAGGGTCTGCAACTTCTCTTGTCCATTTAGCATGAAAACAGGGTAAGAACCAGCATCTTATTCTTTAGCTAATGAGAATATAATATGAATTATTTTCAAAGATGCACACACACACACACACACACACACACACACACACACACACACACACACACCCCTCTGCAACACTAGGAAGGAATAGCTAGGAAGCCACAGCACTTTGATTCACTATTAGGGATATTAACCTAAAGGGGATAGTCACCTATTGTTTGAGTCATGTCAGCCCTCACCAGAGACTCTGGAGCACAGATCTATTACCAGACCATCTGCTTGTTCCTCAACTTAGTGCTGAGAAATGAATTGCTAATATAATCACATAGGCAAAATCTTTTTTTTTTTTAACAAATGATAATGCTGGAAATTACACTTTTGTTTTTGATGAAGGCTGGACTTACTAAAATAAAGTCTGAATCTAGATTCAAACTATCAGAAAATCAATTTCCACTTAAGTCACTGACACAAGTGTCTCCATCATTATCCATCTTCTATTTGAATATGTAAGTTTTCAAATGAGTGTGGAAGTCTTCTAAAGACAAAAATGGCACAGTGCAATGCAGCTACTTCCATTTCAGCTTGCATGGTGACTGCATACATTGGAGACAATGCTTTTATAGACAGTCATAAACTATCAAAACTACCATGTCAGAAACAATTGACTTGATACATTTACATTGGATGAGTGTAAAGTTATTTGTAATTTTTTTTTAGTTATGAACAATTTTAGGATATTGATGGTCATTGATAAAGGCAAGAACACTCACTCTCTAAATACTTGCAGACTCAGTTTATGATAATATGATTAGTTACACTAATAATGCTGCTTAGGCACAGTCTCGCTAATTATAACATTATAAATATTAATGTCACCCAGCCTTTTTGTTTGATTGCCACTCATGGAGTCATTCATCTCGATATTTTCCTGGAATCCACACTGTAAGATTTTATTTCTTTCTCCCTTTCATTTTTCACCACTGGACTTGCAGGGATACACATTATTCTCCAAGAAGCCCTTATTTTTGGCTGTTTGGAGAGGAATAGTGATATTTCCCATTAAAATTAGCCAAATGTAAATTGTTATATGATGTTTCTCTTATTCTTTCTGAGTCCCTAACCTTGCCATTCAAGGCAGAGCACCCAGGGTTTTTGTTTTCCATTCTTTTTCATGTGACCTGTTTCAAGTTAAGATTCATTTGAATTATTAAATGCTTCCTTAAAGAATCTTTTTACTTGCCTCTCCTTTTTTAAAGTTAATTATTGATGTAGTGACAAGCTGAAAAGACTAAGAATTATAATTTTTTCCTCCCCTCATTCAGGACTCAAGAAACATCTTCTGACAATGGTTATCTATTTAGAATAATACAAAGGAAATACAAAGGCGAAATGCTGAATGTTGTTTTAGGAAAAGATTTGCTAAAATCACTGTATTATACAAAATGTAAATGTAGTGTATATTTCTCTGAAAATAGCAGTTAGTGAGAAAGTTGGGACATAACCTTTTGAGCCCAGGTTTAACCACATAGCAGAAGCACTTACAAAAGATACTGATTAG
This sequence comes from Lipotes vexillifer, assembly GCF_000442215.2. Classification (NCBI taxonomy): domain Eukaryota; kingdom Metazoa; phylum Chordata; class Mammalia; order Artiodactyla; family Lipotidae; genus Lipotes; species Lipotes vexillifer. The sequence goes on along the minus strand of NW_006789439.1, from coordinate 756,462 downwards.
ATTTTAATTTTAAACACTTCATCGTATTATTCAGGGCTCCAGTGATTTGATTGTCTTGAAAATAGAAAGGTAATGTTATAATTTCCAGAGCTTGTTAAAGAATAAAGAAATCTCCAGCCTCCTACTGGAAAGAATGCCAGTCATCACCACAGTAAGCAAGAATTTGGAGGCACTTTACACTATAAACTTCAGTCTTTTTCTTTTATATGACCTTGTGTTATATTGGTTTCATAAAAATGTAACTCAGAGACGTATCATAGAGTTGTAATCAAGCCTCCTTCAGAATGATTCTGCAGCAGAAATCACATCAAATGGGCACTGTGTTTCCTCTGTTAGTGAGATGGTAGAAGGGCAAACAAGACCTGAAATAGAAAGTGAAAAAGGCAGAGTTCTCAAGGACAACCCAGGAGACGTGGCCACATACCTTTCCCACGAGTTCAGCAATGCGAGGAACTGGTTTCCCTTTCTGGTGACTCTCGGTGGCTGGACTCTGCCCGTCCCAGTCTTGTAGCTCTTCAATGCTTTGCAGATAAAGCAAGGCTTTGAGGCCAGTGCAGTAGTCTTGAATGACAGTGAAATCCTGATTCTGAACAGCACTGCATACCTAGAAAAGGTGGAGCAACCAACTAAAAGTCAAGCTAAGAGCTAATTCTCCAAACAGCCTCACTTTTCATATAGTCAACACAATTTATTTTATGTGCCGGGCACTGTTCTAAGCATGACAGGTCAATTGTTGCCTGGAGTGGATGGGAGTGTTCAGGAGGGAAGGACTACAAAAGGGACAAGGAAACTTTCAGGGACTGTGAATACTTTCATCAGCTTGATGTGGTGATGGTCTCACAGGTATACACATATTTCAGAACATCAGACTGTACATTTTAAATATGTGCGGTTTACTGTATGGCAGGTATAGTCAGTATGGCTGTAAAAAATTAGGTCCAACCAGAAGAATTTCCCAGGAGTTAAATTTAGCCCAACATGAGAATGGACATTTTAACTCTCTCATTCTCCCTCCGTTGAGACGTGCAGCCTGGACGTGGTTCTCATGCGAGGAGGTGGTCCTGCTGAGCGGGAGGCCCATCAACTCAGCCCTCATGTACCACGGCCTGCCTCTTTAGCCTCATCTATCACTGTCCCCCTTTGTATTCACTGTGCTCCAGTCACCCAGGTCTTTCCTCTTTTCCTCGAATTCGCCACATTCTTTCTTTGCCTTAAGACCTCATAAGATCTCGCCGCCTAGAAGGTCTTTCCCTTCTACATATGGCTAACAGCACAGCTTCAGTCTCATGGGAATTATCACTTCCTCAAGGAGGCCTCCAGGAGCCCAAAATAAGTTAAGACCTTCTTCAGCTCATATATTTTTGACTTCTAAGTCTTGCAAGGTTATTTGATTGACAGCTCCCTCCCCCAATAGACTGAATCCTCAGGAGGAAAGAAGCTATTTTATTTTGGTCAACGTATTTTCCCCAGTGACCAGCACAGAGTTTGTCATTTATTCTGCTCTTAATAAGTATATGTTGAATGAATGCGTAATTCAGAAGAGATTTTTTAAATTTGAGTGACATTTCTTAGAAAATAGAGATTTAATTCTAGAGTTAAGGAAGGTTGATTCTCAGAAATTAGGATCATTCAAATAAAAATATACTTGAGAGTTTGTGTTAGGATTTGAGTTAGAGCTTGAATTTAGTGGACTTAGAGAAACACTCCAGGTTGATTATTTACAAAGATACTTCCCCAATTTTGATACCACACATAGTCTCCAGAGACTCATTTACAACTAACTGCCAGTAGGACCTCCTCGCCCATATGGCCCGTCATCACTTCAAATTCAAAATTTACCATATAGAATTCAACACCTCTCCTCGTCCATATTTCAAATCAATCCAAAGAAACAGCTATCCAAACAAAACTAAGCAAAGCAAAACTCACTTCTATCCCATCTTCCCAGATGTTAAATTCTTAGCATATATCATAGTTGCTGGTGATCGCAGCCAATAAAGAAAAACCATGTCATACATGAATGTAGATGAAGAAATACCTGAAAATAGAATAAATCATATTCTATTTCAAGTTCTCTTAAAGCCTTCTGAGTCTTTAATTAATACATTTCATTGTAATCCTCATGCCTAGTGCACTACCTGATACCTAGCTATTGCTAGGCTGGTTGAGAAAATTCATTGAAAACACACTAAGGGGTCCCAGAATAGGGAATGGGAAGTAGTTAGAGACAGAGAAAGGGCAAGAAAAATATATACCTAAGAGTTCACAGCAAAAAGTGTTAGTGATTTCATCATATGTATGAAAAAGAAGGCCAAGTGTGGAATTCTGGGAATATGAGCATTTAAAAGGAAGGCTAAGGAAGACCATGAAGGACACTAAGCAGAAGAGATGCAAGACAGCATCATGAAAGATGTCAAATGCTGCACGAAGGTCAGTAACATCAGAGGTGAAAAGTGATCGTTAAATTTACCAATCAAAAGACTTTAGCATTTATGGGGGAGAAGCTCTGCAACAGGGCAGAAGCCATCTCTTATAGCGAGTTGAAGAATGGATGAGGACAGAGGACGTGACAATATGAAGACAGACTGCTCTGATGAGTTTTGCTCCTATTAAGAGAAAGAGGAGAGCTAGGGGTATAAGTAGGAGAATTTTGTATCTTGTTTTTATAAGGATGGAAATAGCTATGTTTTAGGGGAATGTGGACATTTTATATTTCAGAATAGGAGAGAATGGCTTCTGTATATTAAATTTCTGTCAAACTTGGCTGAATGATGGTGTGGTAAGAAGAAAACAATGTAATATCTAACATGAGATGAGCTCTTACTATGGGCCACACACTCTGTTAAACACTTTTTTTTTTTTTTTTTGTGGTACTCGGGCCTCTCACCGATGCAGCCTCTCCCGCTGCGGAGCACAGGCTCCCGACGCTCAGGCTCCGTATGCGCAGGCCCAGCGGCCATGGCTCACGGGCCCAGCTGCTCCGCGGCATGTGGGATCTTCCCGGACCGGGCCACAAACCCGTGTCCCCTGCATAGGCAGGCGGACTCTCAACCACTGCACCACCAGGGAAGCCCTGTTAAACACTTTTTAATGTATTGGGCTGTCCAAAAAGTTCATTCGGGTTTTTCCATGAGGAAATTATATCATTTAGTCCTCAAAATAACGCTGAGGTAGGTTTAATTTTTAGCCCTATTTTACAGATGAGGGAAGTGAGCTGCAGAGACTTGCCCCAGGCAGGCCACATGGTTAGAAAGTGGATTATACTGCATAATTCATGACCGTGCAGTCTAAGGTGACTAAGGTATAGACATTCACGAAGGAAAACTCTTTTCATGTAACTACAATTATCTTTTCCATGACCCAAACACATGTATATATAATTTTAAATGATAAATTATCTTCAACCCAAATATAACTATTGTTTTGAAAACTCAATACTGCTAGATAAAAATTGTCAATGTCCTCCTGTTTTATTTACTTCTTACTTGTACAGTATGAGTAGAAACAACAAGGCAAAACCAAAAAGCAGAAATAAAAACCTTTCATTTCCTATTGTGAAGGGCTGTATGTTACCACAGTGCAGGAAAGAACATTGAATAACCACTAAATACAGACAAGAATATTTTCTAGGAAGTCCATTTATATCACATAAAAAAAATTGTTTCTCAGGAGGAACAATTTAAGCATTAATTAGGCCTGTTATAACTTTCTTAGAGTTGATTTTCTTTTCAGAACAATTATAAAGAACATCATTATAATTTCCTCCACGGGATTTTTTTTTTTTTTTAAACTGTAAAAGTCAACTGGTGCTTTACTTAATCTTCTTTGTTCACCGTGAGATTCTATCTTTTGGTAGTATATGTTAATGGGTATACTTTTACTATAGTCTTAAAATAGTTCCCCATATGAACATCATAAGAAATCAGATTTTGAAAATCACATCATGTCATGTAATTTATGGGATGTTCATGACTGCTGTGAAAACCTGCTGCTAAAAGGACTCTAGATACTCTGCAGTGTATGAATTAGTCAAGTTGAACCTCAGTCCTCCCTAACTTTTCCAATGAGAAGATACAAGAGCCACTACTTCTCTTAATCCACAAACATGGCACAATTTGTATAGAGTAGACTCAGCCAAGTGGTGCTGGAGTGATCACAAAGTAGACTTGTGTATTTTAACTATGGAAGAAATGTGGGGCTAAAGGCTAAGAAGACTCCCTCTTTGCCCACCCTCTTGTATGCACTTTACCCTATAGTGCTAGTGTTTCACATAATTGGGAGCTACACTGAGCATGTGAAGGGGACACAGAACTTGAAGAGGTAGGAGAGACTACCAGATGGCGACTGAACATTGCTGGGATGGTGTGATATGCTGGAAACCCTGGACGCCACCATCAAGGCATGGGTGTCAGAGGGGACCACTTCAGATATGTTTCATCATCAAGCAAATGTTACACTATTTATGTACCTTCCTAAAGTGAGTAATTTACCTCTTACTGTCCATAAGATTAAATATTAATTTTCTGGTAGAATTTCTGATAACAGAAGCGTTCACATTGATATTTCTTTGAAAATTTTAATATATATATATTATCGGAGGGTCTTATTAAAATGCAGATTCTGTTTCTGTAGGTTTGGAGTGAGGTCCAAGATTCTGCATTTGTGACAAGCTCCCAGGTGGTGCTGATGTCGCTGGTCTACACTTAGAAGAGCAAGGATTTAAGCACTGGTGGGGATGAATCTCATCTTATACTGAAATGCTGTCTGCAAAGTAAGTTTCTTTCAAACAAATAATTTCTTGATTTTTACTACTCGATTGTAGCCCTTTAAAGCAGCACTACTTATAATAATAAGTCACGTCTGAAAAAAAGAGAGTAATTTTCTGATGAAATAGTAATGAGACCCAAAATAAACTTAGGATGCAAACACACCACTGGGAACAGAGCTTTGTCCATGGGATTTGATGGTCAGAAAATGGATTTGCTCAGAAAGGTGCCTCGCTCTTGCCTAACCTGCACTGAGGGCTTTATTTCTATCTCAAAGGCAAATGGTTCCTTTTAAAACTCCAAACATGTAGCTGCTATTCCTAAATGGGTGTATTTTATATGACATCTCTTAATTGTTTGTTTAACAGCTCTGATTAGGACTCTTAATAGCTGTTAACATGTTTGCTCAGTATAATTTGTAAGTTCTTTATGGTGAAGGCTGGTTTATCTTTCTTCGCAGCAGGGCATCAGGTGCCATTATAAGGATCATTGCCACCATTAATTATTTCCATAAGCGTGAATCTCCCTACAGTGAGCTGTTCTAAATAGGAGCCCTTGGATTCTCAGCAGGACCAGCCCTGTGCAGGGGCTGAGTAGGTGGTGACCCCCTGTGCGGCATGTTTTGAGGTGTGCTGTAAAGCTCCCGTGGCCAACGAACAGTCTCCTCTAGAGGTCTGACACAGTGCCCTGAATTTTTACTTTAGGTGCAGCCACATTTAATTGAAGCCTGTCTATGTAAAGCAACTGTAAAAATACCTGGGAGGTGACAGAGGGTTGAGGGGTGCTATTCCTTTCTCATTATTTCTCATTAAATGAGATTAACCATATTAATAGTAAATTACCTATTTACGGTGATTTATATTTTTAAAATCTCCTTTACATACATTATTTCTTTCAATACTCTGAATAAAACTATGAATTAGGCAGGGGAGAGGATAGTATTTTTACTTTAACAATGGAAAGAGCTTGGACTTGAAGAACTATTTCTTAAAGTCTAATTGAGTGGTTTTTATGCCATATCAAGTAGTATAGCCTAGGGGTTAAGAGCATACATGTAGAAGTTTGGCAGAATCAGGTTTAAACTGCATCTTAGCTGCCTAAGTGTGAGCAACTTTCTTCACTTAAAAATGGAGATTAAATACTTAGCACATAGGAGAGTAAAAGGCAATGTATTTAAGTGCATAAACTAGCAGCTAGCACTTAGTAAGCTAGATTGGCACCAAAAATAAATTTCATAACATGAATAAATCATTAGAGCATGAATTAGGCAGGATATAATTTTTTAAATCTATACTTTTTTGGTCTAATGCAGTAAAAGAAGGTCACGGATATTATTTTTATTTACATTAAGTAATGACCTCAGAAAAAGCTCTGGTCTTGTCAGAAGACATGTGTGAGACCCAGCTCTGTCCTTCAGCACCTGTGTGACTGAAGCTAGTCTTTTAGCTTGTTTCCTCCTCTCACACCTCCCAATCTGAAAACAGTGGATGACGATAGCTAATTCATTACTTTGAGGATTAAATTACCTCATGTAGGTGGAACTGCTATGGAAATTAGAGTACCATTCACACAGAATGGTATCAAACCTCATAGTTATTATCAGGTAATCTAGAATTTAAAGGGCCTGGTGGAGGTCAGAATGGAAACTTTTGCCTGTAAAGGAAAACAAACTCCTTGAAACGTAAAAGACAATGTACTAGAAAACTAGCAAACAGAATTCAAACTGGATTAACAATACTAATCCCAGGCAAATAACTTGGCCAAGAAGAGTTCTATAGAAATAGAACACTGTGGGGCTGGCACTTGTTTTTGTGCAACAGAGTAGCACCTCTTTCAAATGATATTTTGAAAATGTGACAAGGTTCTTAAATAGAGATCTTGAAGTATCAGACACAACTCAGATGAACCCATGATCACAATGATTCCTTTTCATTTCTTGCCACATAGGTGGACAAACTACACTGCAGGTCTCAGAAATGTGTGCTACCAGACTGTAAGCAAGTAAAATACATGTTTACATTTTAAGTCCAAAGTAGTCTCAAAGTTTCTGTACATTCATTAGTAAGAGGGATATTGGAGAGCAACTACACTTAAGCAAAAATGGAAATTCTGCAATGCTTGCCACATTCCAAAATATACTAATAACAGAATCTCTTTTGATAAAGGGTTAACCTGTTTAAGCAATGTAAAACACTTGCAATATTTTACATAGTGCTTTATTGTTTTCAAAGACAAAAGGGAATTTAGACATTTTTCAGACCAGCCCCCTTGTTTCGCAGCTTAGGAGTCCAGAAAGGTTGAATGAACTGTCCATGGTCACACAGGTGGAGGCAGGGCTGGCCTCCCCACCTGGTCTGAAGCTTTTGCACTAAGGCACTGCCTTTCAAGTGTCATCACTTAGTCCATACACCAATTCGGAGAGGAAGACAGAGAAGGTGCTATTAAATGTTTAGTGAGTGAAGAAATGGAAACTAAACATTGAATGTCCCAACTCAAAAGATTAGTAGGTGGTTGAGTCAATGGTCAGATTCAGATCTTCTGACCTCTGCTTTTATCTTATTTCTCTAAATTCCAAAATCTTAATTGTAATGTGTCTTCCATGGTTCAACATGCTCATATTTATAATTTTCATAAGATGAAGCACATTATTGAACAATGATTTCAAATTTATTATTTAATGAATAATGGCAGAAATCCACAGATTTTTTTAAAGCATCCTAAAATAACTGTAGGACTACTTGAAGGTTTACTACTAAAACTGGAAAACAGACCTCTACTGTTGTTGGATGAAAATGCAGTTTCCAATTGCATCTGTCCACACCCACTGATGAAAAACATCAGATCTTCCAAAGGCATGGAATCAGTCATTCCTCACTGAATTGAGTTCTGACCAGTACTGATAAACATGTATAAAACTACACTGTACTTTTGAAACCGGTGTACAATACATACCGTTAAAGTAATAATTCAGAATAACAATATCCCCCGTGAGGTTTTGGTACTACATAAACATGGTACTGCTTACTAGAATTCATGAATAGAACACCAAAATTAAGATTTTATAAAGCTATAGGTGAAAAGACAGCCCCTGGAGATACATAGTACATAGGGAGCTAGATAGGGATATATTTGCATATCCACATAAAACCACAAATCTTAGTAGTTCTGTCATATTAGTTTCCATTTGTTGGAGCTGTACAACATCAAAGTTGTGATGTCCCTATATACTGCATTTAGCAGTAATGTAATGGACTACGTGCAGAAATCAAAGTGAGAGTTTCTAAGTAGTTTCCTGGCAATTGAGACAGCAGGCTCTTTCATGTGCTCTGTAACTGTAGCAGTGCATTGATTTAAACTCCTTCTGAGATCTCAAATGCTTTTATACTCTTAGGTCTCTCAAGCAGCTTTTTTTTTTCAAAGTGATAAAATTCTAACATTCAGCAGAATACCGTCTTGTTTGCCCCAAAAGGAGAGGGCTTATTTCAGCTTTGCTACTAAACTGCACAGGATCACTAAGTAAAACAGCTGTCCAAATGCCATCCTATTAAGATATCTGGCTTTGAGTTCAGTTTTCTATGTTCTGACCATAGCAAATTGGATTGGGGAAAAAAGAACAAAAAACAAATAGCCCCACAGATGTTGTTTTTGTGAAGGTTCAGTTCAGAAAAAGCCCAATGGATAAGCAGTTAAGCTTATTAATTTTTTTTCAAAGTCGCCCTTTAATTGCTACTCATTGATAAATCCTAAAGGTATAGGAGTCACTTAATTTTTGTTTTGTATGTCACCTATTTCATTGTCAATTACATTCCTTATCCTCTTACCTAGTCTTTTAAATTACATATTTTCTGACAAATTCTAAGTATATGAATACCTCTTTTTTCCCAATCAGGAAGGAATTTTATGGAGCTTGAAAGGCTATTTTTCAATGTCCATCTGTGGTCATTCTCTATCTGATTAATTTCTTAACCCACATTCAGCTGAAGACAGACTAAAGAGAATAAAGTGTTTCCAAGGTATTTTACACTGAGATTCAGACCACATTTTGCCAACCAGAATATATTCATCTATTCTCCAAGTACTTTCTTACAGGCAGCACAAGTGATGGGCCACGCCCTTGACTATTATTCAGAACAGCATTGTGGGACTGATCTTCTCACTTGTACTTTGTTGATGACACAACTTGACTGAGATGGCCTGGGCTGATTAGTCAAAGGGATGTGCCCAGCAGGTAAGACTGCCTCTGTCTCCTTCCTTATATCGTCCTTTACAAAGTCAGTTCCAACTGGATTCAGATCTCAATTATGACCTGAACTGAGAAATAATAATAGAAAAGAATCATACAGAGACACAGCACCGCTGTCTGCCTTTTATGAGGGGCCAGAGATAAAATGGGTAAGCCAGGCACAACATGTAGGGCCAAAGAACGGTGACTGCTTACCTGCCTCCTCAAAGACATTGCTGTTGATGGCCATGCTTCCCCACAGACATAAATACAAGACAAAAAAAAACTGAGGCAAGGCCTGGAGTCTTCTGCACATCAGGGTCTTATGTAGCCCATTCTTCAGTTAGGGGCTGTGGCTACAGTTTGAGGAAGCTTGGTCCCTTTTGCTTCAGAAGCAGTAGGATTTTTCTACTAAAAAAAAGAATCTCACCATCCTGGGCTATTGCTGTGGTGCAGTATCAGTTACCCCAGTAATTTTCAGTTACTCTGCAGTAACACAGGTGGTGGGGCAAGGGTTTCACAGAGCATTGTGCAAGCTCAGCACCTCCCATGATCAAAGTGGGGCAAGAAAAGGAAACTAAATATCCAAACAATAGCTGTCAGATGACTAAAATCCATAATTTTAGGCAATCTCTCTTTTTCAACAGTCAACACAGCTGCGAAAACTTGACTTACAATATCATTTACTAAAATACCACATGGGGTTTGGATGACAGAAGGAGAATAAGTCATAATGCCTAGAAAGGAAATGTCTATTGGGCAAATTATCCCATGGAAAATTTTTTCTGGACCTTGAAGATGGATAAAGGTATGAGGTTACTCAACAATATAAGCAGACATTCATCATTCCAAGAAAAAAGGACTATTTGCCTGCAACGAGAAAAATGCTATTAATGTGAAAATAGCATCTCAAATAATACTGTCCACTTCTTAACTCAAAGCCCTCATAATTCAGTAGTTGATTTTATGGTTAATGTATTATTGATGAAAACACAAATTTGTGAGAGTAGTGTGTAGCTATTATCAGTGAGTCAAGAATCTTGACTGAGTTGCCGATATAGTCTGGGACAAAAAAGTTAGACAAGTTCAGCTGATTGAGTGAATACTTACAGAGTTAAGTGCTATAGAAAAAAACCCTACCAATGTTCAAGTTAATATACTGAAAGCACTCGTATACACCGATGGAAGGCTGGAGAAGCAAAGCAAAAAGGGTTGTATTTTTAAAAAGATGTGTTCTTTTTAAACATTAAAGACCTACAGACAAAGAACATTAAAGACTTGTTCTTAATTCCTTTACTATACAGGTAGAAAACATGAGGCTCACAAAGTTTGTGACTTTGTGGAAAGACCAGGGAAGTAAATTGTATACTAGGTTTTTATTTTTTAAATTAATGAAGACCAAGAACCTGAAAACAAAATGCCTGGTTTTCAAGCTTCCACAAATGGATCGCTGGAATATGGTTACAGATGAATGAGTGCAATGACCAAAGAAGCAGTTTTATTTCTGCATTTCTCACTAAAAGGGCACATATTTTATGATTTGTGAGTATGAGAATTAACCTGAAGGAAGATAACAAACACCAGTAAAAGTTCTAGGCTGAGAGTTTTAGGAGGATACTCAGAGGTGATCATATGATTTACCACCGAAACTATGACACTTGAGAGTAAACAGGGCAATTGTTCATGAAAACACCAGGACAATCATCATAAATTAAAATTGTCCTAGACAAACCTAGATCTATGATTTCCTTACTTATTAGAAGGTTTTTTCCCCTGTGTTTAGATTGGGAGGGAGATTTTCACTTATCCTCATGGAATGTGTTCTGAAATGCTCTGTCACTTTTGGTTTGGTTTAATATTCTGGTACTTATGCAGGCCTCAGAACCTTAACAATGGATTGAAGTCACAGGGCCTTTACTGCTTAGGTGGGAATTTGGACTCTTGGATAGCTGACCTGATCCAGATAGCCCTAGGGTTAAAGGGGCCCTCTTGGCCTCCAAGGGTCTTTTGGCAGAAGAACTCAAGAAGAAAAGAAACAATAAGGACTGTCCCAAATCTGAATCTTCTCAACCAGAATCTTGTAAACCACCCTTAAGGGTGGAAACATCTGATGTACTTTACATATTTAAGAGTCTGTTCTTTTATAGCTATCATTTCTTTATACTTTACCCAAATTCCTTTAGGCTTACTGTGCTTTGAAATTCACCTAGTGGGTATTACGTTCCAAGTTCATGTGTAGCACCACATTTAAACTTCACAATAACACCATGAAATGTGGTATTATTTTCCTCAATTAGCAGATGGGTAAAAGAGGGTCAGAGAACTAAGGACCTTGACTAAGATCATATAGCTAATAAATAGCAGAGCAAAGGTTCAAATCCTGGGTCAGTCTGCTTCTAGGACCCTTTCTCATAACTACTGTGTACTCTTGCTTTTCCGTTGTAACCACTACAATCTCTCATGTGGAAACAGGGATAAATAAATAAATAAATTTTGTATTATATATATATTTATATATATATTATCAATCTACCTATCTATCTATCTATCTATCTATCTAAAATAGAACTCTTATGAGGAATATATCGAATAAAATATGTAAGTATCTGGGTCAGTACCTAAAGTACATGTATGGTAGGTATCATTGTCTGGATCTCATTCACCAGTTTTCAGAGACACAATAAAAGGATAGGTACTGTATCTGTTTTGTTCATCACTGCACACTCACATAAAGATTTGTGCTTGGCATGTGATTTGTTCAATGAATAAATGAATGAAGCAAGAGAAAGATATCAGAGCAACAGCACTCAATGATGAGCATAGTTCTTTCATTTTCTGTCAATAATTCATTTTCTCTTCCTCTACAATAAGATATTTTTATTTCAATTTCTATTGCATTTAGAGTCTGTTCCATTCATTGCACCATTAAACATTAATTTCTTTGCACTTAACTCTTTTCTGGGAATACCAATGTATCTCTAGGATGCAAAGAAGCAGCTTTACTTCTTTAGCATTCTTCTTGATACTCAGCATACTGTTTGTCACAGCCAAACTTGGCCTGTATTTGGATTATTACTTATCTGGTGGTCCCACTCTAGATACCTGAATGTTGATAGCAGCTGTCATTTGATTTTTCTCTTCTAGTAGTCTCCTTTAATAACAACTGGATAAACATGTAATTTATTATTCTGTAAAGACCTCATTTAACAGTGACTGAACTTACAGTATCATGTCCAAATTATGCGATGTTCTAAACTACTAATTTTCATTCATATATGCATATGTGTTGAAGTGTTTATATATAGCAATCTAGATGCTAGCCATGGTGAAGAACAGATAAACTAGAGCCAGGAGAAACTAAGGGAAAGGTCTCTAAGTTCATTTGTGTCTGGATTCGCTTATTTAATTTTTTTGTTTCTGCGTCACTCATATCCAGTTGTCTCCTTGGATCAGGACCAATATTTTCATTCTAAAGAATTCTTTCTCTACCTTTGATTATTTCAAGTTCATCCTTTAAATTTAAAGTTCAGAACTTCGTCAACTTACTCTAAGTAGTTCAAGGTAAATAATCCAATTTACTACTGAACAGATTTGTGGAAACACTGGCATTTAAAACAATTTGCCCTCCTTTAAAATATATCCTGCAAAATTGCTGCATCTTCCCAGTAAAGACCTTTTCTCTCTATTTGCTTGGGATGTAGCCAGGAGTGTTTAATAGATCATTATGAATTTTAATCATAAGAGAGCAATTTTATGACATCATTTCTTCAGAAAAGCTTTTACTCAAAAATTACCCACTCATTCATTTATTTTTTCATTCAAAGATACTAATTTATTAACCAGTCCTCTGGTTTCTTTTCAAATTCTATTATCAAACAAAACTGACTGCAGCATCCTGAGATTATGCTGTTTGTTTTATATCTATCAGAATGAACCTTCCTCAAAAAGATGTTGTCGGGACAAAATGAGATAAGAATTATGAAGAACTATATACAGGAAGGCTTTCTTGTTATATGTATGTCACAGTGGGTCTCATTCAGAGGTAAGAATAACTATTCAAGTTTTTAATTGTGTATCTTGATGTGAAACTAGTGCCTTTTGAGTTTTCTTTCCATAATGATTAATTTCTAAGATAAGTTACTACATTGAGCCCCAGGACTAAAATTATCACATCTATGTTGTAAGCAATTGGCTTATCACACACAGATGAATATATAAGATAAAATGTGGAGACCAAGAAATAACTAAATTTCAACTGTCATGCTTTGACAACATAAACTAATATCTGATTGCCATCGCCTCTCCACAAATCAACATACTGCAAGTTTTAAATCAATTAAGAATATGAATTAGAATATGTATATGAATTAAAGGAAAAGATAAGGTAAATACAGCTTAAGTGAATTTTATGTGTCTTACATTTCAGTCTTATCTATAAAATGTCACACTGTAAGTTAAACTATTGCTTACATCCTGAAGCTGTTATAAGGAACAGTCCCTAATTACATAATGCTCTAAAATGCAACAGAACTGGCTTATTTTTTTTAACTGTCTTTAGATTACTCACATTTACTTTGTGTGTTTCAGAGACATCATGCCCTATGAATATGCAACATTATTCTTAATTTAGCTCTGTAAAACCAGGCATGTGCAATGTGTGGTGTATTTGGCCATGCTGAATTCACCAGTGATTAAACTGATTTTTAGCTTGCGTCATTGTTTTCAGGCCCCATGATGAGTCACGGAACTTTTCTCTCACCTCATATATATTACTGCATCTGGTATCATTAGGATGGAGTTAACATCCAGGAGGCAGTGATTGATTTAGGGAGATGATAATGAGATTATGGCTCATGCCCTTAAAGCGTGACAATTGAAATCCTATCCTTTTCCACATGAGGAAATATGCTAAATATTATAATATCTGACACATCTATCACTGTGGGGTTAAGCCAGCTATCTGAAACAGGGTTGATATTTTGATCCTTAGACATATTATCTTCTTTGTCTTACAAACACAGAATAATTGATTCAGAGATAATTAAATCTGCATATCCAAATTTTTAATTCCAAGAAGTTTTTAGGTCCTCTTGGTTCAGATCTGTCAGCTTAAACAAAAGAAGCAAACAACCATCACTGTCTCTCTTTCCTCTGATTTTGTGGGGCGGGATCAGTAAACAGGATGAGAGGTGTTTAACTAGGAATATGTATGTTTCAGACCAGGAGAATCTGGTATGAAAGTTTTCAGAAGACCCACAAGTCACAAGAACATTAAATGTGTGGGAAATCTGACCACTTAAACACAACTCATTTGAAGAAAATGAGTTAGGGAAATGGATGAGCATGTTTTTAAAGACTAATAAATTTAGGCTTTTTTTTCCTTTGGAAGGAAATGTTTTCTAGACCTTTTATTTACTTTATTTAAAAATATACATTTGATGCAAATTTCATTTCTTTTAATCTTTTCCTCTAACATAATCTTCTAGTCTGAGAATGATAAGGGGTAACTGAAACTGCCCTCTGAACTATTCAACACCCAGACACTTTTCGTCTATTTCTAAACATTCACTGATAGAGACATCTACCCATTCATTTCTCAGCATCTATACACGAGCATGTATCCATGTACCTACTTTGTGCCTAATCACTACCAGGCATTCATAAGAAATGGAAAGGAATATACATCCTAGCTGAGAGAGAAGACATATTTTTATGGGTTATACATGCATTTGAAGGCTCGGTACATCTCTGGAAAGTAGGATAGAGAAAAGGAGATGCAACTGCCTATCTGACATCTCCACTGAGATGTCTCCTAGGCATGTTAACTATGGCCAGAATAGCATTCTTAATTTTCCCACTTCTTATGACCTACTTCTCCAATAGTCCAAAACTTAGGAACCATTCCTTATTCCTTTTTTTTATTGCGGTACGCGGGCCTCTCAGTGTTGTGGCCTCTCCCGTTGTGGAGCACAGGCTCCGGACGCGCAGGTTCAGTGGCCATGGCTCATGGGCCCAGCCACTGCGCGGCATGTGGGATCTTCCTGGACCGGGGCACGAACCCGTGTTCCCTGCATCGGCAGGCGGACCCCCAACCACTGCGCCACCAGGGAAGCCCTCCTTATTCCTTTTGATTCCTGCCCACAAAATTCTAATCTCTCAGCAAGTCTTGTCGCACTCCTTAAAATATATATTGTGAATTGCTTCATTTCTCTCCACGTCCATTGTTTTTTGTTATTCAAGTCCATCATCATCTCTCACCTGGACCATGGGAATAGTTTTTACCTTCCACTCTTGACCATCTCCAAATTAATTACCTACACAACAACTAGAATGATTATTTTACGATATAAATTAGATCATATTTCAACACTGCTTAAAACCAGAAATGTCTTATCTCACTTTGAAAAAATGTGAACACCTGATATAATACCTGACAAAGCCCTGTATGACCTGGTTCCTGCTTACCTCTCTTACTAATGCCCGATATGCTCTAGCCACATTGGCCTTTTCTGAGCATGCCAAAAACTGGCACGCCTTTTATTTTGTCACTCATGCCTTTATTTTCGCCTTAAAGGTTTTGCCTTATCTGCCTGTAATGCTCTTCTTCATATTTTCATATGGCTGGGTAGTCTTCTCATTCAGTTCTCCTCTTACATGTCACCTCTCCAGAGAGGACTTCCCCCACCAGACAATCCAGCCACCCAGTCACTATTTTCTATTTTAAGTTTTCTGCTAGCACTTTTTACTACCTGTGGTATTTTTCTTATATGTTTGCTTCTTATTGCTGTGTCTGATTCCTATAAGATACTCATTAACTCTTCAGAGAATGAATGGACATTATTTATAACCACGACCTAACACTGCTTGATAACACGAATCTCATGACTGAAGTTCTCAATGCATTAATTATCGATACCACTAAAGCCAATCTCTCCGTGATGTGTTTAACTTTTCCTAAATAACATAGAGTTTTAAAAATTAAAATACTTGCATCAGACATAAACAGTTATACCAAATATGATCTATGTTTATTTATAGGAAAATAGTCTAATTTTAATACTTGAACGCACAGAACACATTTGTGGAATCTAGGAATGCCTCCACCAAGGATGCCTTGATTAGGCAGACTCATTTGAATGTGCTTACTTTTAAGTTAGGCAGGGCTCATAAACATTTATTTAATTTGATTACATTTGAGATCATAATATTAGTATAAATATTAGTGGATTCTTATAAAAGGTATTATGTCTCATTTCCCAGTAAAATTAAAGAAATAGAACTCCTAAGCGTTATTGATATCCCTCGTGCTTACCTTCCAGGTTTTTCACTGTGAATCACTATTAATCCAGATTCCAAACCTTATATTTAATAATTTTGTTACGAACAGTACTCAAGCAATCTATCTCTAGGTATGTGCATTTTAAAAAATAGCATTAAGAAGGTATAATTTAATACCATAATACTTATCTATGACAAGTGTAATAGTCAATGATTTTCAGTAAACTTACAGAGCTGTGCAGCCATTACCCCAACCCAATTAAAAAATATTTCCACCACCCACATGTTCCCATGTGCCCTTTTTGTTTGTTTGTTTGTTTGCGGTACATAGGCCTCTCACTGTTGTGACCTCTCCCGCTGCGGAGCACAGGCTCCGGACACGCAGGCTCAGCGGCCATGGCTCACGGGCCCAGCCGCTCCGCGGCATGTGGGATCTTCCCGGACCCGGGCACGAACCCGTGTCCCCTGCATCGGCAGGAGGACTCTCAACCACTGCGCCACCAGGGAAGCCCCCCCATGTGCCCTTTTACAGTCATCCTCCCACTTCCTCCCCAAGCTGCCGGCAAATGCTGATCTGTCTTCTGTCCTCATAGATTTGCCCCTTTGGATCATTTTCATATAAATAGAATTATGTAATGCAAATAGTACAGTATTTTGTGTCTGCTTGTCTTCACTTAGCATAATGTTTTTACACATGTTAAAACAACCTATGCTGTTATGGTATCAGTTAATTTCATTGCTGAATATTATGCCATTGGACGTACCACATTTTGTTTATCCATTCATCAGCTGATGTGAATCTGGATTTTCTCCATTTGGGGGGTATTAGGAACAGTGCTGCCATAACCATCTGTGTACAAGTCTTTGTGCGGATATATGTTTTTATTTATCTTGGGTAGGTACCTAGGAGTGAAATTTGTGGAGTGTATGGTAAATTTATGTTTAACTTTCTAAGAGCTGTCAAACTGTTTTCGAAAGTAGTTGCACCATTTTACATTCCCACAAGCAATACATGAGGTTTCCAGTTTCTCCACATCCTCTCCAGCACTTATTACTGTCTGTCTTTTGAAAATTGTCATTCTAGTGGGCAAAAATGTCAATATAGCATAGTGGTTAAAATCAGAGATGCTAAGCCAAATTATGTGAGCTTAGATGACAGCTTTGCCACTTACCATCTTGTTATTTAACATTCCTATCTATAGAATGGGGACAATGCTAATATCTATCTCAGAGGATTATTGGAGGGGTAAATGAATTAATATAACTAATAGCTTACAAAAGTATCTGACACATAGTAAATTCTGTGTAAGCATCAGCCATTATAATAGCTTTGTTATTATGATTTGCAAAGTTATAATGTACGTATAGCCTGTTTGTGGATCATAGTGAGGCTGTGGGAAGCTATTTATGTTCTCTTCATTAAGAGTTTCTTATATGATGTTGGGCTAAGATAGTTATCACAAAATCCAGGCGCTAGAATGTCAAGTTTTAAAAAATCAAACTAAAGATCTTACATATAATTAGGATGGGTAAGACTCCAAATGGCCAGAGTGACCTATCAGACAACTTCGGTTAAAATTGGGACTTAGACTGATTTAAGCAGTGGTTTCATTTATTCATAAAATATATCTATCCATGAAAAAAAATGAAAAACTAGTATAGACAAGTTGTTTTCCTGCATAAAGTTGCATTCAGTTCACAATTACTTGACCATAAGGACCTTCGTCCTCCCTTTTCTTTACCTGTATATTTGTTTCTTTGATTCCTTTTTTCCTTTGCTTGACTGTTTGGATGATTAATGAATCACTGCATGCTTCAACCAAGGAATGAATGGAGAAACAGCCAAAGAATGATATTCCCCCTTCTCAAATCACTACAATGCTCATTTTAGACACTTTTCCAGAGAGAACCAAGTCCCATCTTCCTATCAGGTATATTTCTGATGAATAACTTTAGAATATGTTTTGCACGCATGCTACTCAGTTTTTACATATTACTGAAAGCATTTCAGAGCACTTCCCCTGGGTTTCCAGGTATAAGCAGGAATCACTTCTGCATGCTTAGGTCACTGCTGTCCTAATTTCTCCAGGTTCCAGAAAGTCTTTGGGTACCCATTTAATTCTCTCACAGCAAGCTATTCCTACTTGAGAGCACCCAACTTCCTAGCTTTCTGTGTCTCATTCTTGGAGTGAAGTGATCTAGGTTATAGTGTGGTAAAAATATTACTATAAAATTGCACACTATTTTCACTTACCTATATTACCACTTATGGTTATAACCAAAGAAATGAACAGTATGAATATAACATTTAACTGTTTCTGTACTGACAGGGTTTTTCTCCATTTCTGAAATTCTATGCTTTTACAAAATAAGATGAATATATTCTCTTTAAAAAGAAGAGTAGTAAGGCCAATGGATGAAAGATACATTGAAGTAGATTTTCCACAATATGAGGCAGAATTTGCTTATAATTTTAACTGGATAAATTGTAAGGTAATAAGTTATCTGTCACTGTGAATATAGAGGCTTGATAACCAGATGTGTAGAAGAGATTAGAATGCTGGATGAAGTGGCGCAGTGGGCCACACTACAGTTTGTAGGAGTCCGCTTTCACGGGGTGATAAAACTCAGAAGGAGGGAGAGTTAACTCTCCAGAAGGATGAACTTTAACGAATGGGAGAGAGAAGGCCGAAGGGAATGGCAGATAGATTTTTTCTTCATTTTCCCTGTGATGAATTTCCCCAAGGCACAGTTGTGTTTGTTTGTTTGTTTGTTGCCATGCCATGCTGCTTGCAGGATCTTATTTCCCCGACTAAGGATTGAACCCAGGCCACTGCAGTGAAAGCTCCGAGTTCTAACCACTGGCCCACCAGGGAATTCCCCCAAGGCACTGTTTATCTAGTCTGTCTGGAGGCAGTCCATGTGGCCAACTGACTGTAGCTTCTCTTTGCATCTTGTGAAGCAGTGGCCAACTCCGTAACGCATTACCTTGTATTCAAATCGCATCTTCCTCTGTCTCATTTCTAGTTTCTTTTACTCTAACTATCCTAGAT
The DNA here is from genome assembly GCF_000442215.2 of Lipotes vexillifer. Classification (NCBI taxonomy): domain Eukaryota; kingdom Metazoa; phylum Chordata; class Mammalia; order Artiodactyla; family Lipotidae; genus Lipotes; species Lipotes vexillifer. The sequence continues at coordinate 737,143 of NW_006789439.1, read as the reverse complement.
TTTACCTTCCAACAAAACATTAGCACTTGACCTTTCCCTCAGGCTCGTTTTCAATCAACCTGAGCTAAGACTAGCTACATGCTAGTCAAAAGCTAGAATAGAGGGCTAAGTTTTGTTTTAAAATTCTTTGTAAATGTATAAAAATGCTAGTGGGGGATGATGATGATGATCATTCCTATCTAACATCTGTGGGGTACTTTTTTGCAGGTACTATTTGAAGTGCTTTACATGTGATAACGTTTAATCCTCACATCCATCCTACGAAGTAGGTATTACTATTATCCCCACTTTACAGATAACAAAACTGAAGTATAAAATGTTCACACACCTATTAAAGCCAAGTTCATATAGCTAATGAACAGCAGAGCTAGGATTTCACTCTAAGTGGTCTGAAGCATTTTCATTTGTGTTGAAACATACATCAGTAAGGTGCAGTCTTCTGAGGTCCCCTGTGCTTAGCTGGCAATTCTGAGGCTGATATCATTGCCTGTGTAGCTGACTCTGGACAAGGCCACTTGGGTCCTTTTATGATTAGAATGTGGTCGCTAAAGAGCTGAGACCCACTTGCTTTCAAGAATGCGTGCTTGGGGCATCAGACTCTCTACCTCCCAGGCTACTTAGCTCACGCGTTCAAAAGGAAGCATCGTAAAACACACACTTGGTTGCACCAAAGTTTCTCATATCTTCCTGCGTAGAGGTTTATTACAGAGACCTGTAATAAAACAGACTTTTATTTTATGCTTAATTCAGGGCATTTGTAGTTTCACCTTACATCATTTTTACCCACCATCATACAGTGCATATTACATCCATCCTGCACACAACCAGACATGCCCATGCTCAGGCTCATTATACTCATGTGACTATTGGGGCTGTATTACAAAGGTTCCTACTTTGTGTTGTGTAAGATACTTACAGCTGAGAGTGACCTATACTTTCGTTTTGCCTTTCTCTTGCTCTGTTTAAAATAATGACCACAGAATCTCTTTCAACAAAAGGTCATCTGGGTCAATAGACAGAACACAGAGGATCAGATCACCTGCCATAATTGCAAATTAATGCTCTCCTGGTAATGCATTAACTACACAATATTGATCTACAATTGAATCATAGAAGAACTACTGAGAAGTGATTTTACTTTCCTAGTTTTTTGTGCTTTTATTGCTTTTTCCATAACGCATTTTTCTTTCAACTGGAATTTTCTCTAATTGTCTCCATTTTTAACTTCCCACAGCGAGATGACTTCTAACTTGTAATTAGAATCTGTAAAAATTCACGTCTCTGTCTCAAAAGGCTTTTGGAAATCTACTGAACTGTAACTTTGATGCCATAAAACACGTACATGATGCACAGATACATATTTCTAGAGAGCCAAGTTTTGAATGATTTTTTTAAATTTAGATAAAACAGAAATCCATTTGGTCCTCTATCTGAAATTACAATTCGTTGAATAGTCTGCAATAAAATATTCAAAATTTTCCCCTAAAAGCATTTTGCTTGGGAGCATTGATGATGTGATTTCCCTTCCTTGAGCAAACTTTTAACATATAAGTAAACCGTTTCTATCAGATACATTTTTTTAAGGAGTGTAAATGTGAGAGGAAGACGCAAAAATCCAGTAAATATTTCTACACATCTGCACAGAATACTTCTGACAAAATCCAGATTTCCTCGTTTGTGGCAAACTCAATTGATAAAAATTCTTCTACCGAGTGGAGCTGATCATAAATTTCAATGCTGAATTTGATCATGCTCCTAGTTTATACAAAGGTCATCTGGCCTAAGCCTGGTTTCTGAATTGTGAATTAGGAGTCACTTGAACTGGAGACTGAAATTTCCTGACAGAATCATACACCTTAAACTTATCACTGATTTTTTTTAAACTTCTAAATGGGAGACATAGTTGTGATTTCTAAGAAAAGTCTCTTAAGAATGTTTTAGGCCTATAAGGACTTTGATATTTTACTGTAATTTCTTTCATAATCACTATTTGCATGAGTCCTAATCAATACTATGAAAATAAATGTGTATCCAAATTATTTGCTTATTCTTTAATCCTCAGTAAATCACTGTCATCTGTAGCAAGAGAACCTCTAATAAATGTCAATTACATGACTAAAATTACATGATCTTGGTACTCTTTCTTCTAGGAGTTTATAATGAGAGACCAACACAATCAGAGTTGATATGCATTTTCCAACCAATCTGAGAGCTGGACCAGGGTGCTGGAGCCTCCCTGATGTGCCAGGCATCGCTGGATGGCAAGAGGTTGGCAGGATCAGAGAGGCTGGAGCAGGAGGGAGGCACTAGACGTACTGGGACTCTGAATCGTGGTACTTCCTTTAACATATTAAATATTTCTCACAACAACCCAATAAGGTAGATACTATAACTTCTATTATACAGATGAATAAACCAAGGTTTACAGAGGTTAAATAATTAGCTTAAATTTATTTAGTTATAAAGTGGTGAGTCCAGGAGTTGAGCAAAGAATTGTAGAACTTCAAATCTCCTTCTCTTAACTACCAGAATATACATGGCAATACAACCAGATCTGGATACATAACAGAGGCACACAAATACTGTCAAGAATCTTCAAGACTAGAATAAACAAAGGTTTCTGAAAAACGCTAGGGACCAACAACAGGCTTTCTTAACTGAATGCATTAAGAGCAAGGAACTTGAGACACTGGTTGGCAAGATAAACAAAACAAAACACCACATATTAGACAATGATATAGAGGTATACGGTAGAACTGTTCAGCTTCAGTTTTACCGCACTAAGAAGAGATCCCACTAACCTTCTTTTTTTTTTTTTTTTTGCGGTACGCGGGCCTCTCACTGCTGTGGCCTCTCCCGTTGTGGAGCACAGGCTCCGGACGCGCAGGCTCAGCGGCCATGGCTCACGGGCCCAGTCGCTCCGCGGCATGTGGGATCTTCCCAGACCGGGGCACGAACCCGCGTCCCCTGCATCGGCAGGCGGAGTCTCAAACACTGCGCCACCAGGGAAGCCCCCACTAACCTTCTTAAGGCAGCTCTCAGAGCTCAGTTATATCTTTGGTGCAGAGCCCTAGGTGTCCTGTAGTGCAGCTACTGCCTAACAGAGTCGTCCTCCCTCTTCCTCTACCTTAGACACATCCTATATTAAGATCAGAAAGTGAATAAACAAATCTTCACATTTCTAATCTTTGAAGATGGTTAGAAATAAGACTTTTTCAAGGCTACTCCGTAAGAAATGAGCTAGGTCTTCATATTTTAAATACTGCATGTTATACCCAAAACAATATTTTTAATAAACAGGACAGGTGAAAATTCCTATTTGTATGACAATTATTTGTAGTGCACAAAGGCATTTTCTTCTTCATACTTATTTCTTCTCTCACAAAAGAGAAAATTAACTCTGTAGTATGCTCTAAGTAAAAGTAATTTGTTAAATACACATATTGCAAAATTGTAGGATTTATTTTAATTCACAGAGTAAAAAATGTCTTTTGGAATGTTCTAATGTAAATAAATCCAGGTTACCGTGACCAAAAAAAAAAAAAAAAAAAAAAAAAAAAAAAAAAAAAAAAGAAATGAAAGAAAAGAGAAGAAAAGTGATAAAGAATTGGGATAGCACATACAAAGCAAAATAGTAAAGGACAAAATTGAATGTCAGGCCTGGAAACTCCTAGGGAGGTAGGCACTTATGAGAAACCAACTGTGAAATGTCTTTTTGTGGTCTGTATTTTCATTTTTTCTTGTAGGAGAAATATTTAGAATCTTTGTGGTCTGTACTTTCATTTTTTCTTGTAAAAGAAATACTTAGAATGGCACAAACAATCTATTCTGATCTGAACTCTTGGGGAAAAAATTCAGATCTATTAAGCAGTGATAGAACTGAATGATTCCGGAAAGGGATTTGTGTTAGTCTGATTTTTAGATTCATATTTAATAACATTTTTAACAAAAATAACATTTTGTATAGAAAGTTGATGATGATGTTCTACCATTAACAGAACGTGTACTGGGAGATATGTTTTTTTCTAGAAGTGATGGATTTGTGTTGATAAAAACACATTTTGGGGAACATCATCCTTGGAAACAGTAAAAAAAATATTTGCAAGGCAAGGATGAGGGAGGCTGGCTGCAGCCCTAGAAGAGAGGAGAGTTGAATCACAAAGGATAAAAGCCATAAATTAAAAGTGAACCATGTGCTCTGGAAGTTCAAAGTAGAAAGGGCCCACTGAGCATTTATTTGCTCCTGGATTTGTGGAGAGAGAGAAGGGGTATGGTGTCAGACTGTGAAAATGTAAAGACCTTGTCACTCTTCAATAGCTTCCCATTAAACAGAGAATAACATCTAAAATTTTTATCGTGGCGTACAGTACCCCACAGGAGCCACCTCTGCCTGGGACTGCCCCTTCATCTCCTATCATCCTCATCTCCGCTGTGTCTTTCTGTCCTGAAACAAGACAAGACTGCTCTCACCCTTGTGCGCCAGGCCTTTGTTTTTATGATCTTGCTCTTCCTTGTGCCAGGAGGACACTTTTCTCCCAGACCTCTGCGTGGCTGACTTCTTTTTTTACTCATCCGAATCTGGGCTCGATTATCGTATCACTCCTTTGAGGGGGCTTCTAGCATGCAAGGTTCCTAAAAGCATTCTCAGTTGTCTGAAAACATCCTTGTACCCTTGGGGCTAGAACTATGCCTGGCACATAGTGGGCACCCACCACGTGATAAATGAAGATGTCATCTGATGTGAGTTCACGGAGGACATCATTTCCCTTTTACTAAATATCATATCTCAATACAACTAAGATCACATTAACATTTACTGGGAAGCTACATCAATATGCTATTTTTGTTGACCTTATTGTGAATTAAATCCCTCCACAGCTTTTCCACAAAAATCTTCTCTTTGCCATAGTTACCTCTATTTTAGATGTATAATTAAGTTTTTGCACCCAAGGATGGGACTTTATATTTATCAACAACCAGCTTTATCTTCTTATATGGGATGAGTCACATATGTGTCTCCTGCTTTTCCTGAAGCTACCTTGGAACTTACTCTGCCTCCCTATTTCACGTTACTTAAAAATTGATCAACTGGATTTCTATGTTTCCCCCGAACAGAACTCAGGAGCCCTAAGTTAGTCAGCTTTCTAGAAATCTCATGATTTCCTTTACTCAGCACATGAGAAAATTTATTAGAATTTAAAGTAATTTTGGAAACTGAAGAATTCAGGGATAAATTATTTAATAAGGAGTAAGCAGTTCACCTGGAAAATTATAAGACTGGGGTAAACAAATGATACACAGGTGTAGTTCAAGAGTTGAGAATGAATCATCAGTTAATAAGTCAAGGACAGAGCATACATTCACGTGTTTGTGAATGATGATGAATTTCTTTTTCATTTTCTAGAACAATTTCTTGAGCACAATAACATGGACGGTAGGAGATGCAGAGACAAATCATGGGGGAGAAATGAGGAAACATGGTTTCTAATCACACCGGTTAGCCAACTGGTGAAACAAAATTAAGGTAATTACCAATTTGCAAATCTACAAAATTGGGTTAAAAATGCTTATTGATATGCCCTTAGCTTTGTAATAGCCAAATGAATTAATAACTAGAGAGGACTTTTTGAAAAACAGATGGTAATTCATCATTAATATTCTTTACAATATATTTGCTATGGCCTAGCATTTTCTAATAACTCTCTATTCAATCTGAATTCTGAACCCTAACTTAGTATTAAAACGAGTCTCTAAAATATTGAGGTGGATTTTTAAACAAATACACAATTATACACATCTAAATTAGTTTGGGTTTTTCAAAATAATGTTGGTGGATGCTGGCACTGCTCAGAATAATTTTGTTACACATTTTTTTGAACAGTTTATTAAAGTCAGTTTATGGACTGACTGACAGAAAAGGAGACTCATGACTTTGTATACCTAACTCAGTTCAACAACCAACGTTGTTCACTTGGCTTGGCTCTCTTTAGCTTTGTTTACAGGAAATGAGATCCATTCTCAAAGGATGAAGAGTAGTTACTGATGGTATTGAAAACACATTAGCTCCCAAGTGACTATTTCTAATAGTCATTTGGGTGGATAAGTTATGGAATGATTATTACAAAATTAGTTATGTTAAATCACAATTCATTTCAAATGATAAATTGGAAAGATTCAGAGAAAACCAACATAGAAAACACAATGTTTGGAAAATAATATGTGAAATAAGAATATCTAAATAACTAGGATTTTTTAAAAAACTGAAGAATATAAAGGTAAATAGTAGTTTAAAACTTTGGTCAGACATATGAAGATTCTTTGAGGAAGAAGTGAAACTAGTAATTAACCATAGCTCTGCATACAATGCAAAAAGGAACAGACAATATAAAGGATCTGGCCAGAGTCGGGAAAAAATTTAGCCAAGGAAGTTTATACAAGATCAGAAATTTCATATGGCTAATTGCAAACATCTTAGCTAACTCATGGTTATTTTCTCACATAAAATAGTCGTTGTGTGGTAGAGTTACTTTTTCTTATAGTAAAACTGTCATTCAAAAAGATTAGATTTAATTTCAATTAATTTCTTTTGAATCTAGATATTAATCTTTCTATCAAGTGGCGAATGTGTAATCATTCGAAAGCCTAGCAGGTTTCCATTTAATTTCCTCTGTTTGCTTATAAACAACATTGTTGCACTGCAATCAAGATACTTTTCAAACATTAAAACCTTTTCCATTAAAGACACCATCCATTAAAGTAATTTAAAATAATGCAATAACTGACACAGTAATTTGAATTTCACTGAATGGATACTATTTTTTTCCTATATATTATTCTACGAATATAGGGTTTCTATTTTTTAAAATAACTACTTGCATATTGTTTTTAACACTGTACATGAAACACTCATTAAAGCTAGGAAACAAGAAACTGCATAGTGGAAAGAAAAATGTGTCTATTTTAACTAGCTATGTGAAATAATTCTGATGCCATTTAAAATAACTTTGAATGGTATCAACTATTCTTCCTTCATGTATCATAGCCTGACTTTAAAGTGGATGATGATTAAATAAAAAATAAGAAATAATTGAATAAATATATTTTCCGCTTACCCAATAAGAATTTAAAATATAGTACGCAAAATTTTTACCATCTAAAGACCCCCATCTATATAGTTGAAGCACTGCAGTCTTCCTGTGCATTATGACCAAGAGAGAATGTCCATAATGCATCTGCACTCATGTGGAAACAGTGTCATCGTGCTGCTTCAATTACCTCTTTTTCTCTAGTTTCAGTAAAATAATACATCTCTTGATCACATTAAAAAATTCCATTTAGCTTGAACTAGCTCCATCAGAGCAGCTAATTATTGTCAAAAATTGATTTGGTTATGTAACTCTAGTGAGTGTCTGTCACATGACCATGACTCACAGCAAATGCCCACTATACTCCCTCTTTCTGCTGTATTTCAGGATTTTCTATTAACTTCAGTGAAACCCATACAAAAGAAATGGAATACAAAAACCCACCCATACAATCTCAGTGAAGGCACAGGTCATAATTGTACATGAATGAACTTCCTATAATTTCTGATGTCCTGAATCAAAATCCTTAAAAGATTGAATTGTAGTGGCAATATCATTAAATTAAATTATAGAAACCCAAAGTAATTCAGTGAAAAAAAAGGTAGTATAGTACTTATATCCTCTATCTATATACAACAGAGGAGAGTGAACATTTTGTGATGAAACCTATTACTAAAAGCAGCTGACTCCATCTGGGTTTTGGCTGCAATAGAAATCCCTAAATAGTTTTTATTAACAGAAATTGTAGACTAGTACTAAAATCAGATGAAGGGGATATAGAATTCATTCTGAAGGCTAGATCTGGGACAAACAACTTAAACTACAAGTTTAAAAAAAAAGTCAGCGTTAATTTATTAATCTTTTCAAACTGTTTTAAAGGGAAATTATTCAAGTTGTTTGTTTACTATGCCTTTCCTGAATAACTAATTGGCAGCCAGAAGCAAACTTCCTTTTTACAGAGTAGGCTTTCAAAAGATTTAAGAAGACCTCAAGAGTTTATGAAGAGTTTGAGAATGTAATTTAACAAACAGGTATTTATAAGTTTCAGTGTTCGGTATCTTAAAAATTTTTTTTTTTTTTTTTTTTCGGTATGCGGCCCTCTCGCTGTTGTGGTCTCTCCCATTCCGGAGCACAGGCTCACCGGCCATGGCTCACGGGCCCAGTGGCCCCGCGGCACGTGGGATCCCCCCGGACTGTGGCACGATCCCGTGTCCCCTGCATCAGCTGGTGGACTCCCAACCACTGCGCCACCAGGGAAGCCCGGTATCTTAAATTTAATAATAATTTTCACTTAGAATTTTTATAGATCTAACTTGCATATTCTAACTAATGAGAGCCTATCAAAAAAGATGAAAAATAAGATTTCAAAGACACTGGGGTTCACTTAAATAAATTAGAAGTTAGTTGGGTTGACTGACAAAGTAATAAGAGCAGCTACCCAAGAATACACACCCATAATTAGTTTTGAACCTTATTTCTTGGCCAAAGTGTTGCATCTGGTTCTGTTGTAATAGTCATTTTTACTCCAAAGTTGTTCCAGGGAAATGATCTGGAATACTCAAATTATTGTCTAGCTAACTCCTTAGTTTTTATATAAAACTTTAACTGAAGCATTTTTAAGGTAGGGTTATTGGATGCTTTACCACTGAAATGTTAAAATCCTCAGCAAAGCAAGTTGTAGAATAAGGTAATAGAAATAAACAGTGCCAGTGAGAAATGGTACATTCCTAAAAATTGTAAGAAGACTTCAAAAAAGCAAAAAATTGCCTATTAAAATGCAGCCTCAAACCTAAAAGGCATTTTCCATTTTTAAACTGCAAGGTGGTCTAAAATATTTTGTGATTTTTATATTTCAGTTAAACTCTCAATTAGCAAAAATTTAAGCAAGTGATGCTATAACCTAAGTATTTTAATTCAATAAAAATTTCCCTGATTCCTCGCCTTCAGTTTTTTATACAAATATTACCTTTGCAATGAGACCACTTTTTCACAGCACATATCACCTTACATACCCGATAATATACTTATGTTTCATATTTATTATATTATATCTTTGTCCTCACTAGAATGTAAGCCCCATGAGGTGATGGACTTTTGTCTGTTCTACTCACAGAAGTATGTATTCCAAATTCCTAGAATAGTGCTAGGCATGTAGATTCTCAATAAATATTTACTGAATGAATAAATGAATGAATGCTTCTCTGTGATGCATACTGATTAACAAGAAAAGAATGTTCTATCACACTTATCAAACTTATGAAAAAAATTTTAGCTTTCCATTTTTGAAATGTCAATACTTTTTCTAAAGTCACATAGAAGGTCATGGTTATTAAATTCACTTAAAAATTGAATTTGAAATTGCTACTTTGAGAATAAATCCTTATTCCAGTAGTGCACTCGCCTATCTACACAGTTTATTTATGTGCATCAAGAAAATCAGAATCAAAATGTTTAATATATATCACTATTTCTGTTTATTACTTCCCTTTCTAAACTCCAGTATATCAGCACCATCACACTATTTAAATACGTATCATCTGTCTGATTATGTCTTGTAAAAAAATGCATCTTGTCAGTACATACTTTACATCTGAGTAGAAACAGAAAGCTAGATTTGATAGTATTCCACCTTAAGTTATATAAGTGGATGAGCTCTTTAAGGGAAATATTATAGAACCAGAGAAGGGGAATGAGGTGGGCAGTTAAGAGTGAACAAATGGCAAATGGCAACAGAGAAATGGGAAGGTGATGATGGAGGGATTTAGGGCCTTGAGGTGTACAAAAAAGATTTGAACCAACTGCCAGAGGGAATTTGATGGGAAATTTTTTTTAAAAGATGAATAAAAACTGATGCTTACCAGCACACCAAGGCCCAGCTGACATTAAACACTGTGAATTTGGAGTAAATTCAATTGGCAAAGTTACCTGAATTTCTCTAATATTCAGCATCCCAGAAGTATAGAAAATGAAAGTTTAGATTAACCCAGGACTAGGGAGTGGAACAGGGTAAAATTCAGTTACAATGGAAGAGAGATAGAAATATTATACATTCTCCACCCCATTCAAATGCCAAGCCAAAATTGTATATTCAGGGATTTTCTCACTCATAACTGTCCTGAATATATCTTAATACTGATTTTAGTTCAAAGTTTAGCTAAAATTGGTTTAAAAATATTTTCTGGCTGAATTAAAACGTGACTAAAGTTAATGACACATAATTGATACATAATGTGTAATTTTATATCAGTAAAAGCCTATGTGTGGAAATTTACCTTTTTAACAACATCAATTGGGAGTCAGTATTTTACATGGCTGGGAATTTCTGGGCCATTCCTAGCCAGAGCTGAAGGGGCAGTGCTTTGGCAGCCACTTTTTAACACCATGTTGACCTTCTCATCCCCTCTTCATAATCTGGTTTAAAAAAGTGACGGGCTTCCCTGGTGGCGCAGTGGTTGACAGTCCGCCTGCCGATGCGGGGGACGCGGGTTCGATCCCTGGTCTGGGAAGATCCCACATGCCGCGGAGCGGCTGGGCCCGTGAGCCATGGCCACTGAGCCTGCGCGTCCGGAGCCTGTACTCCGCAGCGGGAGAGGCCATAGCAGTGAGGCCCGCGAACCGCAAAAAAAAAGAGTATGATGTACTACATCTCAAAGTATCACTTTATGACGACAATGGATGATTTTCCCTCAGCTTTGTACCACAAGAAGGTAAACAACCAATTTATTTCTATACTTTGAAAGCTGTGATTTCTTTGCTTTGGCTACCAGGAAGTTCACAGTCAAGTTTGTTAGTGCCTCCAGTACCATATGGCATAGATTTTGTGTATTGGCCTTGCCCTTGACTTCTTTTATTTTTCAATCAAGATCTTACTTTTACCCAGAGTTCCTCATATATTTGGTTTTTTTTTTTCATATATTTAGGTTTTATCCAGTAGTACAGTATACATTTTGGAACGTGATCTCATTTATTTTAGAAACATACAGGTGAACAAATATGTTAAAAAAAAAATAGAGGGTTTGTAAGCCCTCAAAAGGACAGGAAATGAACCTTAGGTTTGTTCCCAACTCGTAATAGAAACTTAATGAGTGCCGCGCTTTTGATTCCGCAAGGCCTCTTTCTCAAGAGACCCTACAAGAACATACTTGTCACATAATTTTCACTTTATTTGTTAGACGGAGTTTTGTGAAGGGACAGACAAACACAAGTACTACCTGGAGGACCGAAGCACCACTGTGGAGAAACTGAAGACCACTTTCAGCTGAGTCAATTCCACCAGTGGCCAAAATGGGAAATCCAGGCAAAGCGTGAGCAATGGTGGTCACAGCTCTCAAAGCAATAGGTCTGATGGCTGTGCCTACAGAAAATGAGGATGATCAATGGTTAGTATATTGACCACTTGAGCATATTGCCTTATAATCACTATCATGTGATGGCAGTGTTGTACTAGACAAAATTCGATTTTATCTCTACTTAAGATATATATGTATGTAATATACAAGCATTGCTATGTTTCAAAGTATGTTAATTTGTAAATGGATGTGTACTTATTTTAAGGACTTTGATGCTATTATTGCATGCAGGCATGTTATGCAAGTGGGTATAGCAACTCTAGAACTCACATAAAATACATACATATCACAATTTGATATACAGTAATGTGTAAAAGATTGTATGGAACACTTGAGCATCTGTTTTAAAAAGAACAAGGAATAGCAGATTTCGTAAAAGAAAAACAATCACATACAGTGCATAAACAGACATACAGCTCTGTTATGTTTCCGCGAAGTATAAAGCAGCTGGTGTGAATAGAGATACTGCAAAAACAAGCAAGGTGCTGATGAAGTTACAGATTCCATATTGCATTTTACATGTATTTCCCAAAATCTGATAGTGATTTTACTCAAACATAGTGAGCCTAATCTAATTTTCAACACATTAGAACATTTTAATCAAGTTAAAGAGAATTTACTAGAATTCAGTAATTAGAGTATGCGTTTGAGTTTGTATACATTATTTAACCAAACATTACCAATACATTATTTGCTAGTTGTAATAAGGCTGTGTGGATGGACAGAACACTCTGAGGTCATTTTTTACATGATTACACTGTATAAGGCTGCTTAGACTCTCAAGGGTTAACCCAATCGGGAGTAAATTAATGCTCTCATAACATAGTAATATAATTTGATATTTCTGATGTACACTCATAAGTCAACGGTCCTTTAAAGGCATTTCCTGAAGTAAAAATAGTTCTTTTTGTGCAACAATGTGGCATTGCCTCAAATAAGGGCTCTATAAACAACAAAACAAGCAAAGGGTAAAATAAGCCTCATGTGGTGCATACTTTGGCATCTCCTCCACCACCACAAGCATCCTTACCAGCATTCTCAATATGTATTCATTGGTGCTCCTATTAAGGAAGCACAAAGAGCTTTCATTAAAATCAGCGGTTTTCTTTTTATCCTGTTCATTTCAGATGAAACTGAATTTACGTGTAAACTAATGCTTTAGCACTCAACACCAAAATTGTTTGTGGAAATGTCTACTTGGCTCTCCCACACCTAAAAAATCTTCCTCTAGATAGCAGTGTTTCTTAGTCAAGAATATTCAATGCTTACACTTCAGGATTCCATAAGTGACATTTAAATACAAGGTAGTAAGTTAGGGCAAATTAGAAACTGAACGTCAAGATTCTATTTCTATTTCAAAATATTTATCAGCGACTTCTTCTTAGTCTATATGTTTTAACCATAAAAAAGGCTATACTAAAAAGAAATTCAAGAGTAAAAGTTAGAGGAAAGCATTTTTAAAGGAAGTTGTAACTTAAACCTTTTAGACAGACATACAGCTATCTTGGCATAATATAACTGATATGTTCAATATATGCTAAGTTGATGGCTCCTTTACACACATGTTACTTTGAAGTAATAAAGAAATATTGGGATTCTTTTTTTTTTCTTATTTAGTTGACCCTAGAGAGTAAAGGAAATTTTTGCTAAGCAGATAAATAATTTATTTCTAACTGCACTGTTAGAAGACTATCATTAACACTAAGGGGTAAAATTTCAAAGTGGTACACAGGGATTTGGCCACATATTCCAACTGATATTAATGGACATCAAATGGCAAAATCCCCAAACACAGCTTTGAAAATTTAACCAGTTACATTTAAAGGGCAACATTATTACACAGGTGTTAAAAAACATCAGCAAATCCTCAGTGGCATTTGAAGATGTTCAATTAGGTCAATAAGACATTTTCTATTTGATGTTTTTCTTCTTTTTTAAAACTTTTCTAATTCACCTAATGAACATGAAAACCTTTCAAACTAATAAAGGTATCTTTTCAAAAATTAAGAGTAATTATGTTCTCTGAGGAAATGGGATCCAAAAATGAAGAAATGGATCCTTCCGTTGCTGGGTAATAGTAAATTCAGTTTTAATTTCCATTATAAATTCCAGATTGGTTTTCTTTATAACTCAATTGATTTAGTATGAAATATAATCTACCTGTTCTCAGCATTTTTATGGGGAATAGATTTTAAAAATGACTTTTATTCGCCATGAAAGGTTTTTGGAGGGGAACTGAAGGTATGTAAAAGGATCTTTCTAAATTGTTACACAGAAATTTCTTTTTAGTTTTAAAGTGACAGAAATGAAAAAATAATAGATTCAATATAAAAATAAAACTTTTGGTGTGAAAGAAATACATATATCGATACCATACGAGATTGTACATATGTTAATTAAAATGCATACAGATTTCCAGAATCACAGTTATTGAGATAAGATTTTTAAAACTTTGTCACTGCTACAGTAATTAATGATTTTAGACCAAAGACCAGGGAGGAAGAAGCCAGTTGAGAAGCTCAAGGAATTAAAAGTGGACTCCATCCTAAAGGAAACAACAAGGTTTACATCAAAAATTGAAATCCTATAAGCTTAAATTAATTAATAGGCAACGTGCAATTTAAATTAAGCCTTCATCTACATGGGGTAACCAGATGAACCTGATGGGAAATTAATTACATCAAGCCTTTCTGTTTCAACAGTGTGGGAGGTGCCAATGAAAGTCAGCCATTCTGAATCCCCACATTTTGAAACAAGCTGCAGGTTCAAACAAACAAAAAGTGAACTAGACCTTTGAGTTCCAACACTGCTGTGAAGAGTCCTGATTTGTGCCAAAGTGGCCCTAGCGGAAAACCTGGGGGACTAAAATGGACTTTTGGTATCTAATCAATCGAGGCCCTCCATATAGTCACATCCTAAAATGCAAATCAGTATGTTGAATTCATGGATCTTTGATAAACTTCACATTACATTTGATTGATTCATGATCTAGAAAAACATTTCAGTAAGCCAGAGATGTTGAATTCAAAGGTAACCAATCTGAATTCAATGATTTCTTTTTCTTAAGAAAATACTTTCTTATTTTAATTGCAATTTCAAAAATGCTACCGTTAGTAGTAGTATTACATATTCATATGCAAGTAAGAATTAATGTATTATGACTTAGGTTCCTTACTCAGGCCTCATTTATCCATTCATCTGTTCATCTGTCTATTCAAGAAATATTAAGCACCTGTGCCTTCTTTTAAAAAAGAGGTAATTGTAACTGAATTGGAAAAGCTTAAAAGACAATCTCAGGTAATGTTTATGTTGTAACCATATTGTCACCCAGGGTGGATACCCAAAACACCAGCCTCAGTGATCTTAGGAGGTAATATGAGTTCAGTTATTCATTCTGTACATATCCCATTAGGAAAGCTTCACATTCATTTAAACATCATATATTTTATAATTACTATTAATACAAATTCTAGAAAGAAGGGAATTTGAGGATGAATTAGTTACATCAGAGAGACAACAGGGCCAACTGCTTAGGTTCAAATTCTAGCTCCACTATTTACAAGCTCTGTAATCTTGTGAAAATTTCTTAATCTTTTCATCTATAAAATTATAATAACTTCACAGAGCTGTTTTGAGGATTAAATTATTTAATATATATAAAGGGCTAGCACATAATAAAGATTATACAGATGTTTGCTATTACAACCTGTACTACCTAGGAGGACAATTGATTTCAGAGGGAGCATTTATTTAGTTTACTTTGTGCCTTTTAAGCTGTTGCTGTGTGCTTAGTAATGCAAAGAGACCTTTTTTTTTTTTTTTTTTATTGGAGACAAGATCATGATGCCTAGGATGATGAAACTTTATAGCCTCTCTCCCTTAGGTATTACAACCTGTACTACCTAGGAGGACAATTGATTTCAGAGGGAGCATTTATTTAGTTTACTTTGTGCCTTTTAAGCTGTTGCTGTGTGCTTAGTAATGCAAAGAGACCTTTTTTTTTTTTTTTTTATTGGAGACAAGATCATGATGCCTAGGATGATGAAACTTTATAGCCTCTGCTCCCTTAGGAGAACCACACATCTCCCTCTCCCTTTTCCCCTCTCCAGCAGCTTTCATTTAGTGGTGTCATAATGTTGGTAGGATTAACTGACTCCAAAGCTAAAAATCTCAAAGGCAGACATCCATATATTTAAGATTTTATTTTGAGAATCAAAAGGTCCATGCACTAAATCAATATGCAAGACTTTTAATGACAACATCAGAAGTTGAGTTTATTGGTGAGAAGGAGGCAGAGCTTTACTTAGCATGACTAAATCCTTGAAGAGAAAAGACATTTTTAATGGGCAAGATAGTGTGGAACATATGCTAATTTTGGATAACTGAAATTTTGAATAATTGAGTTTAATTCTGTTTGTTTTTTGCTTAATCATTTGACTCCTAAGACAGCTACTGTTACAGAGTTAATTGTTAAAGCTAAGTCCACAATAAACTCCCTGATAATGGCTCTATCTGGCAATAAAACAGAATTGGGTTATAATACTCACTCATGCTCACTGTGTATACAAAAAGAAAATGTAGGGGTTTTTTTGTTTTTTGTTTTTGCGGTACGCGGGCCCCTCACTGCTGTGGCCTCCCCCGCTGCGGAGCACAGGCTGTGGACGCGGCTCATGGGCCCAGCCACTCCGCGACATGTGGGATCCTCCCAGACCGGGGCACGAACCCGCGTCCCCTGCATCGGCAGGCGGACTCTCAACCACTGCACCACCAGGGAAGCCCAGAAAATGTAGTTTTAATTTGCTTACATTAGTTAAAATATAATGAATTAAGTGGATAACAAATTCCTTAGAAATTGAACTTTGACTGTCTAATTGTTAACAGTTTTAACATCACCCAGAAGAAAGAAAATATTAGCAAATCAAGAATTTCAAGGATTTAGGAGTTGAGAGATTGTTATAAAATAAACATAAATCAAGCACCAAAAATTTATCCTTTAAAACAACTTTAAGGTATTAATGAACCTAACATACTGATAAATATGTAAAGCACATATATACATAGATATATACACATATATACAATGGAATATTACTCAGCCATAAAAAGAAATGAAACTGAGTTATTTGTAGTGAGGTGGATGGACCTAGAGTCTGTCATACAGAGTGAAGTAAGTCAGAAAGAGAAAAACAAATACCATATGCTAACATATATATATGGAATCTAAGAAAAAAAAAAAAGGTCATGAAGTACCTAGGGGTAAGATGGGAATAAAGACACAGACCTACTAAAGCATGGGGGAAGGGTAAGCTGTGACAAAGTAAGAGAGTGGCATGGACATATATACACTACCAACTGTAAAATAGATAGCTAGTGGGAAGCAGCCGCATAGCACAGGGAGATCAGCTCAGTGGTTCGTGACCACTTAGAGGGGTGGGATAGGGAGGGTGGGAGGGAGGGAGACGCAAGAGGGAAGAGATATGGGAACATATGTATATGTATAACTGATTCACTTTGTTATGAAGCAGAAACTAACACACCATTGTAAAGCAATTATACTCCAATAAAGATGTTAAAAATAAAATAAAATAAATAAAAATACATCTTTACACATGGATTGAAGTCCTCTGAGAAAATTACCATAATTCAACTAGAAACTGAAGTACTATAAGGATCCAGGGTTATATCAAGAGATATGAAATCTAAAGAGGAGAAATGGGAGAAAGAAAACCAATTATTTTACGTTGTTATTTTAGGTTTATTGAAAAAGCTAAAAATTTTCTTATGAAAATGTTTTAATTTTTGTTGAATATTTCAAGATATTTTTCCTGAGTCTTCATATCTTTATAGCTGCTTATCTGCTTCATAACATATTCAATATATTCATAGTCAATTTATATTCAATAATTTGGTACCTAGCATGTGCCAAGCATTTTATTTTAAAGCAATAGAATTAATACTATTTACCAGAGAAGGGGCCATTTTCCTCGCTGAGCATTTATTCTTGGAGTGATTTCCATAGCCTGACACGGAGACTGGGGCTTCATACAGTGTGTGATTTAACCCTTAGAGTGCTGTGCAGGTAGATGCTATCATCTCTGTTTCGTATGTGAAGAAAGGGAAGTTCAAGCTGAATAAAACTTGTTTTATGCCACAGTTTAAAAGTTTAAACACCAAGTCTCTGTGACTATCAGAGTCCATACTTTTCAGCTGCTACTGAGAAATGACAGTGCAGCAATTATGACGAGGATCACTTGCACATTGTCTTTGCCTAAGAAAACCAGTATCAGTATCGTATGTGGTCTAATGCTCAGAGCACAGGTTCTAAAGTCCAACCAATTAAGTGTAAGTCTTTGCTCTATTACTTTACACAATTGTGACTCTGAGCAAGCTCCTTAGTTAGCTTCCTAGAACATCAGTTTTCCCTATCTGTGAAACAGGGACATCAATAACAATAATATCATAGCAACTTGGGGACTATTACATGATACAATTTGTGGAAAGCACTCGGCACAGGGCCTGGTTCATAGTATATATAAGCTAATATTACTATCAAAGCCAGAGAAAATTGATCAGAAACATAAGCATTCACTATAAACATGTGGGGATAAACACTTAATACTTAAGGGGTGTTAATTAATCTCCTAGATATTAAATTTGGAGATCCTCAGTCATTTCATTTCTAAAAATTATAGTTTGAGTCTATGATTGTAAATGCATATATTTGTGTGAATAACTCTTTATTAG
The DNA here is from genome assembly GCF_000442215.2 of Lipotes vexillifer. Classification (NCBI taxonomy): domain Eukaryota; kingdom Metazoa; phylum Chordata; class Mammalia; order Artiodactyla; family Lipotidae; genus Lipotes; species Lipotes vexillifer. The sequence continues at coordinate 718,965 of NW_006789439.1, read as the reverse complement.
ATGTATAATGCAGTTGCAATATCTAAATGTATATGTCTTATCCAGAAACTCTATTTTGAGAAATCTAATCCATTAGTGCATAGACATAAAGTTACATGTACAAAGATGTTCCTTGAAATATTGTTTCTTATAGCAAAACAGTGAAAACAACCTAAATAATCACTAGCAGTTATGCTAGTAAATAAATTATAGTTCATCCATGTATGTATGATATCACAGGAGACTTTTAAAACTGATGTGGAAATATCTCTAGGATACGCTGTTATGTGTTAAATGCCAAGTAGCAGAATAATATATAGGGTGTAGTCCCATTTTAGGTAAAAAAAATGTATGATTACATTTAGTATGTGGGCATGTAAATGCAAAGAATGTTGAGTTTTAAACTGCTAATAGTTATTTCTAGGGAAGAGGTTGAAGAGGAACTTTCAAGTTCGATATCTATACGTCCATATTATTTAATTCTTTTAGGTAAGAAAGTGTTTATGATTCACTTCTGCAACGAAAAGTGACTATTTTTTATAATGCTTCTAAAACAATACAGGAATAGGCATTTTCAGATTCTGTGCTGTGAAACATTTATATATGGGATGTGCAATGATCCTACCCTCTGTACATTCAGAAGAGCACATTTGGTTCTATATCCAATATTTTAAGTAAAATATTAACAAACTTAGAATATATCCAAAACAGGGTGAACAGAATGATCTCTCTCTCTTTCTCTCATTCTCCCCTCCCTGCCACATACACATATACACATACACACACATAATGGGCTGGACCCAGAGATGGAAAAAGCCTATGAAAAGTTTTGTTTGGAATCAAAGGGTGAGCAAAACCAGTAAAGCTCAATTTCAGTATGTCAGTTTTCTGAGTAGTTTAGGATATGGTGATTTAGAAGAACACAGAAAAGCAAGAAAGTGTTTCACACATATCAAATTAAGGATGTCGAGTTATGTTACTAGTGTATGAAACTTTAATTTTAACATTATCTGCCAAAATAAACTTTATTCCCCATAACTTAAAATGCATATGTATATATATATATGTATATATAATATACATATATTATATATAAATAGTTTATTATGTACAGCTAATTCCACTGTTATGGTGCAATAAGATTGATTTTGAAATAAAAAAATTTAAAATAATATGTGTGTGTGTATAAAATGGCTGAAAGTAATCCCAATAGTTGTTCTTCAAATATTTAAGGGATAACCATAAAGAAAGGCTTTTTATGTTTGCCTCAAAAGATAACTAGAACAAATGGTTAAGCACACACTATTGGTTTCATTGTTATTTTTATCATTAATTTGTTGTAAATTCAGCAACAGAAGTAGCTACATTTGGATGCCCATATCCCTTAAACCTAAATGGATATTTGGCAGGTAGTGGCAGGTAGGATGCAATAAAAAAGACATCTGTACTATAGAAAATATTGGATTAGATGATCTCTTCCAGTTCAAAATTCCAGGATAATATGAACTTTGTCATGGTATTTTAAGGAGCAATTTTATATGCTCTGTGGTTTCCCAGTAGATACCAGTGATGAAGTTAACTTATAAAAGGATTAAGTATGAGTTAAAGTGAAATTTTAACATGCAATACATTCATTATAGAGACTCCTCTTATGAGTGCTTTCTAATTGCCAGGTGTTTTCCTAAGTGTTTTTCATGCATTGTCTCAGTGACATTACTTTAGGTATTTTTTTGTCCTCATATTCTTAGATTTGTAAATGAGATCATAAGAAATAAATATCTCACCCTCAAGATCACTCAGACAGTGTGGGTCCAGTATTTGCATCTAGGTCTACCTGACTCCTAATACCATGCTCTTAACCACAATACTATATTTCTTCCCTCTTTTAATTGTTTGCATATTGATTAAGTTATAGAGAGAGGAGTTAATAATTTTTATAAATAATAAAGGTATGTTGCCCACGTATGATAAAACCAAGAATATTGGCATTATATTAATTGTTGGCTAGTAACTAGATAGAAACGATAGTAGTTAGTAATTGGTCTAACTAGAGAGACCATATGACCTGGTTTGCCCAGGAGAGTTCCAGTTTATCACACCTGTATTTATTTGTAATTACATGATGTAATTATAAACTGCATCCTCTTTCACTCTAAAAGTAATCTAGTTTGGTTAATCAATTATAATGATAATTGTTTCTAGGAATTATAGGACAAAGATAATTATGGAAGCAAAGTGAAAGTTGATTTAGAACAAAACCATAATCTATGAAAAACTTAGAAACTAACTACACCTTCCAAGACTCAAAGGATGGCATGAAGAGATAAATTTCCTTGAACTTGTTACTAGAGGGAAAAATATATGGCATTCATATGTGATATCTAGGCATAATTAGTCTATATGTTCTTTCTGTTTTCAACCTGTAGGTGGCCACCACAAGCTACACTTATTAAACAACTCATTAGTAGCATTTTCAATACTGTCATCTTCAGATAATTAGCAATTTATTTAAATAACCAATTTCTGTAGAAATAATTGCCATGAAATGCCCTGAACCTACTTTTTTCATAAACTATAATAAAAGTGTTAAGATAATCCCTGACATTTGCAAATGCCATTAGTTCACCTTTCCTTTTGATAGTGCTATGGCATTATGTTTAAACAATTACCCGATAACACAGCAGTTTAATGAAACAGTACAGTAAGCACATTCTTCAATATGGCCAGCGAGGACATTCAGATTTAGAAAGAAATCCAGACATGTTAACATGGAGGAAAGACACACAGACAAAAGAAAAAGGATTATTGAAATAAGTACATTATTGCTATTTCCAACTTGGTTTAGTTTTCATAGTAGATGCTACAACATATGTACTCTCTTTGGAAACAAGAATGGAGAGTTTTGTAAAATGATTCATGTAATTGGATGGTGTCAATTAAAATCATATGAATCTATGAATATGTAAAATATACTCATCATATTATTTGTTCAGTAACCTCCACACACAAGAAACAAGTAGGGAATTTTTCTTACTCTCATTTTCCATGTATTTGTGTTTTAACTTACAAAATGGTGTAAATTTTCAAAGTAGAGTCATCAAGGAAAAACTATAAATGGCTTTTACATCTCAGATGGTATTTAGCATTTAAAATGGACCAGGGTTCTAATCTCAGTTTCTTCCTCGTTATTCGGCTCCCTATTTTAAGAACTATTGATGAGGGCTCATAGTGTGTTTCTGAGTTACCAGAGATAAAACTCTCTGAGACCGTCACAATTTTTAAGCTGTTGGTCTTCAGATCGGGATTGACATATACACACTACTATATATAAAATAGATAACTAATAAGGACCTACTGTATAGCACAGGGAACTCTACTCAATACTCCGTAATGGCCTATACGGGAAAAGAATTTTAAAAAGAGTGGATATATGTATATGAATAACTGATTCACTTTGTTGTACACCTGAAACTAACACAACATTGCAAATCAACTATACCCTAATAAAAATTAAAAAAAAAACAACAACTAGAATTCAAAAGCAATGACAATATCATTTTACGGCTTAAAGGAAATAATGCTGAGAACCTACTGAATACCAGGTGCTCTGCTAAGTTACTTACACATTATTTATATCTTCACAGGTCACATATGCATTATCCTCCTTGTACAGATGAAGAAATTCAGGCTCAAAAAAGTTAAATAGCATATGTATGTAAGAAAGGCAGGGTTGTGTAGTAAAATAACACATTATAGCAATAAAACAATTAGTTCACAATGTGACCATAAAATTCATTGATGGGTTTGAATTTGAGGGTTTTTCTTTATTTCCAGATTACCATATGCCTCAGTCCCCCCCTTATAAGTACTTCTGGCAGTACTGTAAGCTTATAAATATAATGATTTTACCTATTAATATATGACTCTTTAAAAATACACATATTTCCTTAGAGAAGAGATTCTGAACCATGACAGACTTAGCAAACTTGTTGTATAAATGTCTCTCATAAGATTTTGCCTAAGGATGTTCAGGGCAAATGTTATCATACCACATAAAAATCTCACAGTCTATGTGTATTCAAAAATGGTTATTTGAAGCGGAGAAAGAGAAAGATTAAAATGACGATGATAATGTTGATGAACCAGAACTAGGCTTTGCTCTTGGAGAACACAGGACAATTACAAGGGGGCATTTTTCTGAAGATACAAGAAATAACAAAAATTTTCCCACATCCACTAGGATCATATTATCTCTTTCTTTGTGAAGCCATGATTTCTTTCCTCTCTGAAATTCTGTACTCTGTTTACACTGTGGGTGGTTCCATGGTCAGGGTGTCCATGGTAGCACTTGCCCTACTGTCAATCTATTCCCTTTATTCTCACTCACTTTTTCACTTTACAATGAATTACATGTGTAAATCTCTGGGCCTTGTGATAAGGCTGCATTCCACAGAGTCTGCTGAAACCCAGGTTGTACAGCAAGCACTAAGGTTTTGTTATCTCCTCTGGGCTGGACATCTCTCAAAGATATTAATGGGCTTTAACATTTTTTTTTTATTGAAGTATAGTTGATTTACAGTATTATATTAGTTTCAGGAGTACAGCACAGTGATTCGGTACTTTTACTGATTATAGTCCATTAAAAGTTATCAGAAGAGAATCGGTTAATTTTCTGTGCTATACAATATATCTTTGTTGCTTACCTAGTTTATACACAGTAGTTTGTATCTCTTAATCCCATACCCCTATTTTGCCCCTCTCCCCATCAGTAACCACTAATTTGTTTTCTATATCTGTGAATCTGTTTGTTTTGCATATACATTCATTTGTATATACATTCGAGATATAAGTGATATATAATAGTTGCCTTTCTCTGTCTGACTTATTTCAGTAAGTATAATATTCTCTAGCTCCAACCACGTTGCTTCAAATGGCAGAATTTCATTCTTTCTTATGGCTGAGTAATATTCCATTGTGTATATCTCACCTTCTTTATCCATTCATCTCTTTTTTTTCTTTTAACATCTTTATTGGAATATAATTGCTTTACAATGGTGTGTTAGTTTCTGCTTCATAACAAAGTGAATCAGTTATACATATACATATGTTCCCATATCTCTTCCCTCTTGCGTCTCCCTCGCTCCCACCCTCCCTATCCCACCCCTCTAGGTGGTCACAAACCACCGAGCTGATCTCCCTGTGCTATGCAGCTGCTTCCCACCAGCTATCCATTTTACGTTTCGTAGTGTATATATGTCCATGCCACTCTCTTACTTTGTCACAGCTTACCCTTCCCCCATGCTCTAGTAGGTCTGTGTCTTTATTCCCATCTTACCCCTAGGTACTTCATGACCTTTTTTTTTTTTTCTTAGATTCCATATATATGTGTTAGCATACGGTATTTGTTTTTCTCTTTCTGACTTACTTCACTCTGTATGACAGATTCTAGGTCCATCCACCTCACTACAAATAACTCAATTGCGTTTCTTTTTATGGCTGAGTAATATTCCATTGTATATATGTGCCACATCTTCTTTATCCATTCATCTGTTGATGGACACTCAGGTTGCTTCCATGTCTGAGCTATTTTAAATAGAGCTGCAATGAACATTTTGGTACATGACTCTTTTTGAATTATGGTTTTCTCAGGGTATATGCCCAGTAATGGGATTGCTGAACTGGATGGGAGTTCTATTTTTAGTTTTTAAGGAACCCCCATAATGTTCTCCATACTGGCTGTATCAATTTACATTCCCACCAACAGTGCAAGAGTGTTCCCTTTTTTCCACACCCTCTCTAGCATTTATTGTTTCTAGATTTTTTGATGATGGCCATTCTGACTGGTGTGAGATGATATCTCATTGCAGTTTTGATTTTCATTTCTCTAATGATTAATGATGTTGAGCATTCTTTCATGTGTTCGTTGGCAATCTGTATATCTTCTTTGGAGAAATGTCTTTAGGTTTTCTGCCCATTTTTGGATTGGGTTGTTTGTTTTTTTGTTACTGAGCTGCATGAGCTGCTTATAAATTTTGGAGATTAATCCTTTGTCAGTTGCTTCATTTGCAAATATTTTCTCCCATTCTGAGGGTTGTCTTTTGGTCTTGTTTATGGCTTCCTTTGCTGTGCAAAAGCTTTGAAGTTTCATTAGGTCCCATTTGTTTATTTTTGTTTTTATTTCCGTTTCTCTAGGAGTTGGGTCAAAAAGGATCTTGCTGTGATTTATGTCATAGAGTGTTCTGCCTATGTTTTCCTCTAAGAGTTTGATAGTGTCTGGCCTTACATTTAGGTCTTTAATCCATTTTGAGTTTATTTTTGTGTACGGTGTTAGGGAGTTTTCTAATTTCATACTTTTACATGTACCTGTCCAGTTTTCCCAGGACCACTTATTGAAAAGGCTGTCTTTTCTCCACTGTATATTCTTGACTCCTTTATCAAAGATACGGTGACCATGTGTGCGTGGGTCTATCTCTGGGCTTTATATCCTGTTCCATTGATCTATATTTCTGTTTTTGTGCCAGTACCATACGGTCTTCATTACTGTACATTTGTAGTATAGTCTGAAGTCAGGGAGCCTGATTCCTCCGGCTCCGTTTTTCATTCTCAAGATTGCTTTGGCTATCCGGGGTCTTTTGTGTTTCCATACATATTGTGAAATTTTTTGTTCTAGTTCTCTGAAAAATGCCAGTGATAGTTTGACAGGGATTGCATTGAATCTGTAGATTGCTTTGGTTAGCAGAGTCATTTTCACAATGTTGATTCTTCCAATCCAAGAACATGGTGTAGCTCTCCATCTATTTGTATCATCTTTAATTTCTTTCATCAGTGTCTTATAATTTTCTGCATACAGGTCTTTTGTCTCCTTAGGTAGGTTTATTCCTAGATATTTTATTCTTTTTGTTGCAGTGGTAAATGGGAGTGTTTTCTTGATTTCACTTTCAGATTTTTCATCACTAGTGTATAGGAATGCCAGAGATTTCTGTGCATTAATTTTGTATCCTGCTACTTTACCAAATTCATTGATTAGCTCTAGTAGTTTTCTGGTAGCATCTTTAGGATTCTCTATGTATAGTATCATGTCATCTGCAAACAGTGACAGCTTTACTTCTTCTTTTCCGATTTGGATTCCTTTTATTTCCTTTTCTTCTCTGATTGCTGTGGCTAAAACTTCCAAAACTATGTTGAATAAGAGTGGTGAGAGTGGGCAACCTTGTCTTGTTCCTGACCTTAGTGGAAATGCTTTCAGTTTTTCGCCATTGAGGATGATGTTGGCTGTGGGCTTGTCATATACGGCCTTTATTATATTGAGGAAAGTTCCCTCTACACCTACTTTCTGCAGGGTTTTTATCATAAATGGGTGTTGAATTTTGTCAAAAGCTTTCTCTGCATCTATTGAGATGATCATATGGTTTTTCTCCTTCAATTTGTTAATATGGTTAATCACATTGATAGATTTGCGTATATTGAAGAATCCTTGCATTCCTGGAATAAACCCCACTTGATCATGGTGTATGATCCTTTTAATGTGCTGTTGGATTCTGTTTGCTAGTATTTTGTTGAGGATTTTTGCATCTATGTTCATCAGTGATATTGGCCTGTAGTTTTCTTTCTTTGTGACATCCTTGTCTGGTTTTGGTATCAAGGTGATGGTGGCCTCGTAGAATGAGTTTGGGAGTGTTCCTCCCTCTGCTATATTTTGGAAGAGTTTGAGAAGGATAGGTGTTAGCTCTTCTCTAAATGTTTGATAGAATTCGCCTGTGAAGCCATCTGGTCCTGGGCTTTTGTTTGTTGGAAGATTTTTAATCACAGTTTCAATTTCAGTGCTTGTGATTGGTCTGTTCATATTTTCTATTTCTTCCTGATTCAGTCTTGGCAGTTTGTGCATTTCTAAGAATTTGTCCATTTCTTCCAGATTGTCCATTTTATTGGCATAGAGTTGCTTGTAGTAATCCCTCATGATTTTTTTTATTTCTGCAGTGTCAGTTGTTACTTCTCCTTTTTCATTTCTAATTCTATTGATTTGAGTCTTCTCCCTTTTTTTCTTGATGAGTCTGGCTAATGGTTTATCAATTTTGTTTATCTTCTCAAAGAACCAGCTTTTAGTTTTATTGATCTTTGCTATTGTTTCCTTCATTTCTTTTTCATTTATTTCTGATCTGATTTTTATGATTTCTTTCCTTCTGCTAACTCTGGGGTTTTTTTGTTCTTCTTTCTCTAATTGCTTGAGGTGCAAGGTTAGGTTGTTTATTCGAGATGTTTCCTGCTTCTTAAGGTGGGCTTGTATTGCTATAAACTTCCCTCTTAGAACTGCTTTTGCTGCATCCCATAGGTTTTGGGTCGTTGTATCTCCATTGTCATTTGTTTCTAGGTATTTTTTAATTTCCTCTTTGATTTCTTCAGTGATCACTTCGTTATTAAGTAGTGTATTGTTTAGCCTCCATGTGTTTGTATTTTTTACAGATCTTTTCCTATAATTGATATCTAGTCTCATAGCATTGTGAGTGGAAAAGATACTTGATCCAATTTCAATTTTCTTAAATTTACCAAGGCTTGATTTGTGACCCAAGATATGATCTATCCTGGAGAATGTTCCATGAACACTTGAGAAAAATTTGTATTCTGTTGTTTTCGGATGGAATATCCTATAAATATCAATTAATTCCATCTTGTTTTATGTGTCATTTACAGCTTGTGTTTCCTTATTTAATATCATTTTGGTTGGTCTGTCCATTGGTGAAAGTGGGGTGTGAAAGTCCCGTACTATGATTGTGTTACTGTCGATTTCCCCTTTTATGGCTGTCAGTATTTGCCTTGTGTATTGAGGTGCTCCTTTGTTGGGTGCATAAATATTTACAATTGTTATATCTTCTTCTTGGATCGATCCCTTAATCATTATGTAGTGTCCTTCTTTGTCTCTTCTGATAGTCCTTATTTTAAAGTCTATTTTGTCTGATATGAGAATTGCTACTCCAGCTTTCTTTTGGTTTCCATTTGCATGGAATATCTTTTTCCATCCCCTTACTTTCAGTCTGTATGTGTCTCTAGGTCTGAAGTGGGTCTCTTGTAGACAGCATATATATGGGTCTTGTTTTTGTATCCATTCAGCCAGTCTGTGTCTTTTGGTGGGAGCATTTAATCCATTTACATTTAAGGTAATTATCAATATGTATGTTCCTATTCCCATTTTCTTAATTGTTTTGGGTTTGTTATTGTAGGTTTTTTCTTCTCTTGTGTTTCTTGCCTAGAGAAGTTCCTTTAGCATTTGTTGTAAAGCTGGTTTGGTGGTGCTGAACTCTCTCAGCTTTTGCTTGTCTGTAAAGGTTTTAATTTCTCCATCATATCTGAATGACATCGTCGCTGGGTAGAGTAATCTTGGTTGTAGGTTTTTCTCCTTCATCACTTTAAATACGTCCTGCCACTCCCTTCTGGCTTTCAGAGTTTCTGCTGAAAGATCAGCGGTTAACCTTATGGGGACTCCCTTGTGTGTTATTTGTTGTTTTTCCCTTGCTGCTTTTCACATGTTTTCCTTGTATTTAATTTTTGTAGTTTGATTAATATGTGTCTTGGCGTGTTTCTCCTTGGATGTATCCTGTATGGCACACTCTGTGCTTCCTGGACTTGATTAACTATTTCCTTTCCCATATTAGGGAAGTTTTCAACTATAATCTCTTCAAATATTTTCTCAGTCTCTTTCTTTTTCTCTTCTTCTTCTGGAACCCCTATAATTCAAATGTTGGTACATTTAATGTTGTCCCAGAGGTCTCTGAGACTCTCCGCAATTCTTTTCATTCTTTTTTCTTTATTCTGCTCTGCGGTAGTTATTTCCACTGTTTTATCTTCCAAGTCACTTATACGTTTTTCTGCCTCAGTTATTCTGCTATTGATTCCTTCTAGAGTATTTTTAATTTCATTTATTGTGTTGTTCATCATTGCTTGTTTCCTCTTTAGTTCTTCTAAGTCCTTGTTAAATGTTTCTTGCATTTTCTCTATTCTATTTCCAAGATTTTGGATCATCTTTACTATCATTATTCTGAATTCTTTTTCAGGTAGACTGCCCATTTCCTCTTCATTTGCTAGGTCTGGTGGGTTTTTACCTTGCTCCTTCATCTGCTGTGTGGTTTTCTGTCTTGTCATTTTGCTTATCTTTCTTTGTTTGGGGTCTCCTTTTTGCAGGCTGCAGGTTCATAGTTCCCGTTGTTGTTGGTGTCTGTCCCCAGTGGCTAAGGTTTTTTCAGTGGGTTGTGTAGGCTCTCTGGTGGAGGGGACTGCTGCCTGTGTTCTTTGCTCAGACAGGATGGGGTTAAAGAAGCAGCTGCTTCGCAGGCTCTGGCTCACTCAGGCCGGCGGAGGGAGGGGTACGGAGAGCGCAGCGAGCCTGCAGCGGCAGAGGCTAGCGTGACGTTGCACCAGCCTGAGGCACGCCATGTGTTCTCCCGGGGAAGTTGTCCCTGGTTCATGGGACCCTGGCAGTGGCAGGCTGCACAGGCTCCCGGGAGGGGAGGTGTGGATAGTGATCTGGGCTTGCACACAGGCTTCTTGGTGGCTGCAGCAGCAGCCTTCGCGTCTCATGCCCATCTCTGGGGTCCGCGCTGATAGCCGCGGCTCGAGCCCGTCTCTGGAGTTCCTTTAAGCAGCGCTCTTAATCCCCTCTCCTCGCGCACCAGGAAACGAAGAGGCAAGAAAAAGTCTCTTGCCTCTTCATCAGGTCCAGACTTTTCCCCGGACTCCCTCCCGGCTGGCCGTGGTGCACTAACCCCTTCAGGCTGTGTTCATGTAGCCAACCCCAGTCCTCTCCCTGGGATCCGAACTCCGAAGCCCGAGCCTCAGCTCCCAGCCCCCGCCCGTCCCGGCGGGTGAGCAGACAAGCCTCTCGGGCTGCTGAGTGCTGGTCGGCACTGATCCTCTGTGCAGGAATCTCTCTGCTTTGCCCTCTGCACCCCTGTTGCTGCGCTGTCCTCCGTGGCTCTGAAGCTTCCCCCCTCCGCCACCCACAGTCTCCACCCGCGAAGGGGATTCTACTGTGTGGAAACCGTTCCTTCCCACTGGTGCACATCCTATCCCTACTCTTTTTTCTCTGTTTTTTCTTTTTTCTTTTGCCCTACCCAGGTACGTGGGGAGTTTCTTGCCTTCTGGGAGGTCTGAGGTCTTCTGCCAGCGTTCAGTGGGTGTTCTGTAGGAGTTGTTCCACGTGTAGTTGTATTTCTGATGTATCTCTGGGGAGGAAGGTGATCTCCGCGTCTTAGTCTTCCGCCATGTTCTCAAATCTCCAGTCATCTCTTGATGGGCACTTGGGTTGCTTCCATATGTTGGTTACTGTAAATAGTGCTGCCATGAACATGGGGTCCATGTACCATTTTGAATTAGTGTTTTTGTTTTCTTCCGATGTGTACTCAGGAGTAAAATTGCTGGATCATACTGTAGTCCTATTTTTAGTTTTTTGAAGAACCTTCATACTGTTTCCATAGTCGTTGCACCGATTTACATTCCCACCAACAGGTACAAGGGTTCCCTTTTCTTCACATCCTCTACAACATTTGTTATTGGTAGACTTTTTGATGGTAGAATTCTAACAGGGGTTAAAAGATATTAATGTGGACAAGGACATTTCCAGGTGGACCCGATCAGAACTTTCTGAGTACCAATGCTCTCTGTAAACTGACCAGGCACTTAGGAAAGTAGGGGCTCTACTCATTAATATTTGCTCTACTGATTAGTAATTGCTCTCTCAGTTAGCTGACAATAAAATTTCTTCCTAAATTACAATAGGGTAAAAAAAAGAGAAATCATTTTTAGTCAAAAGTATTGCTTGTACCCAGCACTATGTCAGTTACTAAAAGGCAGCAATAAAGGTACTTCCTCTAAGCAAGCTTATGAGACTGAGTAGATATGATGAAAACACGGGCAATGCATGTCCACATCCTGATTATGTGGAGCAAAGTAAAGAATTTCTGAAACTCAGAGGATAGGACGATCCAGGAGACTGAAGTGGTTCAGGAAGGCTTTGTACGAGATGCAGGATGTCAACTGGGCTGTCAAAAGATGGATAGGTAGGTGTGGGGTTGAGAAGTAGGATATTTAAAATTCAGACAGGGCCTGGGGGCAAGGTGAGCAAAACTGCAGAGACAGTAATGAACAATTCATGTTTGTGAGACACAACGTTAATAGCAAAACTAAAGCAGCCTCTCAGGTTGGGATATGGTATACGACTCATTTGGGTGGGGAGAGGCGTTGCCTGGTGAGCAGAGGGACAGCCCCTCCCCCACTCCCCCAGCTATCATCATAAATTTCTGTATATTTTATTTAAAAAAATGATTTTTAAAATATTGACCTGGCATAAGAATTCTTCAATTCTTATGGATTTCAACAGTGTCTGAACAAAAGATATAATAAAATGAAAGAAGTCTAGATTTATTTCATTGTTAATAAAAAATATTTCTCTGAGGGAACTAAACAGAATATATAGTCTATGTACATGTCCCTGGCTATAGCCTTTATATAGATCATGAAGATGTTTTCAGTCTGATTTTAAAAGTAATAGGATTTTTATCAGTCAGAAGAGACAAAGGTAACAATTAAAATAGTAAGATTCCTCTTTCTACAATGTAGAGACCTTACATAATGGAAAAGCGTACAAGTTCCGCTCCATTCAACCACTCAACAACTGTCACCAGTATTGCACATTTTTATTTCCATAAATGCATTTATACTCTTAACAAATGTCATAAATATCGCAGAAATCTGCAGCAAGCATAAAATAGAGCACATGATGGAGCAATTAGGAAAGGGAAAATAATTTAACATTGCATTACTTCAGATAAGATCTTCCAAAGTATTACCTAGAGGAGCTCTCATACTATACTAGACGTTGGGGGTGTGCATCACTCTGGTAACCTCTTCTACCATGCCAGAGGGCAGCTAGGGGCCTAAAACTGGTCATCTACTCTCAACATGTGCCTATCCATGTGGCCCCTGATACTTTAGGGCTTTGGACTATAAGCAAGGATGCTCCTCAGGCAAGTGGCTAGTTAGAAACCAGCAGCTATTTGGATAACCATATAGGGGGAAAGAACATCTATTGGACCTAAATAGAACCAGGTAAAATCAAATCAAATAATCTATGTAAAGCAGGTAGCACAGTGACAAGCACATATTAAGTGCTTAAAGCAGTACCATCACAACAGATTTTAAAAACAATTATAATATTAGGGAACACTGTGAACAACTTTATGCAATAAATTCAACAACTGAAATGAAATGGACAAATTCTAAGCAAAACACAGCTAAGCAAAACTGACAACAAAAAACAGAAAGTCAAAATAAAAAACAACCCCATAACTATCACAGAAATTGAATTCATCATCATCATCATAATAAAAAACATTTGTACCAAGCAAACTGCAGGCCCAGATGGCTTCACTGGTAAATTCTATCAAGCTTAAGGAAGAAATAATACCAATCTTATACAAACTCTTGCAGAAGATAGAACAAGAAGGAACAATTCACAACTCATTTTATGAGGCCAGTATAATTCTGATACCAAAACCCAGCAAATACACTAAAAGAAAATAAAACTATAAGCCAATATCCTTCATTAATACAGACCCAAATATCTTTAATAAAATTCTGGTAAACTCTCTTTGAAGAAACTGATAAGCTGATTCAAAAATTTATATAAAAATATAAACTAGAATAACTAAAACAAGTGTGAAAAATAAGACAGAATTCAAGGATGCTATCTCATTTCAGGACCTGCCATAAATCTACAGTATCAAGATAACAGTATAAAAATATAGAACAGGATGGAATCCAGAAATAGTCCCTACATATAAAGTCCACTGATTTTTGACCAAGTCACTAAGTTAGTTCAGTGGGGGAAAGAAAAATCATTTTAACAAATGGTGCTGGAACAACTGGATATTTGTAAGAAAAAGGGGAAAAAAAGAACCTTAGTTGTTATCTTACTTCATACAAAAAATGTTTAAAGATTCAGAGTGGACTGAGGACCTAAATGTAAACCCTGAAACTATAAAGTTTCTAGGAGGAAAACATAGGAGAGTATCTCTGTAGTCTGGAGTTAAGCAAGATATTTTGGAAAGAATATTAAAAGCACTTACTAAAGACAACCCTCAAATGAGAGAAAATATTTGCAAATGAAGCAACTGACAAAAAATAAATCTCCAAAATACACAAACAGCTCATGCAGCTCAATATCAAAAAAACAAACAACCCAATCCAAAAATGGGCAGAAAACCTAAATAGACATTTCTCCAAAGAAGATATACAGATTGCCAACAAACACATGAAAGGATGCTCAACATCACTAATCATTAGAGTAATGCAAATCAAAACTACAATGAGATATCACCTTACACCAGTCAGAATGGCCATCATCAAAAAAAATCTACAAACGATAAATGCTGGAGAGGGTGTGGAGAAAAGGGAGCCCTCTTGCATTGTTGGTGGGAATGTAAATTGATACAGCCACTATGGAGAACAGTATAGAGATTCCTTAAAAAACTAAAAATAGAACTACCATATGACCCAGGAATACCACTACTGGGCATATACCCTAAGAAAACCATAATTCAAAAAGACACATGCACCCCAATGTTCATAGCAGCACGATTTACAATAGCCAGGACATGGAAGCAACCTAAATGTCCATCGACAGATGAATGGATAAAGAAGATGTGGCACATATATACAATGGAATATTATTCAGCCATAAAAAGAAACAAAATTGAGTTATTTGTAGTGAGGTTGATAGACTAGAGTCTGTCCTACAGAGTGAAGTAAGTCAGAAAGAGAAAAACAAATACCTTATGCTAACACATATATATGGAATCTAAAAAAAAAAAAAAAAAAAAAAGGTTCTGAACAACCTAGGGGCAGGAATAAAGATGCAGACGTAGAGAATGGCTTTGAGGGCATGGGAAGGCGGAAGGGTAAGCAGGGACAAAGTGAGAGAGTGGCATGGACAATATATACACTACCAAATGTAAAATAGATAGCTAGTGGGAAGCAGCCGTATAGCACAGGGAGATCAGCTCAGTGCTTTGTGACCACCTAGAGGGGTGAGATAGGGAGGATGGGAGGGAGACACAAGAGGGAGGAGACATGGGGATATATGTATATGTATAGCTGATTCACTTTGTTATAAAGCAGAAACTAACACACCATTGTAAAGCAATTATACTCCAATAAAGATGTTTAAAAAAATAATAAAAGCTTACTAAATTTTAAAAAATTGATAAACTGGATTTTATAAGAAATCAATAAAGAAGCCAAAGTCTAGAAAAAATATTATATTTACACACATAAGTTTGAAAAAGAACTCATATCTAAAATGTATAAAGAGCTACTATAAAACAATAATTACAAGATGAATAACAGCTAAAATAAGCAAAACTTGAGCAGATGTTTCACAAAAGAAAACATATAAATGGGCAACCAGTACATTAAAAAGGTACTCCATCTTAGGGAAATAAAATCAAAACCTTCATAAGACTTCATTTCACACTTGTTAGAAAATAGGTAAAAATCAAGAAGGCTGATAACACCAAACGTTGACAAGAGTGTGTAACAAGTAGAACTCTCATATGTTGCTAGCTGGAGCATAAAATGAGAAAATCACTTTGGATAATTGTTTGAAAATGTCTTTAAAAATTAAACATACATCTATCCTATGACTCAGCCATTTCATTCCTAGATTTTTGCCCAGGAGAAATGAAAACAAGACTACAAAAGTGTATGTACAAGAATGTTCACTGCAGCCTTACTTATAATAGCCCCAAACTGGAAACCACCCAAATGTCCTTCAACAAGAGAATGGATAAACAAATTGTGGTCAATTAATTTACTGAAAATTATCATCAATAAAAAGGACTTGCCTACGGATACTGAAACAACACAGATGGTTATAAAAACTATTATGTTGGGTAAATGAGACCAAAGAGTAAACACACACACACACACACACACACACAGTGGTACAGTGGTAGGGGTGTGAGAAAGAGAGAGACAGAGATCACAGAGAGAGAGAATGAATAATTTCATTTATATGAACTTTAAGAATAGTCAATATCTATATATATCTACAGTGACATATATATAATATGGTGAAGGAATTGACTGCCAAGCAGTATTAAGAGAATTTTCTGGTATGAAAGAAATATACTCTGTATTATTTCAAAGTGTAGTTACTACAGATGTATACAATTGCCAATGCTAATTTAGCTGAACACTTAATATCTGTACATTGTACTGTATGTAAATACACTTCATTCAAAAAATAAAAAATATGTAAATACATATTAGAGGTAGCAAAAATGTCCATCTTAAAAGTAAGCATCTCCCAGTTGGATCCACATCTAAGAAATCTTTGATGGTCAGATCACTCAAAGACTTCATTTTATAAAATATGAGAGCATCTTCCCATTAGCGGGCAGAAACTATATCCAAGAGAAAGTGAATCTTATATTTTAAAGGTCAATAGGACTAAAGATCATATATGCATTACATCATGAACGAGAAATCCGGAGAAGTCCATGACCCATCAGGAGCACTTTTTATCATATTTTTGGCCTCTTCAATGCTTGTAATCTCCACAAAATTTTCTTGAAAGCAGTGCTTTTAAAGAAGCCATATATATCCCATATAAGCAAGTCAGGGACATATACACACTGTCAGTGATAAATTACTGATTGTTAAGAATAAAGATACATGGAGTATAAAAATGATGCAAATATAAAAACAGGTATTACAGCCAGACCCTAGATCTAAAGCACAGCCCCTGAATTAGCCAGGCATTGTAAGCACCGCTCCATGTAGAAAGACATGGCTCCAGTAAGCTGCAAAGGCAATTTGGCCCTTTGCTGACTGTTGTACTAAATTAAGACCCCAGAGCCAAATTTCAGAAATGTCATCAACTGATCACAAATATTGTTAACATATAATGAGAGTTTCTGTTTCTGCACTTTATGCCCAAATTACTGTTCGAGTATATCTTTACCTCTCCAAAACAAGAGAGTGAGCACTCTAGGGTGTTATTCCTATTAAAACCTTGTAATCATAAACTGATCTTCCCAGCCGAATCTTTAAAGAATATTTGGCTTATAGCTTATGTCAAGTCTATGATGGGTTTGCAATGAAAAAAATCCTCTCCCTATTTGCTGCTTTTTCAATCTTTTATGTTTTCTGATGAAATTTCAGGCTCTTGTCAAATTGAGGTTGTTACTTCATAGATTGGCAAGGCTATTTAGGCTGAATTGGCAAGTGTGCAACCCCGGATGATTCAACTCGTTGCCAAATGGCATTTAGCTAACTTCTGCATGAATGAAAAGGAGACAGCCTATTATGAGAACCAACTTGGTGGAAAAGGATATATAGTCAGTATCTAATGCACGTATCTAAGCAGAAATGTGATGCATATGTTTTTCCTCATTCATAGATGCTCATTCAGTTTATATTGTTGCCGTAAGTGTTTCATCATCCAAATGCTTAAATTGTGCATAATGATTCCAAATAGCATTGGACCATTCAGAATTGGGCATTGGGCATCACAGATGTGCTAAATCCAGCTACAGTGGCATGGCTAGAACATGGTTTCCATGCCTCAAGGGGAGAGAATTTTTTAGTAACCTTTGCCAAAACTGCTATATATTGTTTTCTCAACAGAGTTCAGAGACTCTTTATAATTGTGTAGAAACTGACAGAAATCATATAGGACTATACCAATCTTTCAGATCTTTTCAAGTATATCTGCAATGGGTGTAAATAGGGCCAGCAGTCACAGTGTATTTCTCTTTTCTAACACTAATATTTGTTTTACTCTAGGCAATAAGAATAAGGTGTGAGAAATGGCATGCTCACAGGCAGTAAGTGGCTTGAAAAAGGTCTCCTGTTTGCATTCTAGAAGATCATTTATTCATAAACTCCAAAATACAAATCATAAGACTCCCAGAGTTCTTATTTACTAAAAGCTAAATTGTTACAGGGCAGCTCTTGAAATTTGAAATTTTAAAATGGCAATTTATAAAAAGTTTCAAGAAAAAATAATATATGTCCCATATCTAGCACAAACTGAACTAGAGAAACATATTTGTGATTGCCAAAAAGGGCTAGCACTCTAAAGACTGTAGGCAAACAAAATGCTAACAAGTTTAATTATTCACAATGGCACATTTATGGAGAGTATAATGCCGCAATCAATAATTACAAGCCCACACAAACAGCATTGTAATAATTCTACAAGGCGTGTTCAGAAGTGAAATAATTTAGAATTTGAAATCAATAGCATTTATAGACATTGGAAAATGTCAAATGGAAAATGAATGCCAGTGTTTGTATTCTTTCTGGAGCATTTTTACTATTCAGATTTTAATTATTCCTTAAAAGATTCCCTAGTACCTAAAAGCAAAAGCAAACGCAAACATTTGCCCTTTCATGTCTCAATTAACTCTTCCAACAGACTCAGATTTGTCGGGAGCTGTTTTATATATAGGAAAGTGACAAGTCTTCATGAGAACTAAGGTTTGTCCCAAGTTTTCCCCTTTAGTCTTTGTCCCTTTTGGCTTCTCTCCCTTTTGACCTTCTCAGCCTCCAATCTCACTTTGTTCCCTTTGTTTCAATTCAAAAAACTCTTTGTTAGCATGTCAAAATAAAGGTTGTGGCACAAATGCTTTCTATCACAAGATATTACTTTGGTAAACTCGTAAATTAAAATGCTCCTTATAATTAAAAATAAAAGAAACTGTGTGAGGGGTATAGGGAAACTCTGAGTACTATCTTTTCAACTTTTCTTTAAACCCCCAATCATTTCAGAACAAAAAGTTTATTTTGAAAAATCCCTTATACAGCACTTGGATTCTTCCTGCTCTTACAAAAATATCAGTTTGCCTACATTATTTGGCAAAAACGAAGACACAAACTTGTGCATACTGGAAATAGTTTTTTTTAAAAACACAGTACTTATAGTTGTTTTTATTAATTGCCATTTCCTATTAAGAAATAATAGCAATAATATCTTTTATTGAACTGTCTACTATGTGCAAAGCACTCTATTAAGGCTTTTAGTTAAATAGTTTCATTTAAATCTCAGAAAATCCTTAGGGGCGATTACTTTTGATGCTCAAAGTGGTTAAATACCCTGCCCTTGTAATAATAACTGAAAGATCTTAGTTTCCACCCAAATCTGTTGACTCCCAAATCAGTGCTGCTTTCCACATTGCCTCCCTTCAAACAGTTAGCACTTGTGTGTACTTATGTTCATACTAATATGATTCCAGCACTGTACTAGGTTACATATTTGCAAGAGTGCTCAAAAATAACCCTGAAAACAAGTTGCTATTAGTCCTAAAAACAAAAGGAAACACGCTGACGTTTTCTAGTGAAAGCTGTTCTAGTTATGAAAGCATTTCACTGTCAACTCTAGTCTTTGCTGACACTTCTTCAGGTTACTAAAAAAAAACCAAAAAAAACTATATTTAGCCATTTCTTCATTAATGGATTGATGTCCAATCACCTTATGTATCACCAAGTTATCTATCAACTGAAAAAGAAAAAGCAGAAAATTTAATTTCAGGTTACTCCAGAAACTATGGCAACCAGGCTGTTTGGCAGTCAAAGGGTGTAAAATCCAGATTAGATAGATGGATATATTTACATATTCACTTTTACATTAAACAGAGTGGATGACACATCCCTGTGTAAAACCTATTATTTAAACACTTCAAGTGAAAAGTGTTAAAGTAAATGGCTCATGACTTATGAAGTGTTAAAATAAACGTTTATTTCAACACTATACATGTCATAAGCCATTTATTTCAACACTTTCTTCTTAAGAAGCCCCACCCAGACAAAAAGGAAAGATTTCCTTTGCTAAGATATGTCAAGAGGCCAAGACACAGAGGCTAAAATTGGAGTTTCAGTGCTAGAGGTCTTGGTTTGGAGAGGCTAGACCAGAAGGTATGGTGGGAAGTTTGATGCTTCACACCTGGTAAAAGCTCTATGCTTGTGGCAAGCAACATCACCCACATTGACTTCATTTAGACATCACATTTATCTAAACTGATTTTGAGACTTCAAGGCATGCCTGAGCATCAAACTGCAAATGAAATGTACTGTTTGGTGGTATTTCTACAAAGAAAACATATGTTCTATTTCATGTCTCCACTAATTAGAAGAGTCTGATGTAACCCAAACTCTGCAGGAAACAAAGCTTCCAAGAATAAAGGCAGAGTTTCATAAGTATAAAAAAGCTTATATAGCACTTCTTATATGCCATGCTTCATTCTAAGTGCTGTACAAATATCAACTAATGTAATCCTCACAACAATTTGGAGAGGTGGGTTCTCGTATTTCAGCCTTTTTTTTTTTTTCCAGATGAGAAAATTGACATACAAAGTGGTTGAGTAACCAATCCAAGAGAAACCAGTAAGTGGTGGCACCAGGATTTTACCCCAAGCAGTTAGCACCAGAGTCCCCACACTTCATCCCTGGGCTAGGCTGCTGCCTCTTAGAAATAGGATAGCAGACTATTTCGTGTTATGGTCTAGAAGTTACGGAAGCTTGAGAAGTTGTCCAGTTCATCAATTCATCTTCAGGCAGGGCCAACCTAAATAGGTGAAAATTACTCCCCTTTGTAAATAAGACATATAAACACAAATAATTAATGATGTTTCTATAAGATATTAGTATTGACTGATGACTGATGGCAGTTATGAATTCTTTCAGTTTTGCCTATTTTAAGATTTTATTTTCCTACAAAAGGTCGAACATCTATGGTTAAAATGAGAATGTCTGATAGTGACTAAGTTATTTCCCTCTAGGATGTTTCTATGGCCTCAACGCAAAAATGCTGGCAAATGTTTCCATTTTCAAGCAAACCCAATAGCAGTAGACTTCATATTCTGAACATCTCTCTGGGGTCTCTTTTATAACGTCTCTAATCCCATTCACAAGGGCACCACCCTCATCATTTAATCACCTCCCAAAGGCCCTACCTCCTTATACCATCACACTGGGTGTTGGGATTTCAACATATGAATTTTGGAAGGACACAAACCTTCAGTCCATAACACCAACCAATCCCTTTGACAATCTCAAGGCCAAAAATTGGTAAAAAGAAGTCAGGAGACAGAGG
Source organism: Lipotes vexillifer (assembly GCF_000442215.2). NCBI lineage: Eukaryota > Metazoa > Chordata > Mammalia > Artiodactyla > Lipotidae > Lipotes > Lipotes vexillifer. The sequence continues at coordinate 697,844 of NW_006789439.1, read as the reverse complement.
GTATTGTGACATATGAAGAACATGCTTTTAACATACCACAATGGGGAAAAAAATTCTTAGAGAGATTATAGGGGTATCTGGCATTTCAAAAGAGAAAACTAAAGTGTAGAAAAATTATGAAATGTATTTCACAAAAAGAGATGTAGGATTTTTTTTTTTCAAATGACAATTTGGTTAATATTAAAATATATACTAATATGTTTAAAATCTCTATATTTGATATATTATTAGAATATAAACTAATACTGCAATAGTATAATTTTGATAATTATTTATCATATATGGCATATACTAGATGAATGAGATCTATCTTTTCATAAAGAAACCTGATATTTAAGAATTATTATTGAGAACAAATTTTTTTTACTACTATATATATATATATATATATATATATATATATGGTGTCTGAGTGTGAATATCTTAACAGCTTTTCCTCAGTTTAAGAAAAGTTTCAGACCTTCAACCAAAAAACAAAGTTTAAATTAAAAATGAACTTTTATACAAATTTAAAGTATACATTTAAAGTATTCAAATATTTTCATCCATTAAATCACCAGACATTTCTTGAATGCTAACTATAAAGTAGCTATTATGTTTGGAGGTGGTGAAATAACATTAGCATGTAATACATGCTAATGGCTCCAGAAAAACCTGAGCAAATGACCATGACAGCTCAGAGGAAGGTGCAGTAGTATACTTTGTGGGGTCATCTTTAAGATAATATGAGCTAAATCTTAAAGGAGAAGTGGCATTTTAGAAGACGGAGAAGGCAGGCAAAGGAATCACAGATAGAAGGCACTGCGTGAGCAAAAGGTCAAAGATCTGGAAGTAATTGGAACATGAGATGTGTAACAAGACCTAGAGTAAAGGATGGATTAGGAGAGACAGGAAGGGGACAAGTCTGAAAGGAAGGTGTGGCAGGTATCTCTGTGACCCACATCTCATGTCCTTAACCACCTCTGATTCAACTGTTGCTGCCATGGACAGTTCCATGCCAGCTATTATTAACCCAAGAAGGCAGAGGCCCACTCTAAGTTCTGCTAGGCTTCTTTCTTCTTTGTGCCCCAGGGCTGCTGCTGACACAGCCGAAGCCTACCAGGTCTGTGCAATTGCATCCACAAAAGTGCCAAGCAGTTAAAATTCCCTGGACAGCTTTCAAGTAGGAGGTGAAGGGCACCCCTGGATAAATGCTTCGGCTTTCCATCCTTCAGGTGGAAACTTCAGCAAGACCCTCTGCCGTCTCTATACTTCTCAGGAGTTTGCAACTGCGATCTCAAAGTAACACTCTTAATTGGTTTTTGCTGCTTCTTTGCCTTACTCTCCTTCCTCCCTAAGGCCTGCTTCCTGAGATCAACTCCCAAATAAACAACCTGCATCCAAGTTTTTGTCTCGGGGCTAGCTTTCAGAAGAACTCAAACTCAGGCAGTGAGAGTTACAACAGGGCCAGTGTGCGAAGGGTCCTGTGCTCCACTCAGCATTTTGGACGTTTTCTTACAGGAGCAGGAAAGCCTCTGCGAATTTTGAGCAGAGTGGTCACCAGATGAGACGGTATTTTAGAAGTTATAAATGATAGCGGTGTGAAATAAGGATCAGAAGGAGATGAAAGTGAAAGTGAAGAGATTATTAAAAGGTCATTTAAGAATTAAGTCTGTTGGAGTAAAAAATGTAAGTCCCCAAATATACTCTATACAGTAGCATCTGCTTTGTATGAAGTACAAATACAAGCAAAATTAAATATCATATTGCTTAGGTGTATTACACACACACACACACACACACACACACACACACACACACGATAAAATTAAAGAAAAAACAAGAACTTGGTAAACATAATGATAAAATTTAGGATGGTGGTTATCTCCGAGTGTGAGACAGGAGAACGGGATAGGGAGGGTCAGCTAAGTGTCAGTTATTGGCAACATTCTAGTTCTTACATTGGGTTAGTGGGATCATAGACTTATAATATTAATGAAATAATGAATTAATAAGTAAATAAGTAAATAAAAGAGTACCATTCATGGACCAATCATGATAGTGTTTTGTGACTGAAGACCCATTTTTGTGCATCTGAGATAATCCAAACAAATGAACCCCAAACTAGTGAGATTAAGCAATAAGTATATCTTTGTAGAAGAGTTCCACGAGGTTGTTTGCTGGTGAAAAAAATGTGGAATTAACTATTCTCCACATATTTTACTTCAGCTTTGAAAAACTCCATTGGAAGCTACTAAAAAAATAATAACTACTAAAAATAATAGTAACTGCAGTGAAACAAAGTTACTTAAAGTGTACACTGCTCTCTGATTGGATAGTGGCTAAAACAGACATGATTTAAAAAAAAGAATTAAGTTCGTCATCTGTAAGTTCAGGTCTTGGACTAAATCAAGGTTATAGAGACAGAATATGAGGTAAAAGAGTTCTGTCACACTCAGAGATGGACCATATTGTACCTTGTGATGAATTAGATATACAGAATAAGAGGCTGGGAGGTTAATGTTATTAACTATGATAATTTTTAGGGTTTTTAGAAGATAATAATTTGGATTTGGATGAGTACCTGAGGTTATCTAGATGGAAAACATCTGAGCTACTTAGGAACATGAAATATAGTCCATTATTTATATTTTGGTTTGCCATGCATAGTGCACTGTATAATTGGGATTCTGTAAATGTCTTATTTATATATAGTAGCCTAGGGCTGAAAGAGGATGTGACAGTGTTGACTACTGGAAAGCATTTCCTAAAATGTTGTCCAGTTGAAAAACCACCTATGGACTTTAGTGTCGTAAAACCTTGGTATAAATTCTGCTTTCCTCTCTTAATAGCCACTGTGAGCTGGATTTTAAGTAATCTAAAAATAAAGCTAACAACACCTACCTCATAAGGTGGTTGTGAGAATCAAATGAAATTCTGAAAATGCTTTGAAACAGTAAAAGTGTTACACAAATATTAGTTACATCATTTTAAAAATAGCTTTGGAAATTGATGAATATATAGCAACATGGAATCTGATGTTTCTGATGATGATGATGATGATGATGATGAAAGCTAAAATCTATTACCCTTACTATCTGCTAGCTAGATCTTTAAGTACTTTATAATGGTTATCCCTCAATGATGATGGCAGAAATTGGAGTGATAGACCAATGAACCAAGGACCAAAGTGTTCAGTCAAGGTGAGAGAGTGAATTAAGGACAGTAGATGAGATCAAGTGGCATATCTGAGGTAAGGTCAGTGCAAAAAGTCGAGGTGGTGTAAAGAAGACCAGAACTTCAAAGAATGGTGATTGAAGACCGTACAGCAATAATTCGGAAGGAGTAAAATAATAAAACAATTATATAAACATCATTAATTTTTGATCGCATTAAAACTCAACAAGCTTTGGACAGTGGCATATATGGATAGATAGGTATGTACACATACCTCTACAAATATATAAAGTTGCCTGCCTTTCACCACAGTCATTCTTGGCAGATAAAACACTATAATCATTTTATAGTTGAATGGCATATAATGCAATGAAAGGTCTTCACAGGAAAAAAAAATATTATGTTTTCACCCTTTTACTTTCTTTAACAGTGATTAGTTACAGAAATATAAGGTATCATCACTTCTCAAAAAGTGCTGTAGGCTCTAAGACTGCTCCTCTGAAGTGGACACCATGTAATAAATGTGCTTTATTCCTAAACATCAATCAGTTTCAAGAATGGCAGCTGCTTGTAGAATGGTAATAATAGAAATAGTCAGCTAAGAAGTATGCTAGGCTTTAAAACACTGGATGACAGATGTGAAGTCTTCTTGTTATAAAAGAACACTCTCATATAATTATGGTTTTATAACTAGTTACATCAGTTTCTAAATATTTAGTTTTTAAGATTTCTGTATCTTTTTTGTAACGAAACTTACATGGCAGTGTTCTGTACTGACATAAGAAATAAGATATAGAAATATATTCAAGAACTATATGAAAGTATTCTGGATAGGTGTGGTGGCTCTAGGTCATTTAATCGGAAAACTACCCCATTTTAATGATTACTAAAAGCATGATTTGAGAGTACTTTAATTTACTGCAAAAGTATGGACTCGAAGTAAGAATGTTTGTGACGCATCTTGCAATTACATGAAGTTAAAAGTTTAAGCAATTTATGAAATAGATACGTATACTTTATTGAATGTGCTCTTTGGTAAAAACCATGACAGTTTTTATTTTCAAAAGCAAAACTTCATTTTGTGTCAAATACATAGAGAAAGTGGGTCCCTTACCTAAATTGAGTTATATTTTGCTGGAGAGAGGGTTTGCAGACTGAACCTAGCTATATAATGTAACATACCTAAATGCCAAAGAAATACAGTGGACGGTTCTAAAGGAGATTAAAGAGCAGGTGAATTCCAGGATGTGCTGGGAGAAAGTGATCCTCAAAGTACAAAATGAGATAAGCGGACGTCAGGCATTCCAAACTTCAGAAAGTTTTTGAAGGAAGGCATGGAAGTGAGAATGTACACACTGATTTTACAGAACAAGGAGATAAGCATTCACCTTGGGTAGACAGTGTGTAAAATGATCACTGCGATGTAAATTGGGAAGTAATGCTTGCTAGATTGTAGAGATTTAGTCTAGGATGACTAAGAAGTTTGACAAACAGGACATTGGCGTAATACACAGAGTTCTTTCTGTGTGGCACTGAGCAAATTTTGAAGGGGATTTTAATATAAAGATGAAGGGAGAGAAAGGGAAGGGGAACTAACTGGGTGCCTCTATGTGTTGGGCAGTGTGATAGACAACTTTGACTTTAAATGTCATCCTTATAATTATACTTTATTATTAATATATGTATTTGAAATCACATCAATTCAGAATTATTTTAGAAAATCAATTGCACAAATATGGGAAAGTTTAGTACTAAATGACGCTTGCTCATGGGGATGAAGTTATGACAGCCCTCTTTGAGAAAGAGATAAAAGAAGAACTTATATATCAAGAAAGAATCAATTTGCATCTCTCTCCTACCATGCTATAGGAGGAAGGAAAATTAGAAGGAAAACTGTGCCAAATGGTTGTTTTATTTTAAAAAATTAGTTTCAGAAGGTGGTTCCAAAATTATTTCTGAAGGTTGCAAAGGGTATGATTTTACTTGAGAAGATAACAAGTGTTCTTAGAATTGAGAAGTAAGAGTAGGCCAGGCATTCGGCATGCATTATCTCATTTATTCCTCATAACAGCTCTGGGAGGCCTGATTTTGAGTATTATCTTCAATTCACAGTGAAGATACAGAGGTCGTCAGCTGGTAAGTATGCTTTTGACGTTTAAACTCAGTAAGTTCTTTGCACCATTTATGTGGCCTCCATCCAGTAACTCCTGAAACACTGAATTATTTGCAGTTTCTTGAGGAGATCATGTTTATTCCCATCTCTGTGTCAATTCTCTTGCTATTCTCACTGCCTGAAATGTTCTTCACCTTCTCCTCCTATTCCTCCTCTGAGGCCCATATGAAATGTTATATCCTTTGGGGGGCCCTCCTGGATCATCCCCAATCACCACATTCCTTCCTTCTTGTTCCCTCTAGCACTAGCAGCCATCACCTTGAATGACAGCCAAACAGGCATGCATGCCTCTTCCTTGGTGGTATGAACTCTGTTAAGGCAGGAGAAAAATCTAGTTCCTACCTTGCCTGTGGGTGTATCCATGGGAAAGAAAATGAAAGGAAGCTTTAGGAAACACTGAGCATGGCTGGATGAGTTCATGAAGCTCTCTTCAGTCTGTTTCTTCATGTGTTAAATGGGGCCAATGGAAACCGCTCCCCCCGCAGGGTTAAACAGGAAACTGCGTGTAAAGTGTTCCACATAGAACCTGCCACACCGTAAGCCACCAACGTGCGTTATTTCTTACCACCGCTGCCACTACCATCATTATTCCTAGAAAATTCATTCCTTAACTTCCTAAAAGATCAAAAAGCATTATGCTTCCCTCTAAAACTTGAAGACAGTTTTAAGTTTTATAAAAACAATTGCCATTGGGAGATTGCCATTTGAGTTTTAAATGTCACGATGAAACATAAATTAACTTTTATTTCTTTTATAATTTATATTTTGTCTTAACTTTTGATCAAAGCCTCGAAAGAATTAGCAATTTGGGGTATGTTAACTTTTACCTAGAAGATACATAAAGGATAATATTATCCTTCTAATTTCTCTTTCTCTTTTAGGAGGTGGAAATTATAAGACATTTTCCGGTAGAAAAGATATCAGACTTAGGTATATAGTCAGTTTTATTCTGGATCCATGCTGGGAGAGAAAACAATGAGTGTTCCACTTCATTTATGATTTCCACTGTGAAAATGATAAGGACTAGTATATTCTCAAGTCAAATTAATCTATAGTTGTAGCATTTAAGATACAGTGAAAATCCCTAATTCAAGGGATTCAGTATCACCTACAAAGCCAAAATAAATGGGGTAAGATAAGAGTTCTCAGTCTTGGGTTATAGTGTCAATGCAAGACTTGAGCTGTGTTAATTCAACAAGCTTGATCTTGATTGCCAAAGCATGCTTGTCAATATTTAGCTCCCAGGGGGCATGTCAGGGGCCTTTACAGAAACTAGCTTAAATACAAAATACTATAGGAGGATTTGTGATCCTTTTCCTAACACTCAGATTAAACTGCTGATTTTTTTTTCTTCTAGCTTTTTAAACCAGGAATGTGTTTTCCATATTTCTACAGTAACAAGAAGAGGAGAAATTGCATAGAAGAATTGTAAATGCTGTTATTAGGATTTCTCGAAACCCAGATAAAATTCTGTCACATGAAATCACTGTAAGGCTTTTATCTGAGGTTTGAAATAGAATTTCCCCACCATGATTACAATATGGGAAAAAGTGTGGGAAAAAACGTTAATCTGTATTGAGAAATAAATGTAATACAGATGCGATGACGGGTAATGATTCCTACAAACTTAAAAACAAATGGCTTGCAATGTAGTAACTCTATACTTAGAATCTTCTGCTACAAGGATGCTATGAGGTTTCTAGACTTCTGTCGCCATTATTCCTTACATTAAGAAAATATAGTGAGGATGAATCTTATAATGAAGAAAACCCACACCCTCTATGGTGATTAAGAATAAAACATGATATGAAAATTAGCATTTTTTTCCTAAACTAATACATTTCTATTTCCCATCTGACTTTTAATAGATAGAGGTTTAATAGATAGAGGTTAGCAATCTACATTTCCCTTTTATTGAGCCTGACAAAGCATTTATGAAATTGAGTATGATGAAGATTATGGCAAAAATAAAAACAGAATGTTAAACGTATACCTCACATAATTGAAAAATTACCCCCTTCACTTGGTGATCAAAATTTTTATATATGTCAAGTCCTTATAACATAGCAGAAAATGGCCTTGATATCATCTATCTTAGTTTTTACCCAAAATAATGACTAAAGATGAAATCAGATCAATGCTGCACTAGTGAGAATCAGGCTGAAACGACCAGAACCAGACCATGATTCAGCTATTTTCGGTTAGCTATAGACAGCTGTGATTGACAATACTGATTTTTAATACACAAATGGCAAATTTCTCTTCTCAGTCTACAAGTTTCTGAATTGAAAACTCTGACGATTCATTAAAACAACAGTTTTGATTTATCATATTTGTTTTACTAAGGTAAGACAAACGTCTGAGATACATTCTTAAATTCTATTTGAACTTTTATGTAGTGATAAATCTTCCCATCATTGTCCCTAATTTAAGCTTCCTAAATGTCAGTTGACCCTCATAACTATTATCATATTTTATAGATGGATGGATCAAGTGAGCACAAGGTAGCACCAGAAAGCTACCAGTATTTAAACCAGGACTTGAACCTGGTTTTGTTGATTACAACCTTGGGCTCTGTCTTTAATACAACATATCAGAGATTTTTTGATTGAGGCAAAGCTTGCATACAAACAATGATAAGACTTCCAGACCTAAAACTGTTTTTGGTTTTAGAGAAACGTTACTCTCCAGCATGTGTCAAAGATTTAGTTAAGCATGGACATATATATACTACCAAACGTAAGGTAGATAGCTAGGGGAAAGCAGCCGCATAGCACAGGGAGATCAGCTCAGTGCTTTGTGACCGCCTGGAGGGGTGGGACAGGGAGGGTGGGAGGGAGGGAGACGCAAGAGGGAAGAGATATGGGAACATATGTATATGTATAACTGATTCACTTTGTTATAAAGCAGAAACTAACACACCATTGTAAAGCAATTATACCCCAATAAAGATGTTAAAAAAAAAAAAGATTTAGTTAAGGAAAGATAAAACATGGTTTTCAGTTATATTGTGTGTTGTCTTTTCTTAGAAAACCACTTCAATTCCCCCCCCAGTAGATGACAATGGCAAATCAGTTTTTATTCACTATCCCTTTTATCCTTGGACACTGCCTTATTGGATGCTGGGAATCCTAACTATAAATTACACCCTACTACTCTTGCTGTGGTTCACCATACTTCTGCCTCACTAGTATTTACTGTTTCTTAAATTCCTAAACTCGTGGTAGTAGGTCCTTTGCATGCCCTCTTCCCTCTGCCTGGTGCTATAAGTATCCACATGATTGCATGATTGGCACCTTTTATTCACACAAGCCTCAGCTCAAATGTTATTTCTCAGAGGCACCTACTCTGAGCCCCAATTTAAAGCTCCACCCCTTTCTTCCTCTATCAAAATTATATCACCTAGTTTTTCTATTTTCATAACAGTTAGGAGTATCTGAGATTACCCTTACTTATTGTTTATTCCTCACCTCCTGTCCTGCTCATTGTTGTTTGCTCAGAGTCTAGAACAGTACCTAGCACATGGTAGGCTCTCTAACAAATATGTTTAAAGGATAAAGAATTGAATCAGTCTCTTTAACATCCAAATATAATATATCCCACAAAAATATTTTTAAGAATAACATTTGTCATTATTAGCCCCATCTCTGGGAATTTAATCATAGCAGAATTTGTGTTACTGTGATGTATAAACAACCTCATTGTCTATTATGTAGTGTATTTTTAATATAAATACTGATTTGAGATAAATCTGGTATTTTAATCTTTCCACTCAACTTTTAAACAATATTTCTTTAATCATTTCAGGTCGCCTACTGACTAGCTCAATTTCAAACATGTAACCTATCTATTCATAAGTCAGAACATTTTAGTATTCTCCACTTAGATAATCAGTTTTCTAAGAAAACCCCATTCCTTTATTATAGTATAAGTTTGATTCCTCCACTCAGAATTTTATAAATTAAACATTCCATATCAGATGTATTCTACAACATTTTTATTGAGAAAAGTAATATATTGTACTTCGAGTAAAAGTAAAAATTACTTTTAAGTCATATGAATTTAGACAAATAGCAGTATTGAATAAAGTTATTACCAATTACCAGATTTTTTAAGCTAAAAAGATGGAGATATCCAGAAATAAAGAACTTAATCTAAGTTTCCCAAGAATTAGCTCATAATTTTAATAGAATATGAATTTCAGAGAAATACTGTGCTATAAAATCTGTATGATTTGTCCGAGTTCAGAAGGGTATTAATAAATGTCCCTAGGCAGCAACTTCCACTTGGTTTAGGATGTCAAGGGAGAATACTAGCCAGGGAATGAAAAATAGTGCAGTTGTGCTCAGAATGCTTAGCTGCTAGGAGAAGAAATCTCTGCACCACGGACAGAGTGCACAGGAAGCATCCAGACAGACTCTAGGAGTGTGACCCAATACCTGATTAAATAACATTGCTGTGGCCTGAAATTCAGGGTCCTGGACCTTTGGCCTTCCCATGCAATTCAGTTCAATACTTCATTATACCTTGTCAAAGGATCTCTGGTGGATTTGCAGTTCTCTTCATCTTTTATGTGAATATTTCAGATGAATGCTGTATCATCTAGTTCTGCCCCTCCCTTTAGCAGACTAGTGAGAAACAAGAGTTTTGTTTAGGTCAGAGTAATTTAACTGACCCACAGCAGAAAGTTCCTGAAGAGCTCAGCATCTTAGCTCAAATGCTGATTTAAAAAGAGAGATGGAGTTGGGAACACATTTTTTTTTTTTTTTCCTCTCTGAGCTGGGACAAGCCTTCAAGGCAGCCTGAAGTTGTAGGTTGCAAAGGATTATATTCCAGATCATTCTTTAATTTTGGTGAGGATAAGTAGGATTAAGACCCGATTTCACATCTGTTGGCTTTGAAGAGGTGCAGAGTTAGAAAACAACCTCACAAAACTCCATAGCCAGTCCTAAAGATCAGGCGCTAGATTCCTTTTTTTCAGCAGTGTGCTTTCTGCTAAGCCACTGAGGAGAAGCTTTATTGTCAATGCAAGAATATTGTACTTAACATCACATCAGAGTCCTTTAATTCTGATCTCATCATTTAGCATACATGGACAACCGCTTCCCCTTTCTGAATCTTGGTGCTGTTATCTTGAAATGTTCACCAGGATTCTTCAGAGGATTAAGAGAGAAGAGCATGGGAGCTCTGAGTGTCATATGGAGGCACATTCTTTGGCTTTTCTGTCAGCTTTGTTAGCTAAGCACAAGGTCCCTACTAGCTATTGGGGGAGCTCAATGCTTGTGCTCTGGACAAGCATCACACCAAGGTGAAATCTGACTCAGCAGTTGTCTTTTCTTTGGGAATTGTCACCATTAGTCCCTCATGAAGAATATACTTGTTGACAGCTCTGGCTGGCTCCCCACTTGCTCCAAAGGCTAGATCTTTGAGCTAATAATAACTTTTCAGTGTGTTTGCTATTTTTTCTTATATTCTAGGCAATCTAGGAATATTATGCAACTATTACAAATGATAATCATGATAACTTTTAATTGCATGGCAAAGTACTTATGATGATATAATTTTAAGTGAAAAAGAATGCAAATAAAATTGAATATATAGTGTTTTTCGATGATGATAAAATATAAATTGCTTGTGTGTATACACATACATATATATAATGTATGCATGCACACACATATATTAATAGTGAATAGAGGACAGAATTACTGATTTTTATCTTCTTCTTTATATATTTCTCTATTATCCAGATAAAAATTTTCAACAATAGTGTCTGTTTTTGACAATAATTTGGAGGTGTCAAATCCATTGGCTTTGAGATGATTACAATTTGGAATGATTTGGTATGAGAACTATTTGTTATATTACTGGTAGCCTTGTCACTCATTGCTGAAGTCTCTTCCCTTTCCCAGTCTCAACTGGGACCAATGCATGGCTGTAATTTCTGCCATCCAAGGGTACCTACCACAGTTAGCCATAAAAAGGAGGAGCATTTTATGTCTTTTCCCCCAGATGCTGTTCTATGACAACTTGCTTTTTACCATTAATGCTTGCCTGCTGTAAATGTGTACTTACTCACTGTATTGATCAGGTAGGTTGGGCTGCCATGCCAAAATCCATAGACTGAGTGAGTGGCTTAAACAGTAGAAATTTATTTCTCAGAGTTCTGGAGTCTGGGAAGTTCAAGATCAAGGTGCCACCTGATTCAATTCCTTAGGAGGGGAGGGCTCCCCTCTTGGCTTTCAGTCAGCAGCCTTCTTGCTATGTCCTCACATGGAGAAGAGAGATCACTCTGGTATCTATTCCTCTTCTTATAAGGGCACCACCCTTGTGAATTTATTTAAGTTTATTACTTCGTAACATGTCCTGTCTCCAAACACACTGGGAACTAGGGCTTCATAGTGAACATGAATTTGGGGGCGGGGGGGGGCATAATTCAACCCACTTAAACTGAGCTAAAGTATTCAACCGTACACAAGCACTCAAACTGAAGATGAACTGTAACTCCTCAAATTATACCACTGAGAAGAGAGTGACCTATATTTAAGCCCTGATAGTCTTTCAGTTATGCTGTACTCTCCCAATAAACTTATTCTGAAAATGAAACAATTTAATATGATATTTTGGATATGTCAGTATTTATCTGATAGAATTATAAGCAGGCAAATATTTTTTAAATTATTTAATCATTATTCATGCATGGTGGGGAATGACCTCACAACTGAAAAGGCTGGATATTAGAATAAAAATCAATTTAAAATTTAAGAGTTGTAAAGATTATGAATGTATCCGTACATGATAAAGGGGAAAAAGACCAAAATTTAGGTGAATTGGCATTTGTAGCTTGATATAAAATTTTCACTGACAAAATTACATATGATTTCAAAACTGTTTTATGGCAAATATATTAGAAATAAGTAAAAATGTCTTTAGGAAAACTGTATTGGGTAACTAAAAAGTAGCTTCATTGATGAGAAATCACTGTTATTGATGGTGTGTGTGAGTTTGAATAAGATTGTTCATGAAATGAACATGAGAAAGATTACTTCCAAATTAACATATTATTTTATACACAATGTACTTTTATGTATGTATAAGGAAATTATGATGTTAAATATTATTATTAAGTATTTGAAAACTTTCTTCACATCTGTACAATTTATTTATTCAAATTGGCTGAAAGCTTTTTTTCTCAATCATCTCACTCAAAATAGAGGATTGCCTTATAGTCCTAGGCACCTTGTATTTGGACATAAACTGCCTTTACCCAACACTTAATGCACAAAAATTGTAGTGTGTGAACTACACAAAAAATAGTGTTTTAACACTAACTCTGTGGATATTATATTGAAACAATGGAGAGAGATGCTCATCTAATTGATAGTTTTCTTCATTCACGTAGCACAATTGCAATTATCTTCTAAATGTTCAAGAGTTATTCCCTTACTTCAAGGTTATTCCCATTACCTTGAAGGCCTGGGGCTGTACATGTTTCCTTCACTTCACTCCAGCAGATTGCCTGGAATATATATTGCTTAAAGGAAGGAAAGAGGGTGGAAAAGTTAGCAAGAAGCAGCAGAAGCACTAAGCACCCTAATAATCTTCCGCTAGGAGTCTGAATTCATAAAGAGTGGGAGAATGAGTTTCACTTTCCCCAAGGATCTATGCTATTGTGGTGTTGAAAGACAGAATGCTACTGCAGAAGAATGTCTACAGACTCTAAACCTCGATCCTTCTCTCTCCCCAAACCTGCCTCCTTGCATTTCTGAACCAAGTGCTGACACTCCTCATATATGAGCTACTCCTCTGGGTTACATCACAGATCTCCAGAAGAATCTAATTAAAACATACATGCATTATCTGTGGAAGTTAATCAGCTAAGCCATTTACGCCAAAGCTCACTCACATGGACAGCTATGATGTCTGTGAGGGGATAAAACATAGAAGAGGTAAATTCTGCTGTGAGTTTGGGGCCAGAAAATATTTGGAATACAGGCAACCACTACCTCAAGGTGGGGCTTGGGAGACAAAAGTTGGGCTCAAACACCAAAAGGCAATATGGACACTGGGAATTTGTTTGCTAAAAGAGGAAGTAAAAGTGAGAGAAACAAAAACTTTTGTCAGTTAAGTTCTTCTAGAGTACAGCCCTGCCTATGCTGAACATTTTAAAGGAATTAGTTACATATGTTCTCTCACAAACTGTTTTATGTGTTTTGAGTAATTTTAGTCAGAAAGATTTCTGTTCTTTACTTAATATCCGTCTCTTGTGTTGATTCCCTAAGCTGTTATTGAGTATCCACTACTGCTACATACCAGTGACTTTGCTAATAGAAGATTTTTAAAATAACTAGACCAATATAGCACTTCTGTGCTAAAAGATCTTTCAGACTACTAAGAGAGAGATGTAAACAAACAATAACCACACAAATGATTGGCTTCTTTGACAGAAGCACAAGGAGAGTATGTGGAAGCCATTGAAGGGAACATCTAATTTAGCTAGAGAGTTCCCAGAGAAGATTTGTTTGCACACTGAAGAAAAAACTGGGATTTCCCCAGACAGGGGAAAAGCAAGAGATAAGCAAGAAGCATGGGGACCAGGGAGCATTTGAAGACCATAGAGTGGTTCCCTGTGACTGGAGCACAGCTGAGTCTAGGGAGGTGGACAGGCAGATAAAACTAAGGCTAGAAACTTGCTTAGGAATGAGTTTGTGGGCGTAAGGAGTTTGAAGATTAAAGAAAGTTATCTGTAGTGTAAAGAAAGAATAGACAGAACATGGGAGAGAAATCATGGAAGTAAGATCAGATAGGAGTTTATTTCAATATTCCCAGTCAGTGATAGTCTTGGGGGTTAGAAGACAAAGAGCAGCTCAGAAAAACATTAAGTAAGTAGGTTTCTTAGGCTTTAGAGATCAATCAGATATGGTAATCTTATCATAGCAACCTGTTATCATTTTGGAAGAGGTAATGTGCATTGAAGGTAAAATTGTAATACAAGTCAGAGGCTGTCTTTTTAAATTCAGTATTTTTCAAGAAATCTGCATATTCTCCACACTCTGATGATACTATATTTTGAAAGCCCTGAAAAAGCATCAATTTCATTAATGCCGATTAAAAGAACGTAGAGAACAAATTAATATACAGACCATTTTTCAATTTATTGCCCACTCACCAATGCCTTCTACTTCACCAATGCCTTCTACTTCACCACATTCCAGAATAATTGTCTGTATTCCCCATTCTCCCACTTGGTGAACGACTGAATCACAGTGTTCAAATCGAAGGACTTCCACACTTCGAATAATAATAATTAATCTCAAGCATGGTCTCTTAGGATTTAACATTCATTGTATTCTTCTCTCTGAAGAGTTTTTCTATCAGTAACTGTAGCTTCATTGGCCCTTATATCACAGTGTTTGTTTTAAGAGCAAACCAGTACCCTGAGATAACTGTGAGCCTCTTTTTGAAAGATGATTTGCTTCCTGCAATTTGAATTTAGGGCAACAGATTTTGTCAAAGGCAAACAAGCACATTTTTCTCTTTTAAAAACCCAAGTTTTGAACATCTGTGAGAGGTCTCAATTGAGTTTGACACTCCGCCACGTCCTAGAAAAACCCCAACTCACAGTCATGTTTATTTCTTCTCTACTTTTTCTCCAACTTCCACTACATTTTAAAATTATTTCCTGACTAAATTAAAAAAAACAAATTAAAAGATGGCAGAGAGCACAGGCATAGGAGCTTATTTTTTTTTGAGAGGGCTACATTTAGCTAGAAGCATATTCTGTTGCTTCTAGTTTGAATCTTTATTTACACAACAATTAATCAGCTATAGTATGTCTTTTATCAGAGTAAATGATCAACAACCCTTTCTAAATATGTTAAGGAGTTCATTTCCATCTGAATTCTCCTGGCAAATACTAAAATAGATAACCTTAATAAGGCACTAATGAGATCATTATAAGTAGTTTTGTCTGTATTTAAAGCACAGATTTAAGATCTTCATTAATGATTAACTACTGGAAAACTTTGTCCAATCCCTTGAGTTATTTTTAAATCTTCCTACACTATAATTACATATACTCAATCATAAAACTTTCCTTGGTGCTGAACACAATTGTACTTTGGATAAGAACAAGTATGTTACAAATCTTGGCTGTTTAAAAGGTTAATCTTTAGGTAGATTAATGACGTAGTGATCTTTACTCATTTCAAGCATTTTTTGACTGTGGAAAAGATGCTTTACTTACAAGCTATCGCTCTGACCAGACTTATAGGGATAATTTCTCTAGAATATTTAACAACAAACACCTTGAACTTTCTGATTATAAGGTGTCTCTGAGATCAGATAAATTGCATGTGGTCTATCACTGGTCTTTATTTTCGGTTGTAGTAAAATAAAGCGCACTTTTTCTCATCAGTTTTGAAGGAGTGACAATTAGTTTTTAAATTATATTTGAGCTAAAATCAATGTGCAAGACTTTAACCCTAAAGTTACCTGACAAAATAAGGGCATTTTACATGTGGTACCACAAAATTAAAAAAACAGAAATCCTTGATATTCCCGTTCATTAAATATAAAATAGTTATTTCAAAAAATAACTTGTAGGTGACTATATTATAAATTCATAATGTACAATTTCAGAATTAAAGTCAGTTTCAAGGCAAATTAGCTAGTAGTTTCCAGCAAAGAGGTGAATTTAAGAAATGTAATTTTCTAACGTAATCAAGCCTTTCAAAACATGGTTTTGCCATGGGCCCAAGAGGGCTAAGGGTAAAACTCAATATTTTCTGATCCCTGAAATCTCTGCAAAAAAACGAATGCAGAAAATCAACACAGAAGTTTAAAAACTATACTAACATACTAATGGGGCAACATTGATATTCATCTATAAACTATTACCTCTCACAAGATATCATTTTTTAATACAGTACAATTACCTCCATAGTGACTGCAAAATGGCAGTTAAAGCTTTAAAGTGTAAATCTTTACTTTTGAGTATTTACAAGGCAGGGCTTTAAAAAGTGTTGGAGAGGACTAAGGAAGGTGGTAAGCTATTTATAAATTGGAAGGTCTTTTGCATTTGTCTAGGAATATATATTGCTAATATGTGATTAAATTACCATACCAGTTTTCCTGGAGGATTTCTGTGTTTATTGCTTTTTTTGGTGAAACATTTATCCAGCTCTCTCAGACTCGTCCTCTTTCTTGTATGAATTCACATATATTAAAATGCAGGTGTAGGCTTCCCTGGTGACGCAGTGGTTGAGAGTCCCTCTGCTGATGCAGGGGAAACGGGTTCGTGTCCCGGTCCGGGAAGATCCCACATGCCGCGGAGCGGCTGGGCCCGTGAGCCATGGCCACTGAGCCTGCGCGTCCGGAGCCTGTGCTCCGCAACGGGAGAGGCCACAACGGTGAGAGGCCCGCGTACCGCAAAAAAATAAATAAATAAATTAAAAAATGCAGGTGTCTTACTTGTCTGATATATGTCATTTGCATTATTTGAAATCCTGCAGCCCCCCAATTTCTTGGAGTCCGTACAGTTCAGGAACAAAATTATTTAGTAATAAGATTCTAAGGATAAGATGATGTCTAATGAAACATACATATTAACAACAACTTCACAAGCAATCTTTTCAATTTTCCTGTTGAATTTTAGGAGTAAAGGTGGAGAAAATGTCTATTTTGAAGGAAGCACAGACTAAATTATTGTCATCGTAGCCTGTGAATTATTATTGGATGCTCATTTTGCTCACAGGAGACTTTATACACCATAAAGTTACGGCAATCTTTATTTTAGAAGCTTATACTTTAAAGAATAAAATGAAGTAAAATAAACTTTACTTTAAAATAAGTAAAATAAACATTAGCTCAGATACACACATCTAAGTGCAAGTAATTTGGAACTATATGAACAAAGTACATATACTCATTAACAATGATCATCATAATAATAACTAAATGCCCAATGAGCATTTACTAAGTATTGCTATGCTAGAAGCCCCATGGGGACAAGGAGTGATCAGTGTTAGTGACCACTATATCCAGTATGTGGGACTAGCAACAATTACATGCTAGGCAAGTCCTTCTCTCCTGAAGTTCACAGTCTAAGGAAGACAGACAAGAAATTAGAAGTAGAATACCATAGAACCGTGACAGAGAGATGCACAGTATGCATGGACTCAGGGGGAGGGGCTTCTAAAGTGTTTGGGGGCGTATAAAGAAAACAGTGGACTTTGTCTTAAAGAATACGTGAAAGAGTGGCTCTTAGGGTAGGAATGCCTCTATGTCTAAGGAAGAGGTATGTTTGCAGGTGCATCAGCAAGAGAGAGCTTGGCATGATGTAGATGTGTGAGTAGCTCAGCATGGTTGATCATGGTCCAGGGTAGCTGTTAGGAATGACAACAGATGAGGTTGACTTGACTGGGACAAAATCATGCAGGGCCCTGGGATGCCACTGTAAGGTAACTTTTATCCTGGAATTCTATCCATTTTATAAATTCTGGTTAAAAATGATACCTCTCTCACAAACCTTCTCTGATCCTTCCAGAGAGAAGTGAGCTCTCTCCATGGAGCTCCTACAGAACTCTCTTTGAGTTGATCTTTTGGCATTCACCACATTTTCTCTTGCAATAGATGGTGGAGTGAAAAGAATAGGGAAGTAGGATTCAGAAGGCAAGAGGTCTACTCTCAATTGTGCCTTTGGACAAATGTGTTAACCTTATTAATTCTGGGTAACAATACTTATAAGCATTTACTACACAGGGCTATTGTGAGTATGTGAAAGTGCTCTAGAAATTCTGAAATGTTACTTGAGTTATCTGAGTGTATATCATGTATTTCCTATAAGAATGCACACACCTTTAAAAGGGACAAGAATTAGACTCTAGGAGGGGTGGACAGTAGTTTGCCAATTATTTATAAGCCTAAAACCTTGAAGATTAATCTCAATCTTTACTTCTTCCAGGAAATCT
Organism: Lipotes vexillifer; assembly: GCF_000442215.2. NCBI lineage: Eukaryota > Metazoa > Chordata > Mammalia > Artiodactyla > Lipotidae > Lipotes > Lipotes vexillifer. Next base: position 679,544 of record NW_006789439.1, on the reverse strand, counting down.
TTACTTTGTCCCTCTCCCTGATGCGTTACTTCCCCTCTCTTTTTTTAATTTTTTTATTTTTATTTTTTTTGCGGTACACGGGCCTCTCACTGTTATGGCCTCTCCCGTGGCGGAGCACAGGCTCCGGACGCGCAGGCTCAGCGGCCATGGCTCACGGGCCCAGCCGCTCTGCGGCATGTGGGATCCTCCCGGACCGGGGCACGAACCCGTGTCCCCTGCATCGGCAGGCGGACTCTCAACCACTGCGCCACCAGGGAAGCCCCTTCCCCTGTTCTTCATTCACACACTTGTGCACAGCTATTGCATGGTGCTTGCCATATTATGCCTTCTAACCTTCCTCCTCTCAGCTTCCTTTGCCGGATCCTCCTACTCTTCCTGATCACAGAATGGGGAAACAGTCTTTGGATCTCTTCTTTTCTTTGTATGCATTTCTAGTGTACCTCATCAGGTCCCATGATTTTTAAACACTATACACTGTTTACAGTCGGAATGCTCTATTTATGTCTTAAGCTCTTCCTTTACCCTGAGCTTCATAATCAAATATCCAATCAGTGGCTATACGTCTTCACTTGCATTTTTAATAGACATTGTAAATCCAACACATCCAAAATGAACTACTGATCTTCTTCCCCTGCCACAAAGCTGTTCTCCAGGGTTCTCCCTCACTTTAAGTGGCACCATTACTCATTCAGATCCTTGAACCAGACTACTTGGAATCATCTATAATTTCCCTTCCTCTCATTTCCAAAACCCAATCCCTCAGCCTGACTTACTTATAAAATATACCCTGAATGCAACATTCCCACCCTCCACTCCTTCCATTGCTACCTCACTGGTCTAAATCACCATCATCTTTGGCCTGGATGCCTGCATTAGCCGTCAAAATGATCTCCCTGCCTCCATTCTGTCTGCCACAGAATAGCTACTGTGACATTTGATTGAAAAATGGAAATCAGGTCATATACCTATCCTAAAAATTAGAATAAAATCCGAACTCCATAGAGGGCCTACGTGATCTCTGGTTCCCCCTCTCATCGTATCGTCAAACACTCTCCTTGCTCATGCTACCTCACATCACATATCCTCACTGCTGTTCCCAAGCGTTCCGCCATCTCAGGGCCTGTGTGCTGTGCTTGCCTCTGCAGGTGAAAACATGGCTTGTGCCCACATTTAATTCAAGTCTTTTCTGGCCACCATACTTTCTAAAATTGTGATTATATACTTCCCTTGCCCCTTCTCTGATCTTTTCTTTACAGAACTTATCACTATATTGCATTAGGTATCTCTTTACCTATTTATTTATTCCCTCTCTCCTCTATTAGAATGTTAACCTTCGTGATAGCAAAAAAGCTTATCTACCTTGTGCAGTCCTATATTCCTGAGCAACTGAAAATAGCAAGACTGAATACTTATTGAATAAATATTCAATTAATAAATGTTTAATAAAACAGGCATTATAAATATATTTGAATAACTGATTTCAAGTAATGGACCAGTTTAGCATTTGGATGCAGTCTGATCAAGATCATGCTCAATTGCCTCTTAATCCACCAATCTTTTCTTCATAATTTAAATGAACATTCCTGGCTAATAGCTTACCTTGTAGGTTTCCTCTGTAAGGCACTTTCTTCAACATGTTTTCTTTTGGTGGTGCTGATCTATGTATATAGTTTGCTATTGCTCAGTTCAATTTATGTAACTAACTCTGACTAATGTGCCATGTAAGTGTTTACTGTCATTCATCTCATGACTCAGCCTGTTCCAGGAAATGCAAAGATCAAAAAAAAAATTAATTTCTCTTTGATTGTGGCTTAATATTTTTCATCTTCAGAGATGTATTCCCCTCTGACTTGAACAACATCTAATGTCAATGAAAGTCTGCCTACTCAGGGACTTCAAAGCCAAAAGTAGTGTGCCAGTCTATAACAGAGCAGTGTCCTTTGAGGTTTTAATTTTTAAAAGTTAACATTTACTACTTGACTGCACCTTTACCACATTACAATTCAGGGCAGGACAACCAAAAACTCCAGAAGGTGAGTGGATAGGGAAAG
>NW_006789439.1:647594-677483 GCF_000442215.2 Lipotes vexillifer | reverse complement strand
GGAAAGAGATACACAGTTGTTGTTGATAATATAACAACACATGACTAAGCTGCACTAGTTAAATGTTCCTCAATGTTCTTAACTCAATGCCTAGATTTAGAAAGTCACAGATCAGGACTCCAATTATGCTGAATTACCTGGGTGTTACTATCCCCAAGCCGACTTCCTCCTCTAAAACTGTGTAGAGGAAAATGACAACCAAATCCAGCTAATTTCATGTGCATAATTGGAAAGAAAGCATCATTTAAGAAAAAAAAAATAGTTTCCTGTCATTTGGCAATGACGCAAAAAGCTAGAGAAATCTAAAATCCTGAATTCTGTGGGGAGAATATTTTCCTCACACAAGGAAATTTACTAGTTCCATATCAGTTTTAATTATGTGTGTATGTGTACACACGCACAGACAAAACAACACACATACACATACATACACATTACACTGTTAATAAGACAATGGTATTTCACAGAAATTTTTCCATAGCTCTTTGTAGACATTGAACTTGAGCTTATGAATGGCAAGAATTTACTTTTAAAATATAATGTGAGGCCAGAAACTATCAAACTCTTAGAGGAAAACATAGGCAGAACACTCTATGACATAAATCACAGCAAGATCCTTTTTGACCCACCTCCTAGAGAAATGGAAATAAAAACAAAAATAAACAAATGGGACCTAATGAAACTTCAAAGCTTTTGCACAGCAAAGGAAACCATAAACAAGACCAAAAGACAACCCTCAGAATGGGAGAAAATATTTGCAAATGAAGCAACTGACAAAGGATTAATCTCCAAAATTTACAAGCAGCTCATGCAGCTCAATAACAAAAAAACAAACAACCCAATCCAAAAATGGGCAGAAGACCTAAATAGACATTTCTCCAAAGAAGATATACAGACTGCCAACAAACACATGAAAGAATGCTCAACATCATTAATCATTAGAGAAATGCAAATCAAAACTACAATGAGATATCATCTCACACCAGTCAGAATGGCCATCATCAAAAAATCTAGAAACAATAAATGCTGGAGAGGGTGTGGAGAAAAGGGAACACTCTTGCACTGCTGGTGGGAATGTGAATTGGTTCAGCCACTATGGAGAACAGTATGGAGGTTCCTTAAAAAACTACAAATAGAACTACCATATGACCCAGCAATCCCACTACTAGGTATATACCCTGAGGAAGGAGATGGAAACAACCTAAGTGTCCATCATTGGATGAATGGATAAAGAAGATGTGGCACATATATACAATGGAATATTACTCAGCCATAAAAAGAAACAAAATTGAGTTATTTGTAGTGAGGTGGATGGACCTAGAGTCTGTCATACAGAGTGAAGTAAGTCAGAAAGAGAAGGACAAATACCGTATGCTAACACATATATATGGAATTTAAGAAAAAAAAAATGTCATGAAGAACCTAGGGGTAAGATGGGAATAAAGACACAGACCTACTAGAGAATGGACTTGAGGATATGGGGAGGGGGAAGGGTAAGCTATGACAAAGTAAGAGAGTGGCATGGACATATATACACTACCAACTGTAAAATAGATAGCTAGTGGGAAGCAGTCGCATAGCACAGGGAGATCAGCTCAGTGCTTTGTGACCACCTGGATGGGTGGGATAGGGAGGGTGGGAGGGAGAGAGATGCAAGAGGGAGGAGATATGGGAACATACGTATATGTATAACTGATTCACTTTGTTATAAAGCCAAAACTAACACACCATTGTAAAGTAATTATACTCCAATAAAGATGTAAAAAATAAAATAAAATAAAATATAATGTGACATGCTGAATCTCTAAGTATCATGGTTCTTACATTGATATTTTTCAAAGAATTGTTTTTTAATTATCTGAAAATGTAACATATTTTGATGAAACATTGCAGATTCACAACACCTATACACTCCTTCCTGAAAACCCCACCTTAATGACAGAAAGTAAATATTAAAAGAAAAAAAGCATAGATGCATGGAGACAAAGAGAGTAAGGAAGGTATCTTCTATAGATGAAAAATTTTGGAACTTGGAAAGTGAATTGAGAAGTGGTAACTGACGTAGTAGAAACCTACGAACATGCATGGTGTGGAACTCCCAGAAAGGCTCAGGACTGTGGAACGCAGCAATGCAGTGGAATGAAGGGCCCGCAAGGGACTAAAAATGGGAACATCATGTGAAGATTGATATGTAGAATCAGCAGGACCCCAGGTCCCCTCTCCCACTCTTTGCAGTCAGATTTCTAGTAGTCCGCTAAAGACCAGAGATTTATTTTTATGGAGAAAGTGTACTAGAGAGACACCAGATATCAAAACTAGTGGAAGGCTGTGATTGAGATGATAATGAAAAGTAGGGAAATGAAATGAAAGTCTGCCTATTGAACACTGAGACTACCATTCACCCTCCTTTCCTTTTACATCAGAGGACATGTGCTTCCATGATAGGAGACTTGAGGATCCTTTTCCTAAGAGACTATTTGTCCCTAGAGAAATGACCCCATATTTATGAGCCCCAATAAAAAGGACAGCTTACTGTTCAATCATTCTACATTTAAACTCTATAACTGCTCAACTTCATTCACAAACTCAAAGCTTCCAGTCAGCTTTTTAGTGTCTCACACTCAAAATTGAATCAAGAAAAAGAGCCCTGGTTCCGCAGGCATTTCAGAAAGTCTCTTACATGAACTAGAGAAACCAAAACAAATCATCAAAATAAATAAAAGAATGAATAATAAGGAGGAAATAGTAAGCATATAAGAATTGAAGGAAAACTGAAAGAAAAAAAACAAACAGTTAATATCCTTAGAAAGAGTAAGATAAGGCATTGCATTGAAAAGACCAGCATGCAATAATAAAGAAACTATTGGAAAACAGGAAAGAATTTTAAGAAAATTAAAATACAACTACCAATAAAATAATAGGTTAGGGGATTTAAAATGATATAAAATTATATCCCAAAAGATAGAATAATAAATCTCCCAAAAGAGAGAACAGTAAGATTCAAGTAGGAAAAAAAAGATTTTTGAAAATTAGCAAGGAGAATGATTTAAAAAGACTGGAGAAAAATGAAGAAAAATTATAACAAAATAACACCAGAAAATTTCTTAGATCTAAAGGTATACATCTTCAGATAGAAAAGACCTGAGAGCTCAACAATAAATTGAAAGGAAAATCCTCACTGCAAAAATCAGATCACAAGGGGTAAAGAGATCTGAAAGGAGGGAAATATATATATATATATATACATATATGATATATAATATATATGATATAATATATATATATGATATATAATATATATATGATATATAATATATATAATCTTAAAAGAGCAGATATTAATTGCAATCAGATTTCTCAATAACTGATAGAATAAATTGGAATAATGGCTTAAAATTTTTAGTTAAAAATGACTTTAATGTGGGAATTTATGCTCAAATTATTAAGTATGAAAATAGAATAAAGATATTTTTAAATATGCATGAGTTGAAAATTTATGAGTCTGCTTAGACTATCTCAGGAAGTTCTCATGCTAAGTTCCAGAAAAATATGCTAAGTAATTATACTAAGAATGAGGAACATGGAGGGAACAGAAATAGAGAATCCAACACAAGTACTAAGTTAAGGGACATTCCTAAATGATATCAAATAGGCATATAGGGCATAGGTTTTGTTTTGAAAATGTATATCAAGTTACAATTCTACCAATCAAGTGTCAAAATCTCTACTTCACCACCATTTTTTGAATTAAATATTCCCTTTAAAATATTTTACCAATTTGATACTTAAAAATAGCTCACTGCTGCTTTACTTTGCACGTCTCTGTAAACTGAGTTTTAAAAGGTTTTCTTTTTTCTTGTGTTATTATTTATTTTTCTTTTTTGCTCAAAGAACTTTAAAACTCCACCTCTAGTTTAAGACAGACAAGAAAAGAGCTGCTTTTTTGACTTACACCTGGATATTATGCTATAAACTGAGGGATGTCATTAGAAAGCCAACTCACTGGTGATAGCATGTTGGCTGTTAAGCCTTTTGTTGAGGATAGAACTATTATATTATTTGGTATTCACTTAATGAGAAGGCATACACCTTGGTTCTGAAGCAACTGTGTTATTATCTTACGAACACTATTTACATTCATATTTTAGTTTTGTTCATGTTTTTAAAAAATATATAGATGTTTAAAATTACATGCAAACACATTCAAATGTCTTCACTGTGATATTTTTTCATTTCTTTCACCTTTAGAAAGCTTTTCTTTTCCATTTCAAATAGGGTAACTATCCACCTATCATTTTTCTTTTTTCAATAGTTTAATCTAGTACAGTTCTTCTTTTAGGTTTTAATATAAAACTTGTTTTGATGTATAGTATGAAGAAAGGATACACTTAGATTATTTTTCCCAAGGAGCTAATTTACACATTCATTATAAGTTTAATAAAAGATCTTTTCCCAACTGACTTGAGAGCTTCTTTTATAATATGTTATCTTCTTTGGAATACAGAGTTTCAGGGCTTTCTGTTCTGTTCCTTGGTTTTTCATTGATTGTTATGCCAGCAAACATTTAAAAATTATCATAATTTTGCAATTGGCTTGTATCATCAATTGTGTATGTCCTTTTTCACCTTTCTTCTGGTTGAAAATATTACTTAGTAACTTTTTTTCCCTATCTTCTCTTGCTTCTGAACTTTAAAATAATTTTGTTTGTCTTAGAAAAAAGCTTATTGTAATTCTATAATTGCATTAAACATACAACTTAATTTGAAATAAATGCCATATTTGAAGTAATGAGTCTTTTGTGACAGTAGTCCCCAACCTTTTTGGGACCAGGGACAGGTTTCGTGGAAGACGATTTTTCCATGGATGGGGGTGGGAGATGGTTTGGGGATGACTCAAGCGCATCACATCTAATGTGCATGTTATTTCTATTGTTATTACATTGCAATATATAATGAAATAATTATACAACTCACTATAATGCAGAATCACTGGGAGCCCTGAGCTTGTTTTCCTGCATCTAGATGGTCCCATCTGGGGGTGATGGGAGACAGTGACACCCGAAGTGTGTTGCTTATGTCCATTCTACTCTATAATTTCGTTTTGGTTGCTGTCACTGCAGAAAACCCTGCTTCACAAAGACAGGATGTTAGAAATGGAAGCAGGCTTTTTCGTGCTTTTGTGGAAATCTCAGGATATTCCGCCTTGACTTTAATCCAGAAGGTATGGAGATTTGAAGTTGTCTCAAACATACTTTTAAGGCCACCGTCATTTGCGATCTCAAGCAGCGGATCCTCTTCTAGCACGGACAAAGTCGATTCACCTGGCTTATTCACAAATGGGTCGTGGATCCATTCCTTCCCAGTTTGGGGGTCTTTTGTGGTTGGGAACTAATGCTCAAAGTCTTCTGAAAGCTGAGATAGGTGATCATGCACCAGCTGGGAGAAAGAAGGCCCTGACTCAGTATCTTTCAAAATCTCTGCTAATGTTTGAAGCATGTCAAAAACTCCAGTGTTCACTCATTGCCCCCATAATTCTAGTTTGGCTTTGAATGCAGCCACTTTATCCCCCGAGTTGAACACAGTTGTCATTCTCCCCTGAAATGACAGATTGAGTTTGTTGAGCAGGTTGAATATGTCACACAAGTAAGCAAGTTTTGTGACCCATTGTGTGTCACTGAAATGTGCTGCCAGTGGTGACTGTTTTTCTAAAAGAAATCTCTGCAGCGGCTCTCAAAAATCAAAAACTCTGGCCAGTGATCTGCCTTTAGAAGCCATCTCACGTCTGTGTATGAGAGAAGACGTGTGTGCTCTGTGTCCATCTCCTCACAGAGTTGCGTGAACAGACGTGAATTAAGAGCATGTGCTTTAATGTGGTTGATAATTTTAATCACACCCTGCAAAACGTTGTTAAGTTCAGGTGATATTTTTCGGCTAGCCAGCATTTCTCTATGGATGACACAGTGCGTAGACTCACATTCAGAAGTGATCTCTTGGACCCAAGTAGTGAAACCAGAAAGCCGTCCAGTCGTCCATGCATACACCGACACAAAATGACCAATTCAGTTTTCCTGATATGTAGTCATTCAAAGACTTGAATAGTTCTGCAGCTGTGGTGTTGGTTGGCAACAAAAGTGCACATAACATATCCTCATGCACAATCTCCTCAAAAATATATTGCACAGAAACAAGCATTGTTGCCTTGTTGTCAACATCAGTAGACTCATCAACCTGGATTGCGTACCACGGTGACTCAATCCTCTCTAACAGTTGTGCCTCAATATCCTCTGCTATTTCATCAATTCATCTAGTTATGGTGCTAGCCGAAAGAGGAACATGTGCCACCTTTTGAAATGCAGCTTCTCCTAAAAGTTCAAGACAAATGTCCTTAGCAGCAGGCAGGATCAACTCTTCACCAATAGTAAAGGGCTTCTTAGCTTTAGCAATGTGGTTAGCCACTAATAATGATGCTCTCAGCGCAGACACATTTGACAAAGTGGCGGCCTTCAATAATTGCTTCTGTTCTTTGTTGCCCACATTTTTTCCCTTTGAGAAACTCCAAAGCCTTGTCTTTTAATGCAGGGTGCTTGGTCTCCATGTAGCGAAGCAGTTTTGAATGTTTCATGGCTTCATTGGATAGCCGGTCGCCACATATTATGCAAAAGCGAGCTTGGAGAATGTGAATCACCTTTTCAATGAACCCATAATTTAAGTAGCACTCTTGGTATTTTCTTTTAAACGCAGCTTTCTTTTTGTGGGCAGTCTTAGAGTCTTTTGCTGTCTCATCATCGGGTCTTCCCCCTTTTTAAAGAAGCTCTCTAGTGATGTTAGTTTTTTACTCATTTTGGCTCTGGTTGGCTTGTGGGCTTACCAAAACTGTGACTGAGACAAGTGCACAGCGCAGGAAAGAGGCGCGGACGGTTGTGGTAAATAAAACAATGGGCGGGCCATGTGTGGACTAAAATAAGTGTCGGATTCTGACTTAAAGCCTGCCACCAGATGCAGCTGTACAACTCACTTGCCACTATAAAGTCTGCCACCAGATGCAGCTTAATTGTCACTTGCCACTCACTGATAGGGTTTTGATATGAGCCTGCAAGCAATTGATTTATTATGGTCTCTGTGCAGTCAAACCTCTCTGCTAATGATAATCTGTATTTGCAGCCGCTCCCCCGCGCTAGCATCACTGCCTCAGCTCCACCTCAGGTCATCAGGCATTAGATTCTCATAAGTATTGCGCAACCTAGATCCCTCATATGTGCAGTTCACAGTAGGGTTTGCATATCTATGAGAATCTAATGCCGCCACTGATCTAACAGGAGGGGGAGCTCAGCGGGTAATGCAAGCGATGGGTAGCAGCTGTAAATACAGATGAAGCTTCACTTGCTCACCTGACGCTCACCTCCTGCTGTGCGGCCTGGTTCCTCACAGGCCACGGACCAGTACCAGGGTTGGGGACCCCTATTTTACTACAAGGGTGTACTATGTTTTGTCATTTATTCAAATCTGCTTCTCCATGCTCTGCAGTTATGTTGTTTCTTACATTCAGCCCCCGTATATTCTTTGCTAAGGATGAATATTTTATTTATTTATTTATTTTTTTTGCTAGTGTGAATGTTAGTGCATAAGAGAGCAACTCATGTTTGTATGTCTGCTGTATGGTGCAGGCCCTACTGCCCCAAGAGCATAGGCTTGGGAACCAGTCAGACTTGGCCTCAAATCAAAATGAACCTGAGTCTCTGGCACAATTTTCCTCATTTATGAAATAATTCTTTGTAAAGGCTGCTTAGCTCAGTTCCTGGCACTAAGGGGCCCATTAATAAAAGGTAGCTGCTGTATAATATCTTAGTGCCACCATTGTCATTACACTGTCCTATACTCTTATTAATTCTAAGATTTAATATTTCATTTTGAATTTCCTAGGTATATGAGCAGAGCATCTCCAGGTAAGTAACTATATTTTCTAAAAATTCATATCCCTTTTTTTCATGTAACATATGTTACACATAACTTCCAAAACAATATTAAGTAACAATCTGATATATTATATAAATAACATTCATAATATTAAGCCACCCTTGCATTCCTGGAGTATTATTCTTTGGTCAAGATGGGTATTTTAATATAGTATTGAATTTAACTTCTTAGTAATTAATGTACATTTAGATTCATAACTGAAACTGATCCCAAATCTTTATTTAGTGCTTTTTAAAAAATCAACTTTCTAGTGTGCTGAGTTTCATAATTACTTCCATTACAGAAATATTCTGGTACTATTTTTGTAGTATTGGCAAAGAGGAAGCACCTTATAAATGTAGCCATTTATTTTATACACATCATTTAGTTTAACTATCACAAAAACCCTCTGAAGTAAGCCTTATTCTTATTCCTATTATATAGATGAGAAAACGCAGGAGATAAATGTTTCCCAAGGTGTCAAAATACATTAATTAAAAAAATCTGTGCTTTTGAGCACTACACTGCTTAACATGACTTTCAAAAACATTACTTTCTAATTATATTGCAAGACCACCATTCTTTATGTCAGGTTCCAATTTTTAATATTCATTCATTCAACAGTGTTTATTGAGCACCTACTATGTGCCAGCCACTGTTCCAGCAACAGAATATATATCAGTAAGTAATACAGTAAAATATCTCTGCTCTTGGGAATTTTACATTTTACTGAGTAGTAGCAGACCATAAACACAATAAGTAAGTAAATCATTTGTGGGCTGTGTCTAAAGCACACTTAGAGGGAAATTTATAGTTTTATATATTTATATTAAAAGAGAAAAAAGTATAAAGCCAATTATCTGTACATCCACTTTCTATTCTAAGAATCTAGAAAAAGAGGAACAACTTAAATCCAAAACAAGCAAAAGGAAGGAAATAATAGAAGTTAGAAATGAAAAGAGAAAATGAACAAAAGCTAGAACAAATCAATAAAGCCAAAAGGTGGTTCCCTGAAAAGATCAACAACATTAATAACTTCCAAGTAGAATTATCAAGGAAATAAAAGGTAATGCTCAAATTACTAACAATAGGAATGAAAGAGGCTAATAATTATAGATTCTAAAACATTAAAGATAATAAACATTACAAGAATTATAAATAAGCATATGTGTCCTCTTTCCTTCCAGTTTTATTGAGATATAATTGACATACAGCACTGTGTAAGTTTGTGTACAGCATAATGATTTGACTTATATACATCATGAAATGATTACTACAGTAAGTTTAGTGAACATCCATCATCTCATATAGGTACAAAAAAAAGAAAAAAAATCTTTTTCTTTGTAATGAGAACTCAAGATTTACTCACTTAACAGCTTTCATATATAACATACAGCAGTATAATTTTAGTAATCACATTGTATATTACATTCCTAGCACTTATTTATCTTATAACTGGGAGTTTGTACCTTTTGACCACCTTCATCTAATTCCCCATCTCCTCACTCCCCACCTCTGGTAAAATCTGATCGCTTTCTCAGTGAGTTTGCTTCTTTGTTTTTGAAGTATAATTAATTTACAACATTATGTTCACTCCTGATACACAAAAAAAAGTGATTCGATATTTCTAAACATTAGAAAATGATCACCATGATAAGTCTAGTTGCCATCTGTCATCACACAAAGATATTACATTATTGACTATACTCCCCACACTGTACATTTCATACTCATGACTCACTTATTTTATAAATGAAAGTTTGTACTTGTTAATCTCCTTCACCTATTTCTCTCTTCCCCCATCCCCTCCCCTCTGGTAACCATCTGTTTGTTCTCTGTATCTATGAATCTGTTTCTGTTTTATTATGTTTGTCCATTTGTTTTGTTTTTTAAGATTCTACATATAAGTGAAAACGTTATTTGTCTTCCTCGGTCTGACTTATTTCACTTAGCATAATACCCTCTAGGTCCAACCATGCTGTGGAAAATGGCATAATTTCATTTTTTATGGCTGAGTAATACTCCATATATATATACCACATCTTCTTTATCCATTCATCTATCGATGAGCAATTAGGTTGCTTCCAATCTTGGCTATTGTAAATTATGCTGCTATGAACATTGGGATGCATATATCTTTTTGAATTAGTGTTTCTGTTTTTTTCAGATAAACACCCAGAAGAAGAATTGCTGAATCATACAGTAGTTCTATTTTTAATTTTTCAGGACTCTCCATACTGTTTTCCATAATGGCTACACCAATTTACACTCCCACCAAAAGTACATGAGGGTTCCCTTTCATCACATCCTTGCCAATATTTTCAATTTGTTGTCTTTTTTATAATAGCCGTTCTGACAGGTGTGAGGTGATATCTTACTATGGTTTTGATTTGCATTGCCCTGATGATTAGTGATGTTGAGCATCTTTTCATGTATCTATGGGTCACCTGTATGTCTTCTATGGAGAAATGTCTATTCAGCTCCTCTGCTCATTTTTAAATCACGTTGTTTGTTTTCGTGATGTTGAGTTGTATGAGTTCTTTGTATATATTTGCATATGAAACTCATCAGATATATTATTTGCAAATATCTTCTCCCATTCATTAGGCGGCCTTTTGGTTTGGTTGACAGTTTCCTCTGCTGTACAAAAATTTTTTAGTTTGATGTTGTCCCATCTGTTTGTTTTTGCTTTTTTTGCCCTTGCCTGAGGAGACATATCCAAGAAAGTATTTCTAAGACCAATATCAAAAGTACTGCCTGTGTTGTCTTCTAGGAGCTTTATGGTTTCAGGCCTTACATTTAAGTTTTTAATACATTTTGAGTTTATTTTTGTATGAGAAAGTAGTCCAGTTTGCTTCTTTTGCATGTGGCTGTCCAGTTTGCCCAACACCATTTATTGAAGGGGGTATCTTTTCCACATTGTGTATTTTTGCCTCCTTTGTTGTAGATTAATTGACCATCTAAGTGTGGGTTCATTTCTGGGCTCTCTATTATGTTCCCTTGGTCTATGGGTCTGTTTCTGCCCCAGTACCATATTGTTTTGATGACTATAGCTTTGAGTTTGAAACCAGGCAGCATGATACCTTCAGCTTTGTTCTTCCTTCCCAAGATTGATTTGGCTGCTTGGAATCTTTTGTGTTTCCACCAAATTATTTATTCTAGTTCTTTGAAAAATGCACTTGGTATTTTGATATAGATTGCATTGAATTTGTAGATAACCTTGGGTAGCATGGTCATGTTAACAATATTAATTCTTCCAACCAATGAGCATGGTATATCCTTCCATTTTTTTGTGTTATCTTCAATATCTTTCATCAGTGTCTTACAGTTTTCTGAGTACAGGTCTTAGTTAGATTTATTCCTAGGTATTTTATAGTATATGTCCTTTTTAAATTTCACTACTTCAAATAATAATTATCCTTAAGTTTTTCAAAAGGCTGTTTCAAGTTTTTAAAATTATCTACGTCAAGGGTGAAGCAAAAAAAAATCTCCGATTTAGGATAAGAAATTTGCACACCTGAATCTCCACCCACCTACTTTTGTTATTTCTCACAAGTTATTCTGTGTTAAAATAATACGGAATTTAGATCTAAGTTTTTCCTTTTAAAATTTTGTTAATATTTGTGGCTTCCTTTTCAGGATTAAGTTTTGACACAGGCATTTAATTTTGAAACTTAATTTCCAATAAATATTTAGGCCTACATATATGGTTAACATTTTAAAAGCTTAACATTTATGCAATGTCCTCCTAACTCTTGGATTCATAATTTAATTCAATGGTTCTCATACTTTAGTGTGCATCAGAATCACCTGGAGGGCTTGTTAAAACAGACTGCTGGGCCCTACACTTCAAAATTTCTGATTTAGTAAGTCTTGGGGTTCTCCCTGAAAAATCTGTGCTTCTAATAAGTTCCCAGGTGATGCTTACTGCTGGTCCAGAAACCATAATTTGAAAACCACTGTTGTAATTTATCACTCAGTTACTTAGTACATATATCTTCAATAATATTTTTAAAGAATGATATATTTTCTGAGCCCTTGTATATCTGAGAATTTTCGCACGTTAATATCAACTTGGATGTTTGATTACCCTTTCTTCTAAAAATATGTGCCACTCCATTTTCTTCTGCTATCTAGTGTTCTTGAGACCATATCTGTGGCTAGCCTAATTTTATCCATCTGTTCTTTTAATTCAAAATATTTTGTAGAATGTGCTAGGTAAGTCTCTACAGATTTTTCTGGTAATCAGTGAATTCTTTCTAATTATTTTTCAATTTAGGAAAGTGTTTTAAAAGTTTAAACATATATGCCTTTCATTATGAAGTAACATATGGAAAGTAAGCTTAAAATAGTGACTGGTATTTTTTCTTTAATTACCTGCTGCCCCACCCCCATTCTGCTACTTTCATCAAGAATTCCGTTTTTGGTTGTCTGTATGTCCATCACCTTCTCTTTCATGATATTGACTTCTCTGTCCTATTTGTCTACATTTTGGAGAGATTCCTAAGGCCACCCTTCACAACACTGATCTGAGTTTCCATGGTTTTAATTTTTCTCTGTCATAAAAGCAATGTGGATTTTATTTGTGCTATTGTATTTTTGCTTTTTTACTATTTGTCCTTTTCTCAACTATTTCCCTATCCATGTGGCATCTTCTCATCTCAGTCCAGCATGAATTGCCCCTGTTTTTTCTGTCTGCATGGTTAGGCAAATCCCCTCTTCAGGACTAAAGGTATGTGCAGCATTGATGTTCACATTTCAAAGGCAAATTGGCAGAATCTAGCAGATCATGGGAGTCTGTGAGACTAAAGTGGGAAAGTTTTATTTTTTTTCTCCTTGCCTTGATCTCTGACACTCTTTACAGATGGAATATATGTAAAACTACATAATTCCCAGTGAACAGATATTAGGAGTCTTCGAGTCTCTAGTTCTACTTGAAGATCTTAGCTTATGAGGATTAGAGCTCTTAAACATTAGGCATTGCCTCCAGCTACTCCTGGCCACCCCTCACAGAGAGAGAGAGGAAGAGAGACGAAGTTTTCATTCATTCTAGAATCTATCTTAGGGCACTGGAACAACAGCAATGCTGCTTGCCTTAAAGTAGGTATAAAAGTGCTGAAAGTGCTTCTTGGCTCTGTTTTTATCTATTCCTGGTTCAGAAAAACAAAAAAAATCATCCAAAATATTCTCATAAAAACAGCTCTTTTGATAACATCCAATCATATGCACATTCTCAGAAATACCTGGTCAAGAATCCTATAGGAGTAGCAAAGAAAGGCCTCTAAAGATATATCCCATCACCCCAAATTTAATACCTATACGTAAAGCTCACCAAACAGAAAGTTAGTAAAAATTGCTTGACAAGTGTGACATTTGGCTAAGAGTTAAGTCAACATTTTGCTGTTCCTTAGAATATTGTCACTCTTTATTTGTTAATAAAAGTTAGTGAGAATTTTGGAGAATCCTTCTGAGGGTCTGTCTACTCATTTAAAAATCTAAATTATTATTAGAAAGATCAATGACTAAACTGAACCATCAACGATATTCTGGTTCACTTCATTCTCCTTAAAACAAACATTTCAAATTTTTATGCGAAGTTTTATACCTTGTAATGGTGACATTCCCCACATTAAAATGCCCTCGACAACCCTGTGCCAAATGGGGACTGAAGATCACAGGTGTCAGAATACTCTGAGATTCTTGTTGAGAAAAGTATGTATTCCTGGCCTCACCTCAGATCTACTGAATTAGATGCTCTCTTGGCCCAGGAAGTGGCATATTTAACAAGCTCCTTGGGTGACTACTATCACACTAAACACTTTGGTGACCCCTGCTATATTATAAACCTATACAAAAATGGTGAAACTAAAGAAAAGTCTTTTGGGAATGATTTAGAATAATGGATAAGGAAAAAACATGCAAATACACACACACACACACACACACACACACACACACACACACACAATTATTTCTACCAAAAAGTTACCATACCCCCATCAAGTATACCCTCATCAAGTAAACTTGCTATTAAAACAAGGATTTAGGGAGCTAGAAGGGCCAAGGCAAAAAGATATTTCCTCTACTCAAACTATTATTGTTAGCCCAATTCTTTTCTATTATGTTTTATTTTACACTATTTCAGACAGAAATTTATAATTCCATTTTAACATTGGGCTAAAGTAAAAGACCAAATGTTTGGAGCTAGTGAATAAAAATCCAGCACAGAAATAATCTGATCCATTAAACCTTTGGCATCTGCCTTGAAAAGTACATATGTTTCTTTGTGTTATTTCTCAGTTTATTAATATGAGAAATGCATGAAGCACAGAGGTAAACAGGAATACTGAGAGGTTTACTAGGTCACTTACAGTATAATTGTGACCTGTCATTACTGTGATGTTTTTTAAACAGTGATTAATCTTAGTGGCATATTTATAGATTACTTTCAGTCTAATTTTTTTATTGTTGTTAAAGAAATACAAAAGTGGGTCTCTGTATTTTCATCCTATAATATATTAAGAACATTACAAAAGCATACTAGAGTAAATTAATACAGAATGAGCTGGGGTAGGAAAGTTGCTATAACATAGTGGTTAAATTCATAATATCAAGAGCCAGACAGCATGAATCCCAATATACATAGATATCAGCTGTGTGACATTACAGAATTTACTTGACCTTTCTGTGCCTCAGTTTCTTTTTCAGTAAAACAGGTCACTAACTGAGACCACCTGACCAGGTTATAATGATTAAATGACATCACACATGAAAAGTTCTTATAGAATTTCTTCTTAGAATTTCTTACTCAGTTACCAAAAGCTCACCAGCAAGTCAAGGTGGATGGCAGAGATTAAGAGACAGTCTGATCTCCAAAACCTTCTGAACTGTACACAGCTGAAAATTAAGAATCAAAAGGTGTTTCTTGCAGGTCTAAAATGTGCCTCTAACTTTCCTACATTTTGGTGGAGGTAACGAAGAAACAGCAATGGTTCCTGCTTTTAAGAAGCTTATAATCTAAATAGGTCAATCATTAAACAGATGTGCTAAATGAACAAAGATGTCCAAGAAATATTCCTTGGACTCTTGACTACGTCTATATAATTTTTTTCAAATTAATTCACACTGATTAAAATTTCTCATACCATATGATGCCCAATGTATGCTAAGAGGGTTTCACCTTCTTATTTTAATTATATTTTATCTTCTTTTGTTTTAAACCAGGGAAAGTGAGAAATAGTGTAGTTTACTTTTTCCCTTTCAGAAAGGGCTTAGCATAGGTTTTATGGCCCAATATCTTCCCCACCTCACTACTTTCAAAATGTCCTTTTAGCTCTCCCCACTTAATGAAAAACTAACATCTCTGAATTACTTAATAGTGCTTTTTGCAAGCTCAGTTGAAACTATAAAGGAGACAATACTGCTCCTGGGGAAAAAGATGGATCTGTCCAAAAAGAAGGTGAGACAGCTGCAGAAATACATGGTCATTTGTAATTGACTGAAGATTACAAAGAAGGAATTAAGAAGGACCCCAAAGTTTGTTCTCAGCATCACAGTTGGACCAAGCCCTCCTACAGTTTATCTACGCCCGTAACAAATAAGGTTATTTATGGCTATATTGATGTCAGTTTCATTTCAAGTGAATGCTGCATGCTTACATTTTAAGAAAAATACCTGAATGCCTCCTGACTTTTGCTGTTGTTGTTGTTGTTTTTCTTTGGAATAAATTCAAGAATTTTTCCCTAATTCATCTATTTGACTCAATTTTCCCATTTGGAGATAAAGTGATATAGATAATAAGGGACATGATTTTGACAATGTTCACAGACTGTCAAATCGTAGAATAAATTTTAGATTACTAAGTGACATCTGTAGCCTATTAGAATTTTATGAGTATACCATAGTTATACCATTTAGACTTATTGTGGCAGATTTTGGATGAAGACATTGATAAAAATGCCTAGCAGTTCATCTTTGGAGACAGATCTTAGCTTGAATCCAAAGTATGACATGACCTGGCTATGTAAACTTTGGCTGTATAAACTCTGGAGTTCGAGTCTTTAAGTCTGTAAAATGGGCCCAGTAATAACCACCTCATAGGGTTATTTAAATAAGAATGCATTTAGAGTGTTCAATACAGTGCTGGTCACACAAAGATCATATTATTAAAAAGGCCTGGATATTCCACACAGCTGTTACTCATTTTCTGAATTGCCAGGGCTGAGGAGTGCAGAAAGGCTGGTCAATTTTGCTAGTAACACAAGTGACTAGCAGCATAAATGTTCAAATACCACCATTAGCACATGTTAACTTATATACTGAAATTTATTAACCCATGCAAGGAAATTTTCTCAGAATTGCTGGTGCTACTTTAAGAGACATAGTCGAGTTTACATAAAAAGTAATAAAACCAAGGTACTCTTTTGTTGTCATAAAGTTGTGCGAAGATTAGATGAAATAAGCTAGCACTCTTGTCCTAAAAGTATGTATACTCAGTGATGTACTTCATATGGCAGTATGTATCCCATGGGTAAACTGATTTTAAGGGAATCACTTTCTAGATCCCATATTTCCATATGTATTATTTCTTAAGTTATACTGTCTGAGAAAGAGTACAGTCAAGAGATCATGCTGGCTCTTCTGTTCCCCACTCCCGTGTCTCAACGTTCCTTTCCACCTTAGAAAAAAAGCATATTTCTCAGTGATCTCAAATACTGCAATGGTCTATTGTCCTGTGGTGTAAAGATTCTAGGGTACCAAATGGAATGATAATTCAAAATATTGGCCTTGGTCTATGACTGAGTAAAAACTATTTTTGCAAGTCAGATGACTTCTAAGTTATTGCTTCAAAAAAACTGAAAGAGAAACTCATCAAATTGTTTAAGTATTTTTGGTTAAGATCAATAAGTAATGTTTAGCTTATAACATGAAAGGTGTCCAAGGATTTGAGTGAAATGACTATGATATTATAAAACTCTTTCCACTCTAAAATTAAAATTATTTAGATGAACAAGGACTTTCAATTGTTCACATCTACAAATAAAAGCAGGATAGAATGATGCTGAACCTGGGCATTTTTAGGAATAACATGCATCAATGGATACATGATCAGATTTTTTTTAAAAAAGCCATATTTTTCTCATTAAGAAATGCATTTCCAATAAAATTAGTTTCATGTTAAAAAATAATCAAAACTTATAGTACATTTATATTATTATGATAAAGTATAAATTTTAAAGCCTAACAATATGAAAGAAAAAACATTTATCATTTAAAGTCTTAACCCAGAAATTTAAAAAATATAAATGTCCAGTTATAGACATATATTTTGTTAAAGACAAATTCCATAGAGGGGCTTATAAAAGAAGTTCAAGCTTAAAAAATATGAAAACAGAATAAAACAGAATAAAATCTGGTGAGAAGTTCAATTAAAAATATTAGTTCAAGGGGAAAAAATCTATGTAAAACTTTCAACTATTATTTAGAGCTTGTTTACGTATTTTTAAATAAGATGATGAGTATAAAGTCACTGCTCTTTAGACCCTATTAGGTTTATTTACAAGAGTGATGTAGCAATTTCATTTTAAGAATGAATATTTGCAGAACTAGGGAAATTCTGTCTTTTGCTATCAAGTAAACTTATAGCCAAAATTTGTAAAGGTCAACCTAAAATGAGTGAAGGGTACATGGTATATAATTTTTAAAATGTGGGGTATTTGTGAGCATAAAAATTTGAAGACCACAGACATAATATGTATAGAATGCTTAGTATACTCTCTGCACCAAACTGAATCAAAGTGCTGGACTTTTTGCAAAAGCATAGCAAAGAGGTTAAGCTGGCCTGACCAGATTCCTTTGCCTCCTCTATTCCAATCCTAACTCTTCCTGTACCATCACTCCTGTATCATCTTGGCATCAGATACTGCACGTGTCTCTCAAAGGTTTACCATGCTCTACACTTAAGGACCTCTTGGAACTTATCAGGTATTCACATGATACAAAATTGTCTGGGCTGCACACCAGGACACTCCTCCATCCAAGAAGGCTGTAGGCAGCTTCCATGGTTGATGACCATTATGGCAAACAGGCTATAAACATGACTTTGGAAGACTCTCAGTGCATAGTGTAATCATGCAAAGAGCAGGGATACTGTACACTGAAATAGCTTATCTCTGCAACATTGGCTACCTCCTTCCTTTTACTGCTAAAAGGATACCATTGTATGGGGACGACAGGAAAAAAGTAAGTGAAGAGAGAACAGAAGTCTACCAATACTGTTGTCTTCTATATTTTAAGAGTCTGAGAAAGTAACTTAGGTTCATTGATATTTAAGTGCTCGTCCTGGGAGAAAACTGTTATTATTCAGTATGTTAGTATCTGCACAAAGTCAAAAAGGAAAACATAATATTTCACGGTCGTGAGCTTAATTTTACCCTTGTCTACCTCGGACACCTTCAAAGGATTACTAATATCCATAAATCGTCTTTAGTGGCACTCAGAATGGATTCTCTTCGCATAAACAATGGTTTGCAATCAACATTTAATCTGGAATGGGGTGACATATTCTTTATTCTGAAGCATCAAATATTGTGTTCTATACTTTTTCTAGGAATTAATTCTGACCTTATTAACTACAATTTGTTTCAGATACTTAACTGTGGGCAGAGATTCTGCATTTATTTATAGAATACCATATGCTTCTCTAATTTTACCTTGGATTAAAGCCTTTTAAGTTATTTGAGAAGTTATTCAAACCAAAATATGACACTATAGTGACACTAACTACTCTTCAATGCATATTCTCAGGCCCTCCCATACTTATGTTATCAGAAATTCAAGAGGAAGACTCCAGCAATCTGTATCCTAATAAGTCCTCCAGGTATTGGTACACATTAAAGTTTGAGAACCACTGATCTCCTGGAGTCTCACCTCACCAGCAGGACTTCCATAAGTAAAAGCTGGCTACAGTTTGGAAGTTAAATAGAAATATTTCCTTTATCAACGTACATGAATCCTGATACATAAAGGAATCATATATACAAATCTTAAGTCCAACAATTAAGGGTTAATCTATTTTCTATTATGTGATCAGGCATATGCTTCTAGAGGGTTTCAAGATCTTTAACTACTGAGAACCAATGACATTTTGATAGTTCTCTAGATGTTAGGAATAAATGTGTTAGCTTTATACTCAGAGTTTGCTGGAGAGTTTGGACCAATGCTTATTGGATTTAAGCCAATGAATGGATAAAGATGGTGAAGAATCTCATTCTAATCATGCCCTCTTTTCCTAATTTCCCTTTTCACTCTTTGGTCTTCTTTTCCTTAGGGAGCCGAGTGATTGATAGCCTAATCCAATGACTATTACAGCTGCCTCAACTAGGACTCTTTTCCTTATCATTAGCAGTTAGCCTATGGTTAAATTCACAGCTCACTGCTTGGTACAGCCCCTGAGATTTAAGGGTCTGGCCTTTAGAAAATATTTAACATAAAACTAAAATCTTGACATACCGAGAACTCAGTTCTCTGCAAGGTTTCTTTAATTAATCCAATGTACTGTACCATTGTTCTGTATGAGACTGTGACATGGTGAACTGTTTCTGAAGCTTACAGAGATGTGTAGCTCTAAATTAAACAGTCACTGACATGTACCTACACTGATTTTTAGTACAGTAGATATGCATGAATCTGTGAATATTTAAATTCAAGCTCAAACAGTGACAAAATACTCTTTAGTTTTACTTTCATAATAGAACATTTTTGATTAATTTCAAGCTTGAAATCATTCTTTATGAAAACACACACACACACACACACACACACACACACACACAAGAAAGAAATTTAATAATTCATTACCACTGCTGCAAAGGTAAGTTTTCTTAATATGCTTGTCGGTGTCCTTTAGTTTACAAAGTCTATCAAATATTTTCTTAGGAGCTGGTAACAGACATTAATTTATTTTCCTAATTTTGAACAAAGAAAACATATATACTATCCAGATACCCACGAATTTTTTGGTTCTTAAACGTTATTCGATTTTATCATTTATCTGCAGTTATTTTAAAATACCTAAGGAAAGAATATAGACCTTGATCTATGCTTTAAACCTTTGCCCTTGCTCCAGTCTGTCGATGAGCTGTAAGCGTCTATGAATATGGCAGCTGAGTCCCAGATGAAAAATTATGCATCTCATAAACTGCTATTCTGCTGAAATGTCAAGCCAAGGCAAGGCTGTACCTCAAACTCAGCACTTGGCATTTTCCTTCTGTCTGCTTTGTTGCCGTGAAGCAAACATGAACAGTGAGGATTTGTGTAGGGCAGGTAGCAGGCGAGCTCACTGTCAAAAATCTATTATTAGGGCTCTGATCTCCTGCATAGACCAACAACGGCCAAACAGTGAGAAACTCAGGCTTCGGGAAAAGCAATATAATGCAAAAGGGGATTCTTTGTCAATCTGTACGTGAATTTATTCAAATAAGCATGATTTAAATGAGAATAGTCCTAATGGTGAGCTTCTCTCAACTAAACTGATAATTTATAATGAAAATTGTAATTCAACGTCTTTATTTGATATGCCTACTTTTGACTATTCTGCAAATATAGTACATATATTTATATAACAAGTTCTTTAAGAATTTGATCTGTTAAACTTGTGATAGTCTAAAAATGTTTTTACATATGTGAATAATAGACTAGAATTTTTTCCATTATGTTGGTACATATAAAAAAAGAAAATAGATAAGTGAGTATAAAATGGAAGGCTCTCCTTTTAACTATTCTTTTTGGCATGATTTATTACTCCTTTTTATTCATTTAAATATTATCTTTATCAGGTTACTTTAGATATTTCAGTATTAAAATCTAAGCTCTTATTGATAAAGATGGTTACAATAGATAGCTGAAATTTTATGACAGATAGTAGGTGTGTTTTTCTGAAAGGATTATATGCATCAGTAATCATGTGATTGACACATAAAAAATCCAGCCCATTAAAAACTACTTCCTATAAAAAATATCAGTACTGCATTTTATGATATAATTGTAACGTACAGTATAAGAACTTCAAGCAATCTTACTAAAATTTTCAGTTGCTTGCATGTGTGAAAATAGTTATTCAAAACAAAATGTAACTGAAACTTCTGAGTTTCCAATCTAGTATACGTTTTGTCATCTTCTCCATTTTACACAATAGTCACTAATAAATACAACAAAGTAAGTTTAAGTTTATGCTTAGAGTGGGTTACACTGGATTTGTGTTTATGTAGTGCCCAGTAGCTGAGTGCATGCTGCTAAGTCCCAGCAACTCTTGAGTAACTATTTTAAAGACAAACATAAAATATGCAGTGTGGAGACAATGCTTAAGAGACTCTTTTTTAAGCTACTATTGATACATCGATTCCCTCAAGTTTTCTGAACTATACACTTTGTACTCATTTCTAGCCCTACATTGTCAGAGAGTTACAAATTACTAGCAAATTTCTAACTTGCACCTTCTTTTATTGGTAATTCCCATGTTGATTTTACAAAGAAAACACCTTTAGGCTTGTAACTATAAGAGCTCAGTTAGTGTGCACTGTCCAATAGCCCACATAGCTAGATATCAAATCATATATCATTTATTTGTAGAATGTAAGAACATTTATGGAGTATACCATTAACATTTGTTGAGAAATACACCATCATTTCTTAACCTCTGTAATATCCTTCACGTGATTAGTTAAATATGGGTTCCTGAAACAGAGATCAAATCTTGAAGGCCGTCTTTGATGAATTATTCAGAAATCAGTATAAAGTTCATAAGTATTAGTAGTGAATAATAATAGTGTTCTAGTGTTTTAACTAAGTTGTACAGAATCAATAATTTCAAACATCTAAAATTTGAAATTGAGGACAAGAATTTCCCTTTTTTGATAAAATAAAACAAATTTAGCAAATAAAATAATTTAAAATGAGTTAATTTTTCAACCTTGTAGAAAGTAAATCATACTGAGCCTAAAGTATCTATCATCATCTCAAAGTGCCTTCTGCAGAGAAATTTCAGAACTTTTCCCTATATGTGGGTGTGTGTGTATGTGTTTTCATGTAAAACAAACGAAATATGTGCAGGACAACGGAATAACAACAAACCTAAGGAACATGCCCATCCCCCATTAATAAACAGAACCTTTTAAAACACAGTAAGGAACAATAACAAAAACTCCTTCAAATGAGTTTACCCCATTGCTTGATTACTATTTCTCCCGATGCAGCTATAAATGAATAAAAGTTATCCTTGTGAAGTCAGTTGCAAGAAAGACATTTCTTTAGTTATGCCATGCAGGACTCATTTTTAACCATCTCTAAAAGAATCTTATCTACAAGGAGGAGTTCATGTGAAAATGTTCCACCACAGCTGGATAACACCACTTATATAGGTGATAGTAATCACTGAGTTAGGGGCAAGCTTAAGATACCATTATTATTTGGGGACAAGGTCAAGAAAAGGGTCAAAATTTGAAACTAAATCAAGAAAAAAAATAACCAAACTGAAACTAGGTAAAATAATGAGTAATTCACTTGAGGACAGAGTTTAAAATTAATGTTCCTGATGAGATTAGTGTTCCTTCTAACCAAATAAATAAAGCCAAGGAATTTGCTCCCCTCCCCCTCAAAAAAAAACCCAACAATAATTTATTCAACTGTGTAGCAATACATGAACTAATTGCTGTTTGATGTTAAAAAGTGTTCTGCATGGATTCTAGAAAAAAAGAAAGTTAGGTGGTAACAACTTACAGTATTATGTTTCTACTGTCCAAAGAAAGGTAGAGAATATTGATTCTTTAGAGGCAATGATTTAGACAGAAATACTTGTATGGTGGAGAGCTTAATTAGTCATCCTAGTTTCATGAAAATATTCCTTATGAATACTGAACAAGCTTTCTTTTGATACTGTTCTCACTATGAAATCACCTTTAATAGACTCCTACTGTTATCACAAATCTTGCCAGGTATTTCTCCTACAATTAAAATTTAGGTTTATAAGTCATTTTACTATGAATTTGATTCCTGTGTTTGACCATCTTCCCCACTCCAACAACATACAGATGAGTTGGAAAATGCAGTTTCTAAAATAACAAAGCTGAGGATGAGACCTTGGAATGAAGTCCTAACTCTCCCTCTTGATATAAATTTTAAACTTCAACAAAATTACCTCACTTAGTGACTTCTACAGGCATAATGACATCTTTTATTTAAATCAGCAGCTTTCTGACATTTTTGAAGATAACCACAATAAAAAATTCATTTTACATCATGACCTAGTACAGAAATATACATATGTGCGCATTACACGTATAACTAAAATAAGACGTTTGACCAGTGTTTATCCCAACTGT
Organism: Lipotes vexillifer; assembly: GCF_000442215.2. Taxonomy (NCBI): domain Eukaryota; kingdom Metazoa; phylum Chordata; class Mammalia; order Artiodactyla; family Lipotidae; genus Lipotes; species Lipotes vexillifer. Next base: position 654,154 of record NW_006789439.1, on the reverse strand, counting down.
GTGCAAAGCATTCTGACAGTTTTTTCTGTTCTATTTCATTAAAAAAAATAATAATTTGTTCAGAGTTCATTAAGCTTGATTCCATAGTACACTCATGAGTTGGGAACCAAAGTTTGAGAAACATTGCTTTAGAATACTCTAGAATCCAGACTGATCATATTTGAAATAATTAAACTGACATTTCTTAGCTGAGGTTCTGTTTTTGAAGCTAGTCACTGCACCTTACTAGCTAATATGTTTTAAAAGAAGGACATTACTGAAATGTGACCATTGTTCTATAGTATGTGCTCTACTCTAGTTCCTCACCATTTCCCCATTGAAACAAAACAAAATATTCATTTCAAATAGCAGGGATCTTATTCTGAGAAAAAAAAAAAAAAAAGACTGATAGAGAGTTAGAAAGTTTTGAAAGAGAAAAATAGCCTTCCCTGGTAATGAAAAGTACGTACTGTATTTCAGGTGGCTATCCAAAACTGAACTCTTTGTAGCTTTCACTTAAAAAAAAAAAAAAAAAATCTATGATTCAAGCAGCTCTTCCAAAAGTAGATATTCCAGTGTTCTGAGAGAACACTTGGGTAAGTATTAGCACTGTGCTGTGGGAATATTTTTTTAAATTTTGTAAAAATACCTGGCATATTCTGTGTAGTTTTCTATATTGAAGCAGCATAATTCATAAAACTAGGAATGGTATTTAGCCATTTTGATACTTTCATCACTCCTAAAATTTGAAGCCATTATTATTTAACACATTTTGTTAGGCTAGGTTTTGCTATAACTCATTCTGAAGGTACTTTGTTATAGAACTTACTTCTGTCCTAAAATATATTATCATTGCCTGTTTAAACTGCTTTTCAGATTATACTACCTTTAAATTAAAGCGAACATTGCTTAAAAGGAAAAAAACTATTAATTTTGTCAATATGGAGAGAGTCTATTTTCAAAACAAATTGTTTATAATGTGAAGGGACTTATTATAGAACCTATCAGAAATGAGGTACAAACCCTTAAAAATGTTAGGGACATTTTGTTGTTTAAAATGAAAGCTCTACCCAGGCTTGGTTGAGTTTATAACCCAAGTGAATATTTATAGATGAATTTATAAATCTTAGAAATAGAGTTTTATGGAAATGTTAACAGGCCCTGAGGTACAGCTAAACTTCTTTGCAGATAACTGCTATAATTTCCAGTGTGTGTATGCTTAAAAGTCTGCAACACAAAAGACTTTTTCTAATGCTGTAATTCCGTCAGTTTATTAGACTGAGTTATAGTATGGGAGAATATTCAGAAACTGCAGCTTAAATGAGAAAACGCGAATGGTGTTACTTATATAAAATACTACTGCAATAGTTCTTTTATTAATTTTTAATGTTCAGCACCCTCTGTGACCTCCTTTATTCTCTTGCTGTCAACATGGCAGGCTGGAAAAATTGAAATGGGCTGACAGAAAACAGTGCACGTTACAGCCCAACTCTGGAATCTCTCGACTCTCTTTCTGAGACACATGCTAACTTGCTCCATGTTATTCTGCATTACAATAATATTTAAGGCCCTGTTTGATAGCTCCTGATAAAAGGGAGTTCTGTCTGGACCCTGAGCAGGTGCTCCTCTGCAGCCTTCCTCTTTCTGACATTGTGGGAATGGCATTCAATTAAAAGCAGAATATACTTTTTTTTTTTTTTTTAAATCATGGCTTATAGGCACACTTCACGCTCTCAAAACATAATACCTCAGCATGGAGAGAGCTTTATTTGTGTCTATGCAGCCTCTTCCAAAAGCACATTTTGGTCTGATTCAGCAATGCTTTTCTTGAACAGTGGGACACTGCTATGTTATGTATATTTACCACTGTCTCTATCACCAAGGAGACTAATCCCCATACCAGTAGAGTCAAGAGCCTCACAGCATTGTCTTTGCAAGACCAAGTTCATGCTGTTACAGCAACAGAGTGCACAGGGCAAAAGATACTGAACAGGACTTTGGGATTAAAACTTCTCTTTCTGTTTCAAATGCAAGTGTTTTATGATGAGAGAGTGTGCAAAGGTATGAGGTCTGCAAATATCTTGTCAGCTGAAGCTATAAACGTAATGTTTTAATGATTTATTTCACAGTTGTGAAGGTAAGATTTTTGAAGAAGGTAGATTTCAAACTTCTAGGAAGACTGGAAACTAACCCAGACTATGAAAAAAGATATTAAAATCAGGGTGCTTATATTCTTCTTTTAGAAGGCCTTGTTATTAGCCTTTACTAATTAATGATAAGACAACTGTGACAATGAGAAATTCTGAGTAATGCACAGACTGCAAGAGAATAGAATTTGTATGAAACCCTATCTTGGTATACTCTCCTCTTGTGCTATCAGTCACTTGATCAATCTGTTCCATCTGTCATAACTATTAGGAGTTTTGACCAGCAGTGAGTTATAAGAATTTGGGATCATAAAAGGCACAGTATTCTTGCTTGTAACATGATCTCTTGATTTTTCACCAACCTCCAAGGAAGCAAAAATGCAAGGAGAGGGTAACACCTACCGGACACGCCTCCATACGTAGTCCGTTTCCCAGTGCCCACTGCTGGCCAGGGTGTGCCATCGGCTTTTAATCCCATGAGACCTGAGACGGTGTTGGTGGCTGTAACACCATCTGCGCCACCTATGAAAAACACAACATTTTTCTGCAGCTCTTAAAGGGACGATTGCTAAAACCCATTCAAACCCACACAAACCAGAAAAATGAACACTCTACTTTCTCTTGAGAACATTTCCTCCCCTCAAATATATTCACTAATTTCATTCCTATAATTAAACTTAAAATGCTAGACATAAAAATTTTTAATTAGCACCACTTTATTTTTCCAATTATTATACAGATTTGTGGATGCCAAATGTTTTGTATTCAGTGTTATTTTCCAGCTAATTTACAATATCTTTACAAATCAGGATGCAATTTCCATTGGATAGCACACAAGCATATATGATTTGTAAAATCATGCATTGACTGTATGATTTATGTATTCAAGATATTTGTTGAACATGTGTTTAAGGCAGAGTACTAGATCCCATCAAATATAAAGGGAACTCATAAGAAATTTCACCTGTGGAAGCAGCTATCTTTTTAAAAAGTTTCATTAAAGGTCAGATGCTATTGCTGGACTGTTATATTGTGAAGTCATTCATTTTGGAGTGGTTTGTTGTGACTGTGGCTTCGTTTCACAATTGTTTGTGTGTAAACCAGGTGTTTATTAGGAAAAATGATAGATATTCTTGTATTCCCGGGCCACTTACTAGCTTGAGTATAGGTATGGATCTGTTACATTTGTGAGGTCAAGCGCTCAATTTAATACTTTTCTTAAAGTTTAAAGAGAGATATGCACATATATTTGTGGATAAAGATACACTTTAATATGGCTATGAAATTTAGGCCCACACTTAACACAACGAGGCAATTGATGTAAGTCAGGTTCTTACCTTCCTTCGCAGCTCTGGCGATGCTTACGATATCAGTGACATTTGGGGTCAACTTGGCAAAAAAAGGAATCTGAACAGCTTGCCTAACCCAGCGACAGATGTTTCGCACCAGCTCTGGATCCTGTTCAAATAGGTCATTCAAATATAGAACATAATTAAAGAATTGTGATCAAAATGTGTGCTGGAACAACAGCAAAGCTGGAGATGTGCACGACAAATCCAACTTGACAATGAGCAACATGATATATTTCTCATATTCCTCCTCAGTATTACATCTAGACTCATTAGGGAACTAAGGTTAACACACTTCAAGTGAACTGCAAATTCACCACATAAAGGTTAAATTCCTCAAGGGAGCCTTTGGAAAATAAAATTACAAAGAACCAAATGGAAGAAAGTGTTTCCCACTTCCAGTTAAATAATGTCAGAAATAAAACATAAACTTCTGGTGATAAGTTCGGGAACCATTACAGAATTTCTAATGACCTCATTGGTTTAAGCCTAATAAAAATATTTGAATAGCTGACTCCCAGGTGAATGGTATGAAATCTGAAGCCTATTGTTTTCATTATTAGAAGACTTAAGTCTTGTTGAATTGTATTCAAAAGAAAATATGTGACTTCCTAATCAATCTAATTATGGTATATAGTATATGCGAATATGGGGTAATTCAGCCTTAGGTTACACACGAGCTGATCAGTAACTTTAGCTTACTTTTGCAAATGTTGCCAAGAGCTGTGTAGCACTTTTCAACATTGGTCAACTTGAAAGAATTGACTAAAATGACAAGAATGAAGCAAAATATCAAATGCTCATTTTTAAAAGCAAGGAATAGATGTTTTCCTCCGCCTGGTTCTTGTGATTTTTCAGGCTTCTATTTTCTCATGGGACAAGTATCATTTAGAGGGCAATCACCTATCCTTTCCATTGAAAATAACTTAGCAGTAGTAATGTTCTTTGATTTCAACACATACAATAGTCCTTTTTTTTCATTACTTTTAGTGCAAAATTTATTCTGACAGGTACTGATAATGTGCTTTGATAAATTACATTAAAATATGCAATAGCAATTCATTATTGAACTTGGTAATATTATCTTAGGAAGTTAAAATGCTTTTTGTAAAAAATAAAAGATCCACCCAGAAAAATGCAGACATATATTTAAACTATGAAACAGTAGGCAAGTATTTCATTTGTAATTAATATTTTTATACGTAAGAAAGTTGCTCTTTGCATTTTAACCTTTCGGATTCTTTTAAGATGAGATTTCTAATGTTATAACCTTTAGAAAGAACCTTTTCACTTAGGTTTAATGTATCTTGATCAGTCATCTTGTATTACTCTACAAGTTACGTGTTTGTGTGCTAAGACACTGTGATGAGGTAATTTCTGTTGATTGTTATTGTTGCTATTCAGCAAAACTAATAATTTCAACAAGAAATCTCTGACTTGGCTTGTTCTCTTTTCAGAACAGTAATTTCTTCATTAAACATAAATATTAAAAAAGCACTATATGGAATGCTCTACAGGGCATATTGTGTATTATGAATAGTAAAATCTGGAGACTTAGCTGTACAAATTCTAACTCATGAAAATGGAGATCTGCCCCTGCCCATGCAATGTTCATGAAATATTTATAACCACTGCATTGGCATTATGAAGACAGTTGCATCTTTGTGACTTTCATTTTTAAGTTATGAATTTCCATGGGACTTAGCCTAGAAATGACAGTAACTCTAGATGACATCAATTGCATGTCCTTTGTGAAAGCTCTCTTTAAGGTAGAATTTGCCAATAATTTAAAGATCACTTGAATTGCATAATACATGGACGGTAGCCTAATAAGAATTAGTAAAACAAATTTAAAATATTATCTGGTTCCAATAGAGTAAAGACTAATAATCTGATATAGGTTTCTAAGTGGCTTTCAATACTATTGACCACCGTGTCTTTATATTTACTTTGAACATCTGTCACACTTTTTTCTGTTGATTCTCACTAGCTGAATACTTTAAATGGATGCCTCACACATTGTTTAACAATTTGAAATTTGTTCAGAGTTTTTCAGTTTTTGTAAAAAAATATGGTCCATTGGTTACCTTTATTTACTTGAATCATCTGCTGCTATTTTGAGATACCATAGTTTAATCCTCTGATAGTTCTATGAGTAAGGTTTATGGTGTTCAGATATATTTTACCTGTCTTCATACTCAGTTAAGCCAGCTGTTTACTAATCCTCATACCCAGCTGAAACACAATTTGATTACCTGAGAATTTTAAAGATAACTTATAGTCAACATCATTGTAAAAATTATTGACTGTTCCATAAATTGCAAAGTTTTGTTTGACAGGCATAATAGGGAATATTCTAATACAACTAGAAATGTGGTGAGGCTAATAACATGGAGAAATGAATCTGTATACTTTGGAGAAACTATTCACACATTCCTATTTCCTCACATTTTTGATATGAATGATCGAGATCTAAAAACAATTAATAGTGCTTCTGAATCTTGACCTTCTATTTGCTAGTGATAGCATCAGGTGGCATGGCCCTTCTTAACAAGCCAAGTTTTAGAATCTTATTGAAATGAATAAATTTTAGACAATTTCTAATTCTACCCTACAAAAAGTCTTCAGGATAGAAAATACACAAAGTTACTACAACCTCTCAGACAGACTGAGACTTTAACATTATCCACACCAACAAAAATTAAACAAAAGAAGACAATTCTGGATTGCTTTTCTACTTCTAGGCATATAACACTGTAGGCACTCAAAAAAATTTGTTGGGTCAATGAAAGAAGACTAAATGAAAACTTGGCAGATTTTCAATTTATTTCTTTATGTATCCATCAATTTATAGATTATGTTTGGGTTTAAGAAAAACACAAATATATGTTATGATAGATACTGTCTAAAAGAATGAAATTCACTAAGACTTCTTTACAAAGCAGGAAAAATTCTGAAGAAAAATGGTAGATAATCATGGAAAAAAGAACAGCTTAACAAGTCTTTTAAAGTGTCTAGTCCACAAAAAGCCCACCTGTATCACCACTTTTTTACTGGCTCTTCCTGCTGATATTCATAATGCGCA
>NW_006789439.1:594257-647502 GCF_000442215.2 Lipotes vexillifer | reverse complement strand
TGTGTGTGTGTGTGTGTGTGTGTGTGTGTGTGTGTGTGTGTGTGTGTGTGTGTGTATACTACTTTAATACCTGTTAACCCTTTTGTTATTTATATGATCACCAAAGAAAGCTGTGAGGGCGCAGAATGGGTTTTCCTGTGATGGAGATGTGTGATATTACTAGCAAGAAAGCAGTGAAGCCCTTAAAGGAATGAGTGACAGGTCTGGGGAGCACGTGGTGGTCTTGGGGGTACTACATGACGTGAAGGTAACAGATCAAGCTCGTGAGGTGCTAAGAAGAGGATAAAAGCAAACTAGAGATAAATGTGGCCTCTGACAATTTTAATGAGGAGCAACCCTGTGTCTGTCTGCAATTAATACACTCTGGAATAGATTCCTATGAAAATCAAACAACAGTGACAACAGCAAAAAGCAGAAAATATAGTTCTGAGCAGATTGTTTGTTGCAGAAATTTCCATTGTCCAAAACTGGCTGCTTTTAAAAGCTTAATTTTCTATCTGGGCCACAAGATAATAATTTTTAATTCTAGTAACTAGCATGTCTCTAGCTACACGTTAAGGGGGTTCTATATATGATGCACTCTGCTGCTTTTGAGGACCCTTAGATGACCTCTCCATTGTAGGACAGGTATTTTCACCAATTACCTAGGGCATCAAATCTCACTGATTTCATGCCCTGTACACAGGAATAAGCACTAGAGAATGAGATTGTGAGAATTTCTTGATAAGTTAAATTACTAGTGAAATCTTTGACTTTAAGAAACATTTTCTCCAATTTCCCTGGTAATTTCCACTCTGCACAATTCTTTTCAAAATGGTTTTCTTAGAAGGTGGCATTTCAATGAACCCACTGAAAAATTTTACCAGTTATGAAATGTTTTCTGCTAAGGAACTCTTAAATCTTAATTCACATGGCATGCTAGGAAGTAGCTAGCATTTTTATGTCCACTTTTCTGATAGACAGAACTGGGGACCAGAAGATCAATCTGAGTACCTATTTCACCTTCTTAATTTTCTTTCCCATTATCCTGTCCTAAACCATCATCTTCTTTAGCAAAATTGTTCCTTAAAGTAAAATGCAGCCATCAATTGTAAACTAGAACTATAAAAGGCTTCTACTTCATTTATACCTGTAAGACTAGCTGTAGCTTCAGAGTAATAGGCAAAAGTGATATATTTATCCTTCTATGTCAGTAAAGTAAGACAGAAAGAGTTAACTACTCCAGGTAGAACTATTAGTAAATGCAAAGACTAGGCATCGAAATGGGGATGTTTTAAATTAACTTATATTTTAGCATGTGTCCTTCTTGCACCAGTTTTCCTGATTTAAGAATTCTAACGATGGCATAATCACCTTGGAAAACCGTTTGGCAGTTTCCTCTAAAGGTAAATGTGCACTTACTAATCCATGCAGCAACTCTACTCTGAGTTATATATCCAAGAGACATGAAAATATATATCCACACAAAGACTTGCACACAAAAGTTCATAGCAACTTTTTCAAAATAGCTCCAAATTGGAAACAACTCAAATATCCATTAGTATGTGAATGAAGTGGCATGTCTACACAACGGAATACTATTCATCAATTAAAAGAAAAACTAAACTACTGAATCATGCAACAACTTGGACTTAATCAAGGAAACATTATTCTCAGTTAAAGAAGTCCACAAAATGGTACATGCTGCATGATTACATTTATATGAAATTCCACAAAGGAAAAGCTATGCTGACAGAAAGCAGAGCATTGGTTGCTGTCACTGAGGTTTGGGGATGGGAAAGAGACTAAGTGGAAAAGGGCATAAGGAAATTTTTTAGGGTAATGGAAATGTTCTGTATCTTGACTGTGATGGTATTTACATGAGAGTAGACATTTGTCAACACATATCAAATTCTATACTTAAACGTATTTTTTTCTGTTCTAAGTAAATTATACCACCACAAATTTCATTTAAAATTTTAAAATAATTCCATGGGTGTTCAAATATAAATAGAAAAATTAAAGCCAGTGGCATTCTAGGCAATGTGGGTCCTATCCTTTTAACAAATTTATTCACTGACGACAAGGCACTGCAACTATCCTACGCTGGAGACAAAGATGAGTGGGACAAGGAAGGCAGAGTCTACTAGGAAGTATAACCCAGGCACATAAATAACATGTATGTTGGATGTTAAGTATAAAAAAGGAGATCCTGATATGCGCTCTTATATCAGAGTATTTCAGAGCATGTAGCACAGAGTTCAGCACATAGTAGGCACTCAACAAATACTATCGACTTGATAGCGCTCACATTGCATAAATTAACATTGACTTTCTTATTTCTATTTACTCAGAAGAAAACTGGGAGTATAAAATTACTGGTTCCAAGATAACCTAACAGACAACTGTTTCAGGCACTATGCATCATGTTAGACAATGGTGTTAAAAATATAGAATACACTATCTCTATTCTTAAAAAACAAAACAAAATAAAACACTTCATAATCCAGGGGGGAAATGCATATAACAAACATATAATATGAATATAAAATGCTATAAGTCTATAGCAATGTATCTGTATATGCATATAAAATATTATATATATATATATATATATATATATATATGTATATATATTTTTTCCCTCCACTTCCCTTGTGCCTTAAGCTGAAGATGACACAGAACTAACTGCTTGTGTGTTCTCCGCCCCAGGCACTCGTAGCCTTCTCCATTCTGATTCTTGCTTCAGGCTTTTCTTTCTCTCTCTCTGCCCAGAATGTCCTTCATCTCTTGTCCCTTGGATAACATCACTTCCATCCTACCTCAACACAGGATGGGTTAATAAATAATGACTCCCTTTTAAATACTCTCATAATGTTTCTTTATTACTTCACTTATCACAGTGTTTTATAATCATGGTTCTTTTTCCCCCTATCTCTACCAGACTAGTAGTCTTTTAGGGGATATATCCTACTCTTTTATCTTGATCCTCTTATGTAGAGTCTAAGACACTAAATATAATAAATACTGTGTTGAACAAAAGAATGAAGAATTCCTAAATGTGGATCAGATTTCCACAGTGAGCAAGAAAACAATTGTCCCTTCCCTTCAATGGAGCCAAAATAAGCTGGAGATATTAGTAGTTCTTGCTCCATAAGCCAGTGGAATTTGGAAACAGTCTTTTGCTGTTCTCTGCCAGCTAGCTGAACTGCCTGGAAGACAGCTGTGCCCTCCTGTGGCCTGGCAATCCATTAAAAACTCCCTGAGGTCCCGACTGCCCATGGTCCTTTCTGTCTAAATCTTTAGGATATTGAAGATTTTCCAGTCTGCACTCCTAACCTTGCCTCAAGTCCCAGTCCTTGGTCCCTGGGGCCTGGTGGGGAAGTCTATCCATAGTTTTGCCAGTTAAAGGGAACTTGCATTCCTTTAAATACCATTTCCTGTGACTATGGTTTAATGCCGCTGTTTCTTCCATTCAGACAGCATTTCCCTAGCATACCATTCCTCTGATATTCCTAGGGTCAGTGTTCCTCATTCCCACACACTTAGTTTCAGAAGCTTAAACCTTTCACAAATGGATGAGAAGTGCCATGAACTATTTAGACAATTCTTAAGAAGTAGGTAGTCTTTGAGTCATTATTTTTATCCCCTCTGATGACTAGCCCCTCTTTATCCCTTCCGGTCCACTAGCTCACTTCTTTATTCCCAAGGGGCAATGTAATGATGGAGGTCAGCTCTGAAAACGGCTCAAACTTCAAATCTTCCCCTCCACAATTTGTCCCTATGGAAGCAGATCCAGGTTTCCTCAGATTGTCTTGATCCTATCTTAATCCCAACTAGAAATCCACTGCCTCAACTGACCATGGCAATAAAGTGGGACAAGTACCTGGTTCAGTAGTCAGGCCATTGAACATCTCCTGCTCACAGGTCCATGTGCTATTCTAGCCAATGAGTGTCTTGGGGAGGCTCTTCCTCACAGCACTCCTGCTGTCTTATTATACAAATACCTTGAGTCTCTATTGTAGGAACCCCAAATTATAACAAAACAAACAAACAGAAAAATAGAAACTGATTCTGCAAGTTAAGGGGTCAACGTTTTGAACTGTTGAAGAATTGTATAACCCTTCACCAGAACTAATGAGTAAATACACTAAGGTGACTTAACTAGGATCCGAAATGTTCTTATGGAGTACACGTAGAAGCAAGCAACTATGACAGACCCAGACATGCACCACTCAGATCCTCCTTCAGGAAAAGACTTGTGCCTAGCTGCTACAGTGTGGTAGAGCAGACAACTTCTAACTGGCCCCTCCTTCAGATCCCCTTCAGCTTTCAAGCTGAGGTCAGGGTCCTCTTGGGGAGGCCCCAGCCAAGACAGCAAAACTGTGGTACAGGGGCCCAGCTATTTCTATCCAATGCAGGATTTCCCTAGTAGGCCATCTTTGCCCTAGGGCTCTCTGTTGGACTGGTGAAGATTCTTCTCATATCTGTTTCAGGGTCTGACTGCTCCCCTTCCCCAATCCTGCTTCATCCCTATTCATCCCTATTCCTTCCACAAGTGTTACTCCCCAATAAACCTTTTGCACTTCCAACTCCATCTATGTGTCTGATTCCTGGAGGCCTCAATTCCTTACTTGAATTTTTTTAATTCTCTCTGTGATAGGGTTAGGGTGTATTCTAAGAAAGTCAAAGAAGAAAAAGAAGCTCACCCAAATGACCCCAGGGTATCTCACTGAGAGAAACTCAAGAAAGCTAAATGGAATCCTAACAAAGCTCTTAAACCCAGCTTTCCTGGAAGGTCCTGGAAACAATCAAGCCTAGTTTACTCAACAATGGACAATATATGCTTCTGGGTAAGAAAGGGTCCAACATCAAGAAGCAGGACTAATTTTTCCTGTGAAAAAGACTGCTTTAAGGGACATAGTAGCAGACAATGATTGGGTGTCCTCTGTTCAGATACAGTTCAGAGTCATCACTGGAGAGTTTAGATACCTACTTTATCTTTTGATTCAGAACCTGTTGGAAAAGTCACTGCTGTGATGTGGGACACTGGAAATGACTGTGCGAAGTCTACAGATAAAGGAGATGATACCTTTGTGTCTGAAAAGCCAGGTCTACCCATCAGGGAAGTATGGCCAGGGGAATCAATGCATATGCTAATCCCTACCCCAGTGCCATATCTCTTGTTGATAAAACAAATTAATAACAACCTCTTTAAAAACATCATGAAGAGGTCATCTGGAAACTTCCGGCAGGTGTGTTGGGTCTCTAATATTCTATTCTAAAGTCTGCTTTTGCTTTCATACCCATTCTCTTTGCCTGAACTCTTACATTTCTGGACTTTATCCTTTGCCCACTTCTTTCTGGATAAGACCCCTTTGAGTCCTGATGCTTACCTGAATTGGCCTGCAGGTGCCCTGTTTGCATCCATATTTGATCCATGACTTATTGGTCAGTTACAGGCAGTCATTCCTTTCTGCTTCACAGTGGTTTTCCTTCACCTCTGCGGGATATTTCCATCTCTACTTCCCTTTTATCATCTCTCTCCCCACCCAAATGAAGAATGAAGCAGGCTCCATGTCTGTCTTCATAGGCAAAAAATGCCCTTTGAGAACCATACATTGGCCATAGTTCACAGAAATTAAGACACTTCAAAATCCTCTACATTAAAACATTTTTGAAAATGGCTTATTCTTTTTAGCATTCTTTACACTGAGCCCCCCAAAATACCTTGATCTTTCCTTATATGTGGGGTGTTAATTATTTGTGAATTCAAAGGTTAGTATTGTCCATGATGCAGAAAAAGTGCTGTCCATAGTCTGTTAATGAAGTTATTCAGTGTAACCTGAAAAATCTTATATGTGGAGAAACAGGCTGTGGAACATGCTTTGCTGATACCACCGGTAGGGGCTCAAAACTGTGGACCAGCTGAGCCAAACTGAAACTCAGCAGGCTCCTCCATCACTGCCCAGAACACACCAAAAAGGCTTCAGTGGGTAATGAAGTGACACTTGTACTTCTGTGTATGGACTCATTTTAGATAAGGGCAAGTAAGTATTTAAATGTATAATATGGAGTTTTTATTCTTTGCAGACTTTAGGCAGCGTGTCATTTATTTTCTTAATGCAAAGCATTAGTGTAAGCAGTGTAACAATTGATATTTTATACATCTGTTGGTCTACTCACTTAGCCTATGTTTTTGAGTGCTAGAGTTAGAAAACAACCAGAAGCACAAAACCTCAGTATCTTTATAATCCCCTATTCATGTGAATGATTAACCGACACAGGGAGGAGACTGGTGTAAAACAGCCTTCTGCCCTGGAGCACCCATGATGCTGATGATACATTTAAGATGAGGAGTCTAGGGAAGCCATGCTTCTGTCCTGGGAACTTTATGAAATCCAAGCAAGAAGGAATTACTGTTGAGGCAATTTTAAATAACGTAGCAGAGGAAACCTCAATCCCTTGGCAATGAATGGTTTCAGCTAAGGGGAGCTCATCCGTAACAAGTTGGTACAGTTCCTTAAGGGATTTCTTCTGCTGCTGCTAGAAAAGCTAGAAAGAGGTATCTAGGCCTTTCTTTGTTTTGCCAGCTCAGTAGACTGATTTTCCTCTTTGAGCTGAAAAGGATTTGGAGATAACTAAAAGTGGGGTGACTTTATTGAAAAGTGTTTGCGTGAAAATGTGGGATGGGAAAGATATTAAACATGACCTTTTGTAAGTGTGATATTCACAGACTCTTGATAGAAAATTCATGGATGTTAGATTTTACCCCAAATTTTGAGCAATCTGAACCTAACTTAATCTTTAGCAATGTATTTATACTCATGTGGTTTATAAGAGTACACATCATAAGGTGTGTGTGGGGGGGGTGTGTGTGTATGTGCATGTGTGTGTATAAAGAGGATTCTCTATTTTAAAGTCTTTCAGGTGTCAAGAAAAGGAACAATGGCAAGCCTACCCCTGCCCCCCACCCCCCATTACCGAGGGCTTATTACAAGTATATATGGAGAAGTAAGAAGGTAAGTGAAATGTTTTTGGCAAAGGAAGAGCCAGTCCTCTGGGGGCTGGGATGCCTGTCATTAATCTTGTAGGACACACAGCAGCTCTGGTGACCCACCAGTGAAATCAGTGACAAAGAGCAGCTCTTACTTTCTTGTTTTTCCTTTAGGAGTTGGTGTCCATTGCTTTTAGGATTAGAAACTCTGTGATACTAATGAATCTGCTCTTACTTTTCAGCATCTCTTTTTTCATTTCTACTTCTACTCACTTTCTCTTTTTTCTATATTGCCTTTTTGGTTCTCCCATTCAGTTTTTCTACAATCCACCAGAGAATCTATATATTTCTAAACCAAACCCACAGAGAAGATTATTTAGCTCCTAATAATTAACCTGAAACGTCCCATGAAATGTGAAAATTACAAAAAGTAAGGTATTAATTTGTCCTCAAATACAGTCAAATTAGATCAGTTAGGGCACTAAAAATTGGTCAAAGTCAATAGAATATATAAATGGCTTTTGGGATTAGTATATGTCATTATTTTTCTATAAATCATTTAGCATTTGAATATGTCATAATAAGCAAGATGTCATATAATTCAAGAGACCCTTGCAGAAAGAAGTAATACATATCACCGAGGTACAGGAAAGCTTGATTTGAAATATATTAAGAGTAGCTATGAGTTCTTAAAAGATGGATATGTAAACAGAGAATGGTAATATAGCCCATAAGAAAAAATATCCTGAGGCCCTGAAATTAATTTAAAATATGATCTCCCTTTCACTCTGAATACCTGCATGATTACCAATTCGACAAGTATCTTTCGTTTATCCCAACTCAACTTTACTAAGGTGCCTGCAGCCTACATGGTTGATAAAACAGTTAGGAAGCTTGCATGGGGGGAAAAAATGTTCAAACTGCTTGATACACAAAATCGTATTAGTATTAAAAACAGTTGAGTATTTACTTTTGCAATATTCAAGAAATGTAAAGTACCCAAAGAACTGCTAAACTTAGATAGTTTAAAACTTTGCACTTTTTTTTCCACTTAAAAATAATAAGTGTGGTAAACCTTACTGGGTCATGTATTTAACATCTAGATGTTGCAGCATATAATTAGGTTTTTAGAATATTAGGCAAAGGCAGCATCCAGCATCAAAAAAGGTTTTACTCATACATTTCCAGTTGCTAATATTCTTAGATTTTAACATGCAACAGTTGAAATCACAAACGCGACACAGTTACTTCTTACTTTATCCTTTCTCTGCTAAGTAAGGTATTTGTGGGAATTCAAAAACTATTGAATCTAAACCTTACAGGACATTTGCAATCATCCTGCAGTTAACCACAAAGACTTTATGAATGGTTTCATTTTGGTATAAGAAAAAGACATAAAAACAACCCCAAGCAATTTGCTCTCCTTGAAGTGTGTACAAAGAAATTGGGAAGTTAGTGGTAGAATGATTACTTTTATTTACTTCTATAGTGTGTGTGTGTGTGTGTGTGTGTGTGTGTGTGTGTGTGTGTGTGTGTGGCGGGAGGGACTGGAGTCTTGAAAGAGTCACAAAATGGCAGCAAAACTGGATTAGAGCCTGTGGAGAAACACATGGGTAAGGAGTACATAGGAAGACTAAAGCATGGGAATGCACTGTGTGATGGGAAATAGAAAATTCCAAACTATTGCTTATGAAGGGAGCAGAGAGGAGATATGGCTAAACGGTTCAACTAGAGTTTAGAGTCAGCTTCCTACAGATTCTGTGCCTTATTCTTTAGACAATAAGAAAACACGAAAAGCCACATGGTTAAATCCCTGTTTTAGAAATATAATTCCATATATGTCTGTGGGTTGAGTAGGATAAGATACAGAGCAAGCAGGGACACCAATCTGAAAGAGAAAAAAGGCCTAGTGCTAGGCAAGAACTTCAAGTGGACTAGAACATCATTTTAAGGATGAATATTAAAAACTTTCAAGATTAGTACAAATTGGAGTTGGGGAATGAAAATCAAAAATAATTCTGTGGTTTGTCATTGTAGGAGAATAGTAATTTCATCAACCAAGTGAGGAAATACTAGAGAAGCAGGTTTGGCAATAAAATGATGAATTTTAGATATATTGAGTCTGAGGTCCCTATAAGACACCGAGCTGAAAGAATCCAGTTGAGAGTTAATAGGAATCTGGATCACAGGATCACTAACTCATAGATTTATGAGTTGTTAGTATGTAGTTGGTGGTTGAAATCTTGTGAAACCCTTGCTATGTCAGAGAGAGAAGAGAACAATGAGGAAAGATCCAAGGAAGAAGGGAAACTCCAATAAAGAAGATGTAGATGTAGTTCTTTATATAAAATACACCAAAGACATCAGGTAGGATGAGGACTGAAATGTAGGCAATAGAATATACCCCTTAAAGTCACCAGCAATTTATGGCATGTATAGCTAAACATAATAGGGACGGAGACAGATTACAATGGGTTAAGTAGTTATATCTATAGATACACACAGCCCAAGAAAACCAAAAATACATTTAATCTGAACTATCAGAGCTTAGAACTGTGCTTGACATAAAAGGTGTATGCAATGAGTATGTTGAGTAATTATCATTTTATTGTTATCACAATTAGAACTAATGACACAGTGGAAGATCATTTGCTATGTTATGAGGCAATGTATATATGTAAGGGAGACTATATGACATTTTTAAAGGAATCGTTTATAGTTTAAACAATATCTCTCAATTCTAACAATGTGAAATCCATGACAGTCTGAGATCTAAATAATTAGCTTTGTTAATTAAATATCTTATTGAAATCACAGGCCTAGATAGGACTCAAAGAGGTTATTTAGACCATTCTCAGGCAATATTAAAAATAACAAACATACAACACAGTGATTTACAAGTGCTCTCACACATCATAACTTAATTATCCTTAAATCATTCTACGTTTTGTTTTCTATCAAGTTATCCCCAGTGAGAGATACAGTAGACCCACTTCTCACAACATTTGAAGACAAATTCACACAAATCTCTTTTGCATCTTAATACAAATTAAAATCATATATTTCTGTTTAACCTTGAAAGAAAAAAAAGAAAAATTGTTTAATATAATTTATACACTATCCTTGCATTAAATCTTTCTTCAAATGTTATTTTTAAGAAAGTTTTCCATGATTATGAAAGGATGATTTCATAACTATTGTGGAGTAATTTTTTGAATAAATTATTTTAAAAATTATTGACTAAGAAAAATAAAAATTACTCATAATAAAACAACCAAACAACAGCACTATTAAAAAGGTTTATTTCCTTCTGTTTTCTTGGAGTAAGAATACAGTTCCCTCAAAAGTTAATTCTTACCATTTTTACAGTTGTATATCCTTTATTTTTTTCATTATATCATGTGCACTTCCTATGTCATTCAACTTCTCTAAAAATACTATTTTGATATTCATAAAATGTTTCATCATATAGATATACCCTATTTTACTTAATTATTTCCCAATTTTTGCACTTTGAGATATGTCCAGTTCCCATTATAAATAACATTGAACTAAATCTCTTCTGGTGATTGGTGCTCCTAATTCCCTTGCTTTTGTTCCTAGGTCCTGTGTTTATGGATAAAATATGAATTCTCTTAAAGCAAGCAAACAAAATCAGGCATTTAGAATATATAACCCCTTAGAAGAGCTGGATAGTCAATAGACCTGGGCCTGACACTAGTGGAAACTTATGTTGCTATATGTTATCATGGGAGCAATTGGTGAGGGAGACAGAATTGGATTTTTCAGTTGCTGCAAAATAGGCAAGAGCCCAACCACAATCAAACAATCAGCTTTTAGCCTCTCCGCCATCCCCCTGCATCACCACCACCCCTCCAGCCCCAGACCTAGAGCACACAGGGCTTCCATGTCTCACTCACAGATGGATCTCTCCTCAGTTAGCACATGTACAATTTGGTTCCTCCACAATGTTAAATTTAAGCCAATGCTACTCATAATGGAATTTTCCTGAACCTTATATACCACAGATATCCCTATTAAGAGATAAAATGATAATGCTATTATACTGTGGTCACAGTCATTTCTAAATAATTAAGAAATAGACAATAACCTATGCTGTACATATAAACCATGATATGCGGTCAAAATCAGTCACTACGTAATTTTAGAACAGTCATGTTAGCCCACTATGTTTAACTACCAGACCAGAATTTGTTAATACGCTTCCTCTATCCACAATATACTTCCCCATTCATATCACACACATTAGTTCCAACCCTTGAGAGAATTAATTTCTTCATTTATCTTTCCTTAGGATTTTATATATACTTGTATTTGGATTGCTCAATAGAAATGTATTAGACGAATGAATGAATATTATTTGTTATGTAAAGGGATAATATGATTAAAAAAAAAACTTGAAAATGTCAATAGGGCTATACATTCCCAAAGACACATTAGTTAGAAAAAAGTAGGACTACATACTACTAAGTGAAAAAAAAAGGTCAAACTACATTAAATACAGGCATGCTTTTATAAAGCATCCTTATGTAATCTTTTGCTAATTTTCTGAGAGTCATATATTTACTTTCTTTTTTTTTTGGCGGTACGCAGGCCTCTCACGGTCGTGGCCTCTCCCGTTGCGGAGCAAAGGCTCCGGACGCGCAGGCTCAGCAGCCTTGGCTCACGGGTCCAGCCGCTCCGCGGCACGTGGGATCCTCCGGGACCGGGTCATGAACCCGTGTCCCCTGCATCGGCAGGCAGACTCTCAACCACTGCGCCACCAGGGAAGCTCCCATATATTTACTTTTATACAATTAAATTTCCTGAAATTTTACTGTGATTATGTTGCAATCAATCCTTACAGAAAAGAGTTATTTATAAATTCTTAGGTTAGTTTTATTACAT
Organism: Lipotes vexillifer; assembly: GCF_000442215.2. NCBI lineage: Eukaryota > Metazoa > Chordata > Mammalia > Artiodactyla > Lipotidae > Lipotes > Lipotes vexillifer. Next base: position 635,618 of record NW_006789439.1, on the reverse strand, counting down.
CAGTTCTTCATAACCAAGAGGCTTTTTAGTTTATATCTTTGTTTTACTCCACATTTAATTAAAGCTAACAATTTGTTTAAAGTGTGATAAATTAAAGAAAGTGTTTCCCAAGTTGAGTGAGAGACAATTTTTAAATGCTACTTCCTAGATTTTTGGGCAATTTGGTAGGATGAACCTAATAGCCTAAAACAGCTATTTAAGAACAAGAGAAAAGAACAGTTGTATTTGAGAAGATAAACAAAATAGATAAACCATTAGCCAGACTCATCAAGAACAAAAGGGAGAAGACTCAAATCAATAGAATCAGAAATGAAAAAGGAGAAGGAACAACTGACACTGCAGAAATACAAAGGGTCATGAGAGATTACTACAAGCAGCTCTATGCCAATAAAATGGACAATCTGGAAGAAATGGACAAATTCTTAGAAATGCACAAACTACCAAGACTGAATCAGGAAGAAATAGGAAATATGAACAGACCAATCACAAACACTAAAATTGAAACTGTGATTAAAATTCTTCCAACAAACAAAAGCCCAGGACCAGATGGCTTCACAGGAGAATTCTATCAAACATTTAGAAAAGAGCTAACACCTATCTTTCTCAAACTCCTCCAAAATATAGCAGAGGGAGGAACACTCCCAAATTCCTTCTATGAGGCCACCATCACCTTGAGACCAAAACCAGACAAGGATGCCACAAAGAAAGAAAACTACAGGCCAATATCACTGATGAACATAGATGCAAAAATCCTCAACAAAATACTAGCAAACAGAATCCAACAGCACATTAAAAGGATCATACACCATGATCAAGTGGGGTTTATTCCAGGAATGCAAGGATTCTTCAATATACGCAAATCTATCAATGTGATAAACCATATTAACAAATTGAAGGAGAAAAACCATATGATCATCTCAATAGATGCAGAGAAAGCTTTTGACAAAATTCAACACCCATTTATGATAAAAACCCTGCAGAAAGTAGGTGTAGAGGGAACTTTCCTCAATATAATAAAGGCCGTATATGACAAGCCCACAGCCAACATCATCCTCAATGGCGAAAAACTGAAAGCATTTCCACTAAGGTCAGGAACAAGACAAGGTTGCCCACTCTCACCACTCTTATTCAACATAGTTTTGGAAGTTTTAGCCACAGCAATCAGAGAAGAAAAGGAAATAAAAGGAATCCAAATCGGAAAAGAAGAAGTAAAGCTGTCACTGTTTGCAGATGACATGATACTATACATAGAGAATCCTAAAGATGCTACCAGAAAACTACTAGAGCTAATCAATGAATTTGGTAAAGTAGCAGGATACAAAATTAATGCACAGAAATCTCTGGCATTCCTATATACTAATGATGAAAAATCTGAAAGTGAAATCAAGAAAACACTCCCATTTACCATTGCAACAAAAAGAATAAAATATCTAGGAATAAACCTACCTAAGGAGACAAAAGACCTGTATGCAGAAAATTATAAGACACTGATGAAAGAAATTAAAGATGATACAAACAGATGGAGAGATATACCATGTTCTTGGATTGGAAGAATCAACATTGTGAAAATGACTCTACTTCCCAAAGCAATCTATAGATTCAATGCAATCCCTATCAAACTACCACTGGCATTTTTCACAGAACTAGAACAAAAAATTTCACAATTTGTATGGAAACACAAAAGACCCCGAATAGCCAAAGCAATCTTGAGAACAAAAAATGGAGCTGGAGGAATCAGGCTGCCTGACTTCAGACTATACTACAAAGCTACAGTAATCAAGACAGTATGGTACTGGCACAAAAACAGAAAGATAGATCAATGGAATAGGATAGAAAGCCCAGAGATAAACCCATGCACATATGGTCACCTTATCTTTGATAAAGGTGGCAGGAATATACAGTGGAGAAAGGACAGCCTCTTCAATAAGTGGTGCTGGGAAAACTGGACAGGTACATGTAAAAGTATGAGATTAGATCACTCCCTAACACCATACACAAAAATAAGCTCAAAATGGATTAAAGACCTAAATGTAAGGCCAGAAACTATCAAACTCTTAGAGGAAAACATAGGCAGAACACTCTATGACATAAATCACAGCAAGATCCTTCTTGACCCATCTCCTAGAGTAATGGAGATAAAAACAAAAATAAACAAATGGGACCTAATGAAACTTCAAAGCTTTTGCACAGCAAAGGAAACCATAAACAAGACCAAAAGACAGCCCTCAGAATGGGAGAAAATATTTGCAAATGAATCAACTGACAAAGGATTAATCTCTAAAATTTACAGGCAGCTCATGCAGCTCAATAACAAAAAAATAAACAACCCAATCCAAAAATGGGCAGAAGACCTAAATAGACATTTCTCCAAAGAAGATATACAGACTGCCAACAAACACATGAAAGAATGCTCAACATCATTAATCATTAGAGAAATGCAAATCAAAACTACAATGAGATATCATCTCACACCAGTCAGAATGGCCATCATCAAAAAATCTAGAAACAATAAATGCTGGAGAGGGTGTGGAGAAAAGGGAACACTCTTGCACTGCTGGTGGGAATGTGAATTGGTTCAGCCACTATGGAGAACAGTATGGAGGTTCCTTAAAAAACTACAAAGAGAACTATCATATGACCCAGCAATCCCACTACTGAGCATATACCCTGAGAAAACCAAAATTCAAAAAGAGTCATGTACCAAAATGTTCATTGCAGCTCTATTTACAATAGCCCAGAGATGGAAACAACCTAAGTGCCCATCATCGGATGAATGGATAAAGAAGATGTGGCACATATATACAATGGACTATTACTCAGCCATAAAAAGAAACGAAATTGAGCTATTTGTAATGAGGTGGATAGACCTAGAGTCTGTCATACAGAGTGAAGTAAGTCAGAAAGAGAAAGACAAATACCACATGCTAACACATATATATGGAATTTAAGAAAAAAAAATGTTATGAAGAACCTAGGGGTAAGACAGGAATAAAGACACAGACCAACTGGAGAATGGACTTGAGGATACGGGGCGGGGAAAGGGTGAGCTGTGATAGGGCGAGAGAGAGACATGGATATATATATACTAACAAATGTAAGGTAGATAGCTAGTGGGAAGCAGCCACATGGCACAGGGATATTGGCTCAGTGCTTTGTGACCGCCTGGAGGGGTGGGATAGGGAGGGTCGGAGGGAGGGAGATGCATGAGGAAAGAGATATGGGAACATATGTATATGTATAAGTGATTCACTTTGTTATAAAGCAGAAACTAACACACCATTGTAAAGCAATTATACCCCAATAAAGATGTTAAAAAAAAAAAAAAGAATAGTTGTAAATCTGAATTTTGTTAAAAATTGCATGAATAGGAATGAGCATTAACAAAAATATGTTTTGTAAGATGGAATTGCTACCAATTTGAAGTATGCAGAAATTCATTTTTATGGTTATGCCATTAACTTTGAATTATCCATATTGGACTGGTAAGAGCCTCTTATATTATAAGCAAACTCAAAAGCAAGTATATTTCTCTTTGGGATGTAATCACAGTTACAAACGTACACTTTTAACTTTCTTTATTTCCAGTATTTAATCCTGGATTAAAGTGATGCTTGGTGAGCACTCTGCTGGTTACTAACGGGTAAGTGCAAGAAATATCTTTGAGTCACCATGCATGAATGGGACACTAAATAAATATCTTACTCTACATTAAAACAAATACACTATCAGATTATCTTACATCATATTTGTGAGTTTGATCAATATTAAATATTAGCATATTCAAATTTATAAAAGAATATACATACAATGATCTTTTATTTCTATGGTATTTCCCATAACTTCTGCAATACCAAAAGTACACTATGTGTTTCAAGAACACTTGACAATTTATTTAGACTTTCCAAAAATTTCAAATCAGAGCTTTAGTATAAATTTTATTATTAGTTATACATATAAAATCTTAATATACAAAGAACATTTTACATATATTCCTCTCTTCTTAATAGGAAATGGAAAAACGGACAACTGTTTGAACATTAAATATCCTATAATTCATCCTGATATAAAAATGAAGACCTGAAAATAAATACTGATCTTCCTGTTTATAAAAGAAATCAGGCTGAGTCCCATGTCAACAAATGAGTTCGCAGCAGCTCTACAGAAATTGTAAAGATGATCAGTCTATTTTCTTTTTTATTATTTTCTTGTCGTTTATTGTCACAGTTGTTGCTTAATGAAGGTGTGAACTTGTGTAACTAAAATCTGCACCACAGTAAACAATAAGGCATCATCAGCCATATGCAACTTATTTGCATAGTAGTGGGCTGTGTGTTGTGTAACCAGTTGTAACCATCTTTTCCTTATTTGGTGATATTCATCCATTTATTCAACAAATATATATTCAATTACTATCTTAGTTGCTGGGGTAAATAAGTAAAGTGAATAAGACAAAGTTACGGTTCTCACGGAGTTTTCATTCAACTGGGAAATACAGTAAGGAAAAAAGAAATAAATATGTAACACAATTTCAAGTAGGTAATAGAAAATTTAGAGTAGGGTAAGAAGATAAGGAGAGAAAGAGTGACGGGGCTGTGGGTATGGTAAACTGAAGATGGGTTGCTTGGTTTAAACCTGAGGAAGTCACATTTAAGTTTATGTATATTCTACGATGAAAACAAATAATCACTCTGCTTTTATAGTATCTTAAAATTATTTTAATTTCATTCAGTTAATTGTTTTTCTTTGTTCCTAGATTTTGAATTGTTTCAAGTCGGGGACCATTTTTTTTTTTTTCATCATGCAGTATCATCCATAGAGGCAAGCATAATACTGATATACAACAGGCACAATAGATGTACTAATCATTGACTAAATACTCATCACTTTAGATAAAACTTTATTAGAATGAGATGTGACTTCAGAGCAAATACTATGTTGATTTTATATGATCACTACCTGTTTCTATTACCTAGTTTTATGCTTAACACAATAACAGGAAACTGAGATGTTAGCTAGTAGAATGCTTGTAAAAGTTAGACTAATTCTTAGCTAAGTGATTCACTTACACTAACCTTAATGTACAATTCAAATTCCTTGCAAAATTATACACTGCTATATTTTATATGAGATCACTCACCAGTAGTTAAAACTGCAAATGTTCACACACATGTTAAAATGGGTTATGGCTAGGTAGTGAGATTTAAGGAGGAAAGGAAGAAAGGTAGGAAGGAAGGAAGGCACATAGGCAGGCAGGCAGGCTAAAGAAGACTAGACCTAAGCAACTGAATTAACTCCTCCAAGGCATCATGGTATTTGGTTTCTGTTACAAATTAAATGATAGTGCCATATGTTTAGAGTGGTTTAAGAATGACGGGTGGTTTTACTTTTTCAGACATAGATATAGAGTAGTATAAGATTAATTGAATGCCTGATTTTATTAAGACAATAACTTTAAGTTCTACTTAAAGTTACATAATGCTTATGCTAGAGCAGGTGTTCAGAGAAATACAATTCCATAGTACTAAGGGAATATTCTTGGTACTATGTATCTATTATCTAAGAACTTTTACATTAGAAGAAAGAATACCTTATTTCTCTCAGCTTTAAGTTTAATATTCCAGGTCCTTTTTATTCCATCTGAGATGCTACTGAGATAATCACTGTTAATTAACTTCTGATTGTGTACCTAGGAACACTGAGAATACACTTGGTGTTTCTGGGCCTTGATACACCCCTCTTGCCTTGCTGTGCTATTTGGCGTTCTGAGGTCTCAGCTACCTCCTTAAAATGATGACACATCCTGTCTGTATATGAGGTCTTTGAGCCATTTCTCCTGTTTCTGTTTTACAACTTATATAAATATAAATATATAAATATATATATACATACAACCACATATATTTAGTAAACATATTAATAGTGGAAGTAATATGAAAGTAGGACTAGGGTTAGCATCACTATAGGCAAATTTTTTTTTTAACATCTTTATTGGAGTATAATTGCTTTACAATGGTGTGTTAGTTTCTGCTGTATAACAGAGTGAATCAGCTATATATATACATCTATCCCCATATCCCCTCCTTCTTGAGCCTCCCTCCCACCCTCCCTATCCCACCCCTCTAGGTGGTCACAAAGCACCCAGCTGATCTCCCTGTGCTATGTGGCTGTTTCAAGAAATGAAATTGAGTTATTTGTAGTGAGGTGGATGGACCTAGTCTGTCATACAGAGTGAAGTAAGTCAGAAAGAGAAAAACAAATACTGTATGCTAACAATATATATGGAATCTAAAAAAAAAAAAAAAATGTTCTGAAGAACCTAGGGGCAGGACAGTGATAAAGACACAGACGTAGAGAACGAACTTGAGGACACAGGGAGGGGGAAGGGTAAGCTGGGACGAAGTGAGAGAGTGGCATGGACATATATACACTACCAAATGTAAAATAGGCAAATTTTTGAAGTAAGAATTCTATCTCTGAAGACCTGACCATTTTGTTTGATTCTCTGTCTTAAAGGCATCTTCATCTGCTCCAGGCCAAATACCCTGTCTTCACGTTTGAGCATGAATATAATTCAGGATAGTCATCAACAAATGATAGTGGTGATGTATCATACGACAGGGACTAAATATTTACCATTTATTGGGTCCTGGCATACTATAAGCAGTAAAATAAATCACAAGCTCTGGGGAAAGAAATTGTAAGTTAGGAGTCAATAAATAAATAAATTCCTTATGATTACTGATGTACACTGAAAAACAGTAAAAGCAAGAATTAAAACTACTACTTAATATAGTAAGTCTCTGATATTCATAGACTAAACATTTGAAGTCTCAACTCTTTGTGAATGATCCCATAGAGCATATATTAATATGTAATATTATATGAAACTTGGATGATGTTGTGAGCTTGGTGTGAGTGAGTCACTTGGCCAGGAATAAGCCTAACTTTTAAGAGCTTTTCTAGCTAGCACCTACGCTGAGGTGCAGGCTTAACTTTTTTTTTTTTTAATACTTAGAAGTACAAAATAATTTTTGAACATGTCAAAAGACTTTGTGTAGAGTGAACCCTAAAGAAAGCCAATTGTTAATTCTCATAACGGAAATAAGGAAAAAGTGAAACAGTTTTATAAAATTGATGCATCTTAGAAAATAGAAGTTCTGTATAAATTTGGTGGTGACTCAGGCAAAAATTAGTAACCATATGCTCTATATGGGAAACAAGAAAAAGTGATGCTTGAAAACGTTTCGGCCGGTGCTCAATTCAGAATTTATGTTGATAGCATTATAAATAACTTTAGTTCTGTTTCTATAGAATCATTAGGGTCTACAGGGACCCTTTAAATATTTCAGTTACACTTTACTGCTTTTTATGAGGAAAATTATATATTATAGTGATACTTAGGGATTTGAGAAGGTCTTGGGACCTATCCCTCATTAATATTTAAGTCTCAGCACTTGTCGATTTACTTTTCTGCTATAATTTCCTGTTGATTCTTCAGTAATTGCTAAAATTTGGCTAATTCAGCTTATTATGGAACTCTTTATGAAGATGCAGAGTTTTCTTGAAAGTTTTTGTTAAATTTGACACTACAATGCATGGAAACTTAGGACTTAAGATACCTTAAGAACTGTAACTTCTCCAAATGTACATCCCCAGCTGCTGATTCCTGCTGTTTGGTCATTTTTTGACTCATTTTTGAAAACGATGGCAGACTTTATGGGATTTCACACACAGTCTGTGGTCATACGTAGTTTATAGTCTAAGAGGGAAGCAAAGCATGTAATCATGCTTTGTATAGGCTGGTATGGGATGCTAGAGGCAGCATGATGGCATAATGAAAGGAACATGGGATTGGAGTCAGCTAACCCTCTGTTTTCCTGGATCTGTCACTTACCAGCTATATGACAGGTACCAAGCACATAGCAGGAGGTCAACATACAAGATAAGCAGCACAAACTGCTGCCAAGTTTAGAGAAGGAAAGGGTCATTTGGGGCAGCAGTGGTCAGTAGAGATATTTGACTCTATCCTTGGAGAACAAACAAGCTTGACTGGGCAGATGGTGGAAGGAAATCTGTTCTGTGGCCCAAACACAAACGAAGGTGCTGCAGGGAACAAGAAAGTGGGGTGCATACTGGGGAAAGCAGAGTGTGTAAGTGTTGCAACACAGAGGTTCTGTGGACAGGTGAGGGGAAATCAGATCAAAACTGTAGATTTTGAGGGCTTCCCTGGTGGCGCAGTGGTTGAGAGTCCGCCTGCCGATGCAGGGGACGCGGGTTTGTGCCCCGGTTCGGGAGGATCCCACGTGCCGCGGAGCGGCTGGGCCCGTGAGCCATGGCCGCTGAGCCTGCGCATCCGGAGCCTGTGCTCCGCAACGGGAGACGCCACAGCAGTGAGAGGCCCGCATACCGCAAACAAACAAACAAAAAAAACCAAACAAACAAAAACTGTAGATTTTGAAAGAAAGACAGGTTGCCTATCTCTGTGATAAGCTTCTAGAGAGGGTACTTCCTTTGTTTTTCATCATGCTTTCCTTGGCAACATGCACAGGAAGCTCTGCTGTCAGCTTTTTACAAAAAAAGAGGCTGCTTCCTAAATTGAATTAGAAGATGCTTCCTAACACAGAAGCAGAGCCTCCCCTCTTCTTTCCATTATTGCACTTTATCTAATCAAACTCAGCTCCTCAAATTTCCAGCTTAGCTGTTTTCAACACTGCCTGTGCATCAGAATCTCTTGTGGAGTTATACACACACACACACACAGGCCTTGGGCCCAGACTTCTGGACGAATCTAGGGAAGAGGGGTCCATGGACATTTTAAAGAGAGTTTCATTGGTGATTTTAATCTTCAGAAATGATTGGGGGAGAACTTGTAGCTCATATCTTCTTTCTTTAAAATGTGGGTCAAATGTAGTCACCTGTTCAGATACAATAGCATGCTTATTTCTCCTTGGGATAACTGTACATTTCTCCTTAAAATAATGGAATATGTCACCCTGTGGATTAATTGTAGAGCTGTCAATACCCAAAAGCCTAGTTTATTTACCACAGCTCTGTCTGACCCGGTGGGTCCCCACAGTCTTGCATTACCTCCCACTTGGCCAATTCAACAGATAGGACCAAGGATAACTAAATTTCTTACATTTAAAAATAACATACTGGAAAATATACCAGTGCAGTTGCTGCTCTCTTAAAAGTAGTACATATGCCTTTTTGAGGCAAAGACACAACACAGTGTACTCTTTCTGATATTCTTTATTCTTCCATTCCTCTACCTTCATCCTAGTGACTTGAGGCTACCGAGACCTCCTTTCTCCCTTTACTCCCACGGGCTATTTTCTTTATTCAGTGCCTTATGTCCTGTCTTACATCTCATTCTCTCTCTTTAAGGTAACTGGTTTCATAAATTTAAATCATGAAGTTATAAATAGACTGATGATTTTTCCTTATAAAGAATAGCCACATTTTAAAAGATAACTCCAGAAAACAGCAATGTAATAATGCCTCCACCTCATAGAATGACTCAGTGATGGTGGATAGTTCAGACACCAACGCACAATAGTAGGAAAGATACATTTGAACAAGTACGCCTTTACAAAGCGTCTCTGGAATTACACCTTGTAGACTATTCTAAGCCTGACTAGTAGGTGCGCAATAAGTGTTTTAGAATGAAGAACTAAGCCAACATATTTAAATAATGTCAAGAAAAGAGAATTGAACCAGGAGCCAGGAAACCTGAGTTCGAGCTTAGGAACAAGATGAAAATGGACCTGAAAAGGGGGGAAACAAGTGCTTAGAGTGATGAGAAGTGAACCAGAAAAGTACAATCTTTAAAAGAAAGGAAATAATTTCAAGAAGGGGTTCTAAATAAGGTCAAATTCTGTGCAAGAGGTAAGAAGGTAGACGATTGTGAAAATGTTATTGGTGACATTTCTGATAGTATTTTGACTAGAGTGAGAGGAAAGTCAGACAGAAGTTTGGAGTGTATAAATGGTGAAGACAGTTTTCTAGATGATTGGAAATGAAGGGATGAAAGAAAAAAAAACGGACAGGTGTACTGAGAGGATGGTAGGATTGGAACAGGGTTTATCTCAGGATTTTGTTCATGTACGTAGGAGATGGGGAAGGGGCCAAGGTGAAGGACGAATGAAAAATATAAATATGGGGAAGAGAGTGAGATATTAAAGAAGTACATGAGGTTGGGATTAAGCACTTGAGCAGAGGGGTTTGTCTTGGAAAGGAGGAGGGACTCTTATCTGACATGTGGGTTAAAGGAGAATGCTGACTAGAAAGATATATTTCCAGGAATGTCAGAGCAATGAGGCGGCAGAACTCCTCAGGCCTCTACTAAATATTTCCTGTCGTACTCTCTGTTCCAAGAAAAGTACTCATTGCACCTCGCTGAGACCACCACCCATAGGCCCAACTCTATGGTATAACGTACTTATTCAGTTAGGTCTCCCAGGACAGATCCCTACTGTCTCCCACTGCTCTAAGGCAGAAGACCTCTGAAAGTCATCTTAGCTGATGGGCTAAACTCCTAGGCTTTTTGTGAAGAAACTACTAAGGCAAGTTTGAATTGAAGAATTATGACTCAACACTTTTTTGGGAATTGGTTTCCAGCTAAGAGAGTGCCTCAAATGAAATTAAAACAGAGCTGAGTAGGATTCTGAAGGGCTATATGGCCAAGAATCTCCAAGTCTGGCAGAATGGCAAGGGATAGCTTAATAGCTAAATACCACTTAACTATATTAACAGGCTTGGCTGTGTCAATACTGGGCAAGAACTATCTCCCAGCAACAGAACCTGAACCCATGGCAGCCACACTGGCTAAATAAAGAACTTGGTTTATTTCAAAGGAAGTGAGTTACCACTAAATCGGCAAGCAGAAGGTGGGCCCTGCTTAGTTCCATTGACGGCTGTATCTTGGTTCCCTTCTTCCACTTTTCTAAATGGGTGGCTCCTCCATGACTGTTTACTAAGAACGGCAATTACTATATTAAAGCATTTTGTAGACAAAGTAGTAGGCCATCATGATCTCATTATTTTGACCTCTGCCATTTTAATCCAAAAGATATTTCGACTGAAACTCTGGGAAAATTAGACTCAGTAGAAAAACACCCAAACAAAATAACTGTGAAAGTGAAAAATCGTATAACATTAAAACTTTACACTTGATGGCAATATTTAAAACTGAAAACAGATTCTGGGAAGATAGAAAGTTGCCAGAATAACACAACACCTAAAGAAGCTTTGAGCTCCCCAGAGAAGAGAGCAAGTATGAGGCTTCATTAACCTTGGGAAGAGGAGACAAGCAGAAGTCCCACTAGGTCTGAAGTTAACACACAGATTTTTTTTTTTTTTTTTTCTTGGCCACTGGAGAGGGCTCAGCCAACACACGCCAGTGATGCTCCAACCTTGCACATCTGTCAATATTTCACATGGTCCTCTGGGAGGCTACATAATCCTGCTAGGGCTGACAGACCTGGAAGGGTTGGAGGGTGGGGAATAGGTGAAATAAATTGCTCCAACCATTCATATTTTAGGAGGAACTGACCTTTTCCTACTTTCACCTATAGAGTCTTAGGATCTGGTCTTACACCCTTCTCAAAGAAGGGGTTCAGGTATGCCAGTGCGTGATCACTAGCTCACAAGACAAAACCTCTGCATCATCCACAACCTTCCACTTGCTCAAGAGAACCTCAAATCCTGGCCTGTTCTTGAGTGACAAAACCTACATTATAGGGAAGTCAAAGGAGAACTACTACCTATTTCATAGACTCTGTAAGTTGTGGGAAGGAGGTCGAGCTGAACCAGTAGCTACTATTTTTTTTTAAATTAATTAATTAATTTATTTATTTTTGGCTGTGTTGGGTGTTCGTTTTTGTGAGAGAACTTTCTCTAGTTGTGGCGAACGGGGGCCACTCTTCATCACAGTGCACGGGCCTCTCACTGTCGCGGCCTCTCTTGTTGCGGAGCACAGGCTCCAGACGCGCAGGCTCAGTAGTTGTGGCTCATGGGCCCAGTTGCTCCACGTCATGTGGGATCCTCCCAGACCAGGGTTCGAACCCGTGTCCCCTGCATTGGCAGGCAGATTCTCAACCACTGCGCCACCAGGGAAGCCCCCAGTAGCTACTATTAAAGAACAGCTAATGAATTAGATAAAGAAGAATGTTAATTTACATGTAATGAGTATTCTCAAGGAGCTGCAATTAGAAAATAAAAATAATAATCACTTGAACTCACAATAATGATTTTCAGAATTCTAAAACCAAATAGAGAAATTGAAAAAAGAGTGTAGCCACTGCTGAGAACTGAATTAGTTGTCTGGATGATCAAATAAAAGGGGGAGAAAAAGAAAATTAGCAATAAAATAAGAGACTTAGAGGAAGATCTAGGTGACATAATACGCAAGAGGAGTTTCAGATGGGGAAAAATTGAGCATGGAATAGAAGTGATAATCAAGGAAATAATAGAATAAAAATTCCCTGAGTTGAAGAAAGACTTGTGTCTTTTGAATGAATAGGCTCACTAAGACTCAGACAGGATTAATTTTACGAAAAGCCACATACCTAGACATAATCAGAGGAAATGTCTGACCTCCAATGCTAATGAAAAAAATTCTTTCTTCGACCCAGAACAAAAATAGTTTTCTTACAAAGGAAGGATTATCTGACTATGCTATTAAAAGAAAAGGCCTATGATCCAAGAATCTTTATACTAGCCAATATAATACTCAAATGTTAAGGAAAAAGCACAATGGTTTTCAACATTCAGGGATTCAGAAAATATGCCACCCATGTATTGATATCTTATCTGTAGAAAATACTCAAGGAAGTACTCCCAACCTCATAAAAATTCAACCAGAAGCAAATCTTTACTTTCTCAGAAGAGGAAAGAAGAACAATACAATGAAATAGTGTTAAGCAACTTGTTTTAATTTATATGATGACAATTCTACAACTAAGATTTAGAATAGAAGTTATGACAGGATTCTTAAGAAATATGTATTCTTAAAATTATATGCTTAAAATAAGATATATATATCTGTGTGTGTGTGTATGTGTGTGTATGTATATATATATATATATATATATATATATATATATATATGTCTTAAATAATTTTAATAAAAACTTGCAACTAAATTTTTTCAGCTACTTAGGAAACCCAGGAATTGTGGAGGGAAGAAAGTAGAGGGAGAAAGCCAGGCCGAAGCCTAACGGTCTCTAAAAACAAGTAGAAGGAGGAGGACTTCAGGGGTAAAATGAGCAAGTAGGCTGTTCTAGTAAGGACATCATAATTATTGAACTTGATATACTAATTGAGAAATATTGCTTTACACATCATTGTGAAGAGAAGAATAAAAGTCCATATTAGAGTAACAAATAAATAAATAAATAATAAAACAATGGGGGAAAACTTCAGCAAAGTAAGCAAATAGTAAGCACAAAATAATATGAACTATTAAATCAAATAGATCAGTTACTACTATATGTGTGAGTAGGCTGAATTCCTTATCAAAGTAAAACATATCCAGATTGGGTTTAAAAAATCAAATCAAATAGCTAAAATAGAAAACAAAAAGCAAAAAAGAATGTAGGAAAAGCAATTTAGTTTTGAGTGAAAATCTAGACCAAAAGCATTAATGAGAAGATAAGGAGTGATATTATATAGTGATAAACAGACATGATTCCCAAAACTATATGCATAAACTATACAGCAAACAAGATAAGGCATATAACATAAATTTAAGGCATGAGTTTAGCATAAGGTTTACAACGCTAGGAAACAAATAGGAAAATATATAAAAACACAATGATAATTGGAGATTTTAATAGATGTCTTTTAGATGTTGACTGAAAAATAAGCAAGGATGTAGATAATTTGAATGATACAATTAACAAGCTTGATCTAATAGATAATTGTAGAATTATGTAACAAATCTAGCACATGTATTTTTCTCAGATAGCAACGTGAATACACTGGGCATACAACTGGCCACAAGAAGAACACCTCAGCGGTTTCTCCCCAAACAGTGGTTTTATTCACTGATTTCTTTGACTAGAAATTAATAAATGTATGCATCAACCACTAATCGATGACCTACCACACTCCTTCATCCATTGCTGACATTGTAGGAGAGTGACAACAAAGCTGAGCTATGGAGAGAAACTGATTCAATAGACAGAGAAGGTACTGAGGCGTCAAGTTCCTGTCTCCACTTTTCCCCTGAGTCAGCTGTACTATCATTCCTGTGGTTTGGCTCAAGTCAACATTTCCCTCATTTGGCTTAAGCATTTATATTTTCATCTAAAAAAAGGGCCAACTAACCAAAGGTTCTCTCTCTCTCTTTCTCTCCACACATACATGCAAACATGTATATTGAACTTATACAAACATCTTCAATTATGTCATGTTGAATTACAAAGGCCCTAAATTAATGCAGATATCCTCAGATTTATATCCATATGCACAAGGCTTGACAAGTTAGACTCTTCTCATGAACCTTCCTTTTCTTCCCCAGAATAGAATAATTTAAGAAAAAAATAATTTGTTGAGTATACTTAGGAATCCATGGAATTTTCAAGTTTCTAAATTCTTTCACTGAACACAGACTACATCATTAAAAATAAACATTTTGAGTTATTTGGCTTAGAATTTTAAAAGGTGAAATTTACCTTAAAGATTTTTCTGTTTTACCTACAAAGTTAATGGTTCTCATTTCCTTTATCTCAAAGCAGATAAGCATGATGATCTGATAAGAGCAGCTGGTTTCTTGGTCAGCCACTTTATCACTCTGTGTTTCACTCCTTGATAAAGATTGGCACATCTTTTTCTGTTGTCAGTGTTCTAGTAGTGCTCATAGCGGCTGCAGAACTAAGTCGTTCATAGATGAAGCCTAACTATTCCAGTGGTGGGCTGGAACCAACTCTATATTCGGTGACATCAGGTGTAGCTTGAAACTGGCCATAGTGGGAGCATTTATACCACAGAAACCACAAATGCTACAGATCAGGGGTTCATTTTCCATAGAGCTAGTTTAACAGCACACTACTGATTTTTGTTCCAGGTAGTTGATTTGACAAAGTTTGGAATCTCATACTCTAGTAGGAAGAAATAAAGTAGAAAAAAGGCCTATCAGAAACTTATTATGTTCTGCTTGAGTAAATGAATTTATTTCTGAGAAGTATAGTTTTTTTAAAAGTCATGGAGTCCTTAAACTAATAATTTTAGGAAATGTTAAGTCTGAAAAATCATCATATAAAATTACAAGCTTAGAAAAAAATTGTACGTCTGCTTAAAGGCAAGTTAAAAACATGATCTTGTCTATTCTCCTCTTTTTAATCTCCTATATTCTTGTAGTAGTGAATCTTTCTAGTTTCTACTTCCAAGAACAACTAATTTAATTTTTCAAAGGATGGTGAGAATGACATTTCAGTGAATAAGAATTTTTCATATTATGCCTTAATAAAACTTGGAGACCTGCTATTATTCTATGGGGAAAAAAAAAAATTACCAAAGCTTTTTCTTTCTGATAAAGCACTGAAACATTTTTATTACTTCATACAACTTAATAATGCTAAGCAGAAGTGAACTTATGTTCTTAATGGAATTAATCAATGTCCAGCTGATTATAACCAGTATTAAGTTCAGACTGGGCACAAGTGCTTCTCATGTGTGGGAACATGAACTGAAATCTCTTAATTTTCATCCACAAAATGTCCAGAAAAGTAAGAAAGGTAAAGACCAGGTCAAAACCGAGTGCCGAAAGTTGAACACCAATCAATGTGCAGAAGTCTAAGAGGGATTTGTGTTGGGAGTTGAAGTCATTATAAGGGGCTTGTCAGGAGGAGGCAGAGCCCTGCTCTAAGGGGCTCGAGTTGTTTTTATTTAGCAGCCTTTGTAATTTCTGCCCTTGCCAGCTCATGAAGGGGCTTATCATTGGCACCCCACCACTCACCGTCATCACCACTCTAAGAAGGACAATTCAATTTATTTTTATGGCAGAGACCAGTTTTTGAGGTCTGGATGAAGTCTGCTACCCCCTGTATTTGACTTACAGTTTCAGGTATTTAATAAACACTGTTAAAACAAAGAAGTGAAGAAAACCACCTCCAAAAATGACAGCAACAAACAAAAAACAACAACAACCAAAGATAACACCAAACAACTTAAAAAAAAGCCTTAAAAAAAATACTGAGAATCAGTGCATTTCCTTAATGTTATAAAGGTCTTCTGAGATTCCTGTGTGTGTGTGTGTGTGTGTGTGTGTGTCTGTTTGTGTGTGTTTAATTGTCTCAGCTATCTTCTATGAACCGAGAAAGACCTTCTTTTGTTTGAATGTGACAGATAAGTTAGAACTGTGGCAACTACCATTTACAGAAATTGATTTCCATGTGACATTAAAGGCCCCAAATTCAACCATTATTCTCTTCAATTGTCACAAACAAAGGTTAATAATAGTTGAGTTTGGACTGAAGGAATCAAGTAAAGATTGCCAACTGAAATTGGCACGCTGTTCCTTTCTGAGTCTCAAGTCAGTATGAGGGTCTGTGTTCCACAGATTACATGTATATTATCACCCTTTTAAAATGTGCCTTTCTCCCAAAAGTAATATTTGAAATACAGAAAAGGAAAATGTAGTTTCAAGCTATTTAAAATAATGAATAATTAAAAAATATATTTCTCTTTGCGCAGAGTAAAAACATTTTGTTTTGTTGCTTCTCTTGCAGCAAAATAATGTTCCTCATAACTGTAAAAAGTGGTATGTAGCATGATTAAACAATATTTGAATCCCTTAGTTCATGCAGAGGTTACCAGCTAGAGGGGAGAAAGGTTTGATTAAGTTTATGTCTTCCATGAGGAATTTTAAAGGAAAGCATACAACTTCTTTAATATATGAGTGCTGAAGCTACAAATGGCTTTCTCTCATGAGTAGGTATGAAAGAATAAAGTCCTTTTACTATAATAAATAGGCAAAAAATAGCTGGTAAGATATTATAAATCTTCACAAAAGCAATGGCAAATTTTAAAAGTCTACAAGTCTTTACAATTTCAACTTATATTTTTATCATGACTTACTACCTATTTATTCTATTTATGAATGGTAAATAAACATTCATGTGCTGTGTCCACTGTAAAAAATTTTTTAACAAGTACCTTATTTGGAAAAAATTATTCCAATAATTTTAATTATTATTTATTGATATATTATCATTAAATAGTTATATAGCACTATCAAATTATAATTCTCATTAGATGGAAACTAGTCATTTTTGGACTATTTCGTAGACAGGAATTCTAGATCAAGTCAATGAGTTTAGGATAATTTATTGTAGATCATTATTTCTAAAAAAAAATGAGACTCCTCCCAAAAGTTAACCTGTGGTTGTTAGTAATCATTCTAAGGAATTTTGGAAGTGGAGCAATATATTTCCAAATAAACCTGGTTTATTCTTTGAATTGAAAAAAATTGGGCCTGACTTAATGTCATGCAATAGTATTTCATAGGTTAATAACAACAGTGGTAGTGAAATTATTTTAACTACAGGATCCTATCTTGTGCACTCAAACATAATAATATCCTTTTAAAACCTGACTGAAATTTTAAAATACCCAAGAATTAACAATTGTTCCTATATAATTGTATAAAAGAAGAAATAAAATTTCCCCCTTCCCAATCCCAGAGTTTCTAACCACTAGGAACATTAGTGTGTATTCTTTTCGTTTTTTTACCTTATGTTTATATAGGCATATCTATATATACTTATGTATTATTGTTATTTAACAAAAATTTAATCGTTTGCTTTGTTCTCTCTCTATATATACGTATATACATATATATGTATACACACACACACACACACACATATATATACACACACACCACATACATTGATATATGTGACATGTTCAATTTTTCCCCGATTAAAACATACAGACCTACCTCGTTCTTTTTAATAATGGCAGAGTATCCTGTTGTATGGATGTGCCAGTCCCTTAAAGATGAACAATTAAGTTGTTTCCAGTTTTTGTGTTTTTACAAATAGTGCTGTACTGAACTATTTTCAACATGTTTATGCATGTGCTAAGATTTTTATAGGATAGATTCCTAGAATTGGAGTACTGGGCCTAAAAGTTCATGCCCTGAAATTTACTCAGATTCAGCAAAACACTTTCTCAAAGTGTGGTACGATTTACTTCCCCATTAACAAAATGTAAGAGTGACTGCTTCCCCCACATCCACAACAGCACAGAAGGTTATCACTCTTTGCCAATTTAATTGATGAAAAATTTAGTGTCTCTGTTGCTTTAACTTGCATTTCCATGCTGACCTACTGAGTTGGCTACCTTTTCATGTTTACTGGCCATTTGCAGTTCTGCTTCTTTGAATTGATGATCCAGTTTTTATTGGGTTGTTTCTCTTCTTCTTAATTGGCTAGAAATCTTTTTTTCTAATGTCCTTTTCTTGCTGCTTATATGGATAATGCATGCTCACTTTAGAAAATACATATAGGCAAAAACAAGATTAAAGCTGTCCATATTGCTACCCACACAGAGAGGAATATTTTTGGCATATGTTTTGTTAGTAGCATGAATGATGAGATGAAATAATTGTGTCCATTCTGTTATGTCACCTCTTCTATTCACTCAACGACATAGCCTTGGCATTTTTCTATACTTTTAATGTTCATTCACAACTCAAAATTAAAGTTGAATCAAAGCCGAGCTGCTCAATCAGCTTCCTCTCATAACTCATATCCTGTATTGGATCATGACTACTGTGGGAATGCAAGAAAATGCCTTTTAGTTGATAAGTAGAAAACAGCAGGAAGAAAAGTGACAAGAATCTTAATTGCAATTACATACGCAAGCAGACTCTATTCTTCTAAATATTTACACGTATTTTAATCCACTACAACTCTATAGGATGAATACTATTATTAATCCATTTTACAGAAGAGGAATTGAATGCAAAGGCAGTTGCTTTATATAGCATATAGTATGCATACAGACTGAATCCAGTAATCCAGTTTTATGATCTGTGCTCTTAGTGACTATGCAACCTGCCTAACGGAAGTACAAAAGCAGCAGTGAAATCATTTGCACTTGGATTGGTGTTTTCTGAATTATTTTTCCCAAGAATTTTTTCGGATTGCAGGGATTTTGAACATAGAGATTTTTTTCATTATTTGTCTTTTTGTTTGTACTTTTTATTTTATATTGGAGTATAGCTGATTAACAATGTTGTGTTAGTTTCAGTTGTACAACAGAGTGATTCAGTTATACATGTAAATGTATCTGCTCTTTTTCAAGTTCTTTTCCCAATTAGGTTGTTACATAATACCGAGCAGAGTTCCCTGTGCTATACAGTAGGCCCTTGTTGTCATCCATTTTAAATATAGCAATGTGTACATGTCAATCCCAAACTCCCTAACTCTACCTCCCCTCCACCCTTCCCTCCCCATCTGTAACTGTAAGTTTGTCTCTAAGTCTGTGAGTCTGTTTCTGTTTTGTAAATAAATTCATTTGTATCATTTTTTTTAAGATTCTGCATATAAGTGACATATTTCTCTTTCTCTGTCTGACTTACTTCACTCAGTATGGCATTCTGAATAGAATAAATACAAAAGAATATTTATAAAATATATTTTTTTACATAAAAATACTTGTGTTATTCATTTCCTTGCTTTTTTAAAATTAGCTTTACCATTTACATCCCTAAAAAACATATAATTTAATATTAAATGATTTTATATTATTGGGTTGGCCAAAAAGTTTTTCGGGTTTTTCTGTAAGATGTTACAAAATCCCAAATGAACTTTTTGGCCAAGCCATTATATATACGTGGAATTATATTCTTTCTTACTTATTCTTCTGAAACTTTCTTTTTTTAGCTCAATATCAAATTCCTAAGATTCATTTGCGTTTTTGCATGTAGCTGTGTACCAATCTTTTTTATTGCTGTATAGTATTTCACTGTATAACTACATTACAGCTTTTTCTATCTTTTTTATTGTGGATGGGCGTTTGGTTGTTTATAGTTTTTATGTTATCTCTTAAGCAACTGTTCAATTCTTTTGCCCATTTTTCTATGGAGTTGTCTTTTTCTTGTAAATTTGAAGAAATGCATACACTCTAAATTTTACTCCTCTGTCAATTGTTTGTAGAACAAATGTTTACTCCCAGTTTGTATCTTGCCTTTTCACTCTCCTCATGGTATCTTTTGATATCAATCTTTTCTTTTATGATTTGTGCTTTTTCTGCCTGCTTAAAGAGAGCTTCCAGATCATGAGGTCAATAACACATTCTTCAACATTGTTTTCTAAATGTTTTTAGTAAATGTTTTTGCCTATCACATTTAGGTCTTTAACTACATGTATTTGATTTTTGTGTATTGCTAACAATTGTCCTAGTACCATTTAGTTCGTAGTTCAATATTTTTGCACTGGTTTGCAATTACAGCTCACTTAAATCAAGTTTCCATATGCGTTTGGGTTTTTCTCATGAATTCTCTATACTGTAACTTTGCTCGAATATCTAAACCTGTGCCAAAACCACTATCCTAAGAGCTATAGCTTTATAAGAATTTTTGATAGTGGTTAAGGCCAACTCAATGTATATTAGGTGCTTAGAACAATGTTTAGAACAGAATAAATGCTATATGAATCTTTGTTATTATTATTGAATGCCTTGGCTATTTTTTTGTCATCCATATAAACTTTAGACTCAGTTGGTCAATTTCAATGAAATAATTTTGCTGGGATTTTGATTAGGTTTGCAATAAACATAGAGATCTACCTGGAAAAAAATGAAAATCTTTCTATAGCAATATCTAATTCCTGAAGATGATATTTTCCATTTTTTACATCTTTTAAAAATGTCTTTCAATAAAAATTTTTAAATTTTCTACAAAATGATTATATACATCTTTTGTTAGATTAAATCTATTCATTTAAATAGATTTATATATTATATATATTATAATATATTATATATTTATATATAATATATATAAAAATATATATTATATTATACATTTAAATAGACTTAAAAATATTTTAATGCAACAATAGTGTATAGTTTAAAAAAATACATTCCTAACTTGATGTAGCTAGTGTATAGAAATGAACTGATGTTTGCATATTGATTTTTTCCCTAGAAACTTTCTAAAATCTTTTTTTTTTTTTTTTTTTTTTTTTTTTTGCGTTACACGGGCCTCTCACTGTTGTGGCCTCTCCCGTTGTGGAGCACAGGCTCCAGACGCGCAGGCTCAGCGTCCATGGCTCACGGACCCAGCCGCTCCGTGGCATGTGGGATCTTCCCAGACCGGGGCACGAAGCCATGTCCCCTGCATCGGCAGGCGGACTCTCAACCACTGCGCCACCAGGGAAGCCCTAAAATATTTTTAATTCTAATAATTTATCAGTGGATTAGTATAGAATTTCACTATAGATAATCAGAAGCTATATATCATCTAATTTTTTAATCCTTATATTTTAAAATTTTTATACTTTTATTTTATTATAAATTGATTTTGTAATATAAAATTAATTAGTCTTACTGCATTGACATTTTATATCTAGTACAATGTAGGACAGATATGCAAATAGCAGGTATCCTTGTTTCACTACTGATCTTAAAGAAACGCTTACCATTAAGTTTGCAATATATATTATTGCAAAAATAATATATATTGCAATTATTGTGCAAGCATGTTAGATCACTTTAAGGAAATTCATTCCTAGTCATAGTTTTCTAAGATGGTTCTAAAATTATGAATAGATATTGAATTTTATCAGTTTTTCTGTAGCTATTGAGATGATCATATGAATTTTTTCCCTTTTGACTGTTTATGTGATGATTTACCTTAATTAATTTTTTTCTTTTTTGGTTAAACCAACCTTGCTTTATTGAGGTAAGCCCCAAGTGTCATGCTATGTTCACATTTTTTATGCATTGTGGGATTCAACATGTTAATATTTTGTTTGGTATTTTGTATCAATGCTCATGAGCGAGATTAGCCTGCAATTTCTCACACTGACCTTTCAATATCAAGGTTATGTCTGCCTTATAAAATGAGTTGAGAGGGGGATATTCCTTTTTTTTGCTATAGTCTGTAATACTTTAAAATCTTTTCTCCAAACACTTCCCATTTTTTGAAGCTAGTTTTGGAAGGGCTGCTTTTTCCTATGCACAAACAAAAGACCGATCTGACTGTAATGTTGGTCAGCCATTCTATAGTTAAAATGAAAATTATGAGTCTTTTTGACTAATTAGGTTTCAAACAGCTTTTGGTTGTACAGTATATCCATGGATGTTAAGACAGTATTGTCACAATTAAGGTTTTTGAAAAACATCCTTTCCAAGAGGATGTTTTCCATCAATAAACAGAAGTAAAATTAAATGCCCGATTAACAAACATAATGTCCTCTTTAATAATTCTCAGCACTCTGGTAATTCTGCTAATATTACTGTGCTATCTACAACTCTTTCCTTTTGTTTCATGTTTTGAATAATTCAATTAAAAGTCTGACAAAGCAATAACAAGGGATTAAATGTTGTAGAATTGTAATTCAAAATAAAAACATAAGCTCTTTGGAAGTATTTATTAAAAATTATACAAAACCTTTTCAAGTATATGAGATTCTTGGATTCTATAAAGTTAACTGCTTAGCCAAGTTATCCTGCTTCCTCTTTTGTACTCAATTCCAGTAAACGAAGAAAATAAAAATGTGGAAAGCTGAATGACGTCCTTGCAAAACAGACCACTTAGGAAGGACTCTGAGACTTCTCTATTTGGCCTACATTGAAGGAAGGATGATGCCTTGCCTTCTTTTCTCCTGTATCGTGAGAAGACTCATCTGTTGTAAGATGAGCACTGAACAGCAGGGTTTATAATTTTGACCCTGTATCTGGAAACCATTAAGGTACAAGGCAACAAAGGAGGATATGAAAAGGAATGTGATATAGACCTGCCGTTAGAAAATATTTACTTTAGCAATGGAGGTAGGACAAAAGTCACTTTCATGCATAAACTAATCTCATGTGGTTGGTGGGCAGAAAGGAGCCAAGAAAATATGCTAAGGAGCATATGGATCAAGATGTCAACACCATAGGATTCAAACCTCCCATATAGATAGAGTTCTGCTCTCATCAGATTTAATGATGAAGAAAGATACAACGAGGAAATCGCTCATTCTTACATCAAGATTAAAAACAAATTAATATAACGTGGCATCACTTTAGAAGAGGAGCTATGGAGTAGTGGTGAAGTGTACAGGCCTGTAGTCACACACCCTGACTCTGAGTCCTGGCTTGGCCATGTCTTGGCTGCAGGATTTTGGACAAATTGCTTAACCTTTCTATGCTTCTATTCCTTTATCTGCAAAAATCAGGAACACGGTAACACTAGCTCAGAGGACTGTTTGAGGATTAAATAATATAATCTATGTAAAATGTTGACACATTTCCTGGCATATAATAAACTCTCAAAAAAACAAGAGCTATTTGTTGCTAGCAATGTAAGCCAATCTTACAAATTCTTATCAAAAATCAGTGATGATTCTATGAGAATCAGAAACCATAAGACACATTCAAACAAGAAAAATGCTAAGTAAGCATAAAAAGAAGAAAAATATAATTAAAGAAATAAAAGAAAGTAAACGATGAGAATTTTTTTTTTTTTTTAATCTTGTGAGATGAAAGTAGTCTCAGACCTGGGACTGCTCCTCTTCAGAGCAGGAGAGAGAGGTAAGAATGACAGGAAAGGGGACCACAAAAGAAAGGGAGTCATGAGGAAATCGAAACTACGGGCCTCTCACTGCTGTGGCCTCTCCCGTTGCAGAGCACAGGCTCCGGATGTGCAGGCTCAGCGGCCATGGCTCACGGGCCCAGCCGCTCCGCGGCATGTGGGATCTTCCCGGACCGGGGCACGAACCCGTGTCCCCTGCATCAGCAGGCGGACTCTCAACCACCGCGCCACCAGGGAAGCCCGAAACTTCCTTTTTAACAAAGTAGATTAAACTTTATTATAATACTGACTGGGGTATTGGTGGTGAGAAGGAAGAAATTAAATATTCAAGTCATAAGATTTAGCCCAAAATACGTTACTTAAACAGCTTCCTAATCTGAAGTGTACCACTGTATACAAACATTTAAAAAATAATAATATAGCCCTCTAAATTTACCTGCTTTCTCTATTTTTATGTTCACAACTTATACCAGAATGTGTGCTGCCCATGCCAATTTTATATTTACTAATCTACATATAAGACTGGATAACTTTTGTAGGCAACTGTTCCATTTGACAAATTCGAGGTGATCTGAAAGTTTGGGTACAGGGGTCAGCCAAATAAACTAAGTGATAAATTAATAGTTTAATTTTGGAGAGTTTTTTTTTTTTAAAGATGACAGGTTTTATATTAAGACTGACACCAGTCAAGGAAAGCACAGGAAGAAGTGAACTTCAATTATTCATGGTGCTATAAGTCACAAAATCAGGAGAAGACATATGATGTAATTTTTTGGATTGTTTTATATGCTGACTTTAAAAATGTTATCATTTAGTCAATGGTTTATATCATAAGTGGAATCTGGTTGATAAAAATGCAATAGGAGATTCAAAAGAGATTGACACTGCAGACTTTTAAAAATTAGGACATCATGTCAAAGGCACACAAAACAGGAGCGATGCCTCGTCAAGGCTGAGCCATTTAGTAATGGGATGAATAAAACTATAGAGGGTGAACTGGGTTCACCTCATACAAAAGTCAGTTTTGTTTGGTGGAATCAGCTACAAAAGCCCTGCTTTTTAGGAACAAATCTGTGGGAGGTTTCCTGAACTTCTCATCTTCTATCTTGTCACCAAAAATATTTCCCCCATGGCATCCTTTAAGGATGCAAGTGTCCTAGTTACCACATTTGCTTATTTACTTTCAGTTTATTATCTCCGTTTCACTTTTACAACATCTTCATAGCTCTTTATATATGTTCCTCCCTCTTCTCTTCTCCCAACTAAGAAAGACAATATTAAAAATGGAAGTGTGAAATATATGAGAAAATAACACGAGCATTTTACTTCATCTGGAAGCTGACAGGACAACTGACTTATTCTTTTGGGTGCATAAAATGCACTCTATTACAAGTTTGAGAGTTTACTCTGAAGGCCAATTAGTAAAAATAAGAGAAGTTGTTCCAACGGCATTTGTAAAATGATATTAAAGGGACCAGTGTTTCTTTAAAAAAAAAAGACTGATAACAGGAAAAAGTTAAGGGGCAGAATTCAAAGTGACAAGAAAAGAGAAAAAGAAACCACAAAATGAAGGAAACACTTAACTAGAAATTTGGAGACATGAGGAAGAGTGGAGAGATGAAAAATATAAAGAAAATGATTATAGAGATAGAAGAAAATCATTTAAGTGGCAAAAAACAATAAACTAGCTTTTCTGAGCTATTAAAGTAATTCTTGTTTAAAATATCAAGTACCAAAAAAATAAAAACAGCAACAACCCTGAAATACAATAAAGTAAAAAAAAATAGAGAATGAAAATATAAAAATCCAGTAGAGATAGAAACAGAAAACCAAATGTGATTCAGGAGAAACCAAATTAGAAGATAGTAATTTTACAGAAAGAGAAAATAAACAACCAAATAAAAGCAAACAGAGGGAGAAACGTTGAAAAGGAACAAGGAATTAAATGTTGCAAAAGGAAGAGTTTAATTATAGATTTTAATTTAATTACACTAATATTTAATAAGTATACATATTAATACAATTAAATTCAGCTACTGGGGCTTCCCTGGTGGCGCAGTGGTTGAGAGTCCGCCTGCCGATGCAGGGGACACGGGTTCGTGCCCCGTTCCGGGAGGATCCCACATGCCGCGGAGCAGCTGGGCCCGTGAGCCATGGCCGCTGAGCCTGCGCGTCCGGAGCCTGTGCTCCGCAACGGGAGAGGCCACAGCAGTGAGAGGCCCACGTAACGCAAAAAAAAAAAAAAAAAAAAAAAAAAAAAAATTCAGCTACTGCAAATATTACAAAAATCCATAATCATACCAGAGGTGAGGATACTGTTTATGTTTGTCTTTAAATGCAACTCAAAAATGAGATAGAAGAATCTGGCATATTCTCGGATATTCACTGCCAAGGAAATTTGAGCTTTCTAATTCAATTTAGGAAGAAAATCAGAAATTCTTTGTAAATAAATCTAGATAAAGAATATGAGTGCTAGGTCCAAAAGGATCAAGGAAGAGAAAATGGAGAAGGCAGAATAACAGACAGCAATATGAGGTGTCCACAGAAAGAGGAAAGAAATTGGGGATAAGGGACATGACTAATTAAAGAATGCAAAAATGCAAAACAAAGCTGATGGTATCCAGTATCCTCAACACCTGCACAATTCCTGCCACATAATAGTTGCTCAATTAATAACTAATTAATTAATTAAATGAATGGATGTTTCAGCTACCAGACTATCTTTTCAGGCTGTGTTCATCAATAGAAAAACAATGAAGGAAAAGCAAATAGGTAGATTTGCCAGGAATACTGTCAACATAATTGCCACTTTGGAATAATAGACCTACTTTTGGAAAAAGATGAAAACCCTGAATAATCCAGAAAATTAGGAACCAAAACATACAGATTCTATGTGAATTGATCTACAGGGAAGAAATAGGTCTGCACTCTTCTCAAAGAACAATTCTTACTGGTTGCTTTGATTGTTTTTTATTGTCATCAGCCTTGGCACTCCTCTTGACGTGTGTGTAGGATTCTTGGAACCAAAACAAATATCACGTACAGTAAAGTGCACCTATCCTGAAGGGAAAATGACAACCACATAACACCATGTAAAAGAATGCCAACCAAAAGAGAATTTGTTTTTGCGTTATATGAGACAATAAGGCAGAAAGAGAAAGAAAAGTAAAGCAAATGACTGTGTGACAGAAAAGAACAAGGCTCACGACATACAAGACCAAGAAAAGGAGGTGGGGGAGCCCATGAAGGCAGAAACAACGTAACAAAAAGGACAAAACCAGCAGTAGAAAAGAACTGTCAGACACAAAACCCTCAAAACAATAGATACGAAGAAAAGGATCAAGATGACAGGAAGAGAGCAGCATGGAATCTAGTAAGAAAAAGAAACAAAAATTTCAAATAATGGATTTTTTAACACCCCTGCTGTTCCACCAGTGCATTGTGTCACAGCCTCACAGAACAGTGCATAATTTATTATGGTTACTTGCTGCCAGGCTGTTCTAAAGGGCAACAGCTATATGAAAATACTCCTTTGTAGAGGGGTAGGGCTGTGGAATGGCCAGCGAGGACAGAACCACTTATGGTCAGGATGGTGCTCTGCATATTTAGTGCTCTCTACCCTGTGAAGAAAGGGCGAATTAACTCTGGGGCACCTCTGTGGGAGTTTTTTCACCCCTCTTCAGCTTCTCCTGAATAATCACCATCTATCAGGAGTAGTTTCTGAATGCCCAATATCACATATTGCCTCCTCTAGGGGAGGGATGATGTTAAATAGAAAAAAAAAAAAGGATTTTTAGAATAAAAACAGTCCTTGAAAATGAACATTCATGGCTGTAAAATTGCACTGTATTTTAATCACGTCTGGAGATTTAAAAAAGAACTGTTAGGGCTTCTTTTTAGAAATGAACTTGGATACAGAAAAAATAAATATGACATAAAAATTAAGATCATTCAAATTATTTTTACCAATCATTTTCAGGAGCATGGCCTTTTCAGTAGTTTATATAGAAGAGTTTTCATTACTTCCACAAATAGCACTTACTTCAAAGACATGCATCATTAAGCTATGTATCCATTTCTATGATTAGTAAAGCCAGGGATTACTTCTTTAAAATTCTTTTTTTAGGGGCACTAGTGCCTGAGGTTGGGAGCAGAGTTTCATGAATCAGATGCCCAGGATTTGGATCCTGATGCTGCCATTTACTTGCTATGTGACTCTGCCACATTACTTACACTTTCAGTCTCTGGACTCTCCCCTTTGTACAATGGAAATTAATAATAGTACATATGCCATAGAGTTGTGATGAGGATTACATGAGTTAGACCTTGAATCAGAGCCTGGCAGGTGTCAGTGATGGTACCTGCTCTCAAATAAAGTGTGAGGGGACATTCAGGAGGCATTTGTAATCCAGAACTGTCTGCCATTAGGTGGTGGGCATGGAGACAGGAGAAAATAATGTTCTGTTCCAGATCTTCTCAATGCAAATGGCACAAAAAACCACTTTGTATGAAGGCTTAATTCATCCACTCATTCATTCATTCACTCATCCATTCATACCTTTATTAATCTGTCCAAAAAATATTTACTGAACATAGCATGTGTCAGAATAACATTAATCTTGGGGGTTCAATGTAGAGCAAGTCACTCTAGCCATTGTTCCTTTGTCTGTAATATAGATAATGTTCTATCTTCCACCTCAAAGTTGATTGAGGAGTGGATGTGATCCCATGTATAGAAAGACCTAGCAAAATGCCTAGAATAATAAGGGCACTAAGTGAATAAACTCAATTTCTATTTTTCATAAAAACTCTTCATGAACTTATTATCTTGGTGTATACATATTTATTTATTTATTATATATACACATATATATATATCATGGTAACTTTCTTTGTAGCCACCTCAAAACTATAATTCCTTATTTACTATCTATTGGGAAAACTGTATTTCACTTTACTCTAAATCTACCATTTCTATAGAGTGAATATCTAATATATATAATATTCAAAATTTTATATGTGTAAGTTTTTAATTTTTTAAAATAAGGATGGCTCCATTTAGAGGAAAGTTTTTAATAAGAGCTTAGTGATAAGGATTGGAGAAAGTATACTGAAAATATCAGAATCACAGATATCAGTTCATGGTCCAGGATTGGAAAAGTAAAGATCCCCTGATAGCTGGGATTATAAACCATGGACTTGTCTGAGGCTAGGTCATCAGATGGATAAAGAATGCTTATCTGTTGTGGTTAAGAATGAGTCACTCACTACACCATGGAACAAAGAAGAGAAAGCTGGAGAGAGTGTGAATGTTGAAGGCATCATCTGTCTTCCTGGATCCAGACAATCATGAGGTCAACTTCAACCTTGTACCATCAGTTACATAAGCTAATATACCTATCTTAGTTTATAATACCAGAATTCCTCCATCTGCAGAAGACAGAAAGCTAAGAACTATCTTTCCACTTGTTTCTTCCTTAAAACCCATAGCCAATTCATCCTCAATTGCTGTTCAATATACTCCTTACCTTTGGAGTATATTTGGAGCATATCCATTTCTCTATCTCCACCATCATTTTCTTCATCTAAGCTACAAACCATTGATATTTTTTACTGGAACTACTCTCTGCAAGAGATTTCAGCTGGTCTTCGCAAGTCCATTCTCATGCTCCTCTATTCTATTCTCTCAAAATGAAAATATAATCCTATCATCCCCACCATTGTCACCGAACCACTCACCAAACACATGCACATGTACATATGCACACACATACTCAATAAACCCTTTAATAGCTTTCCACTGCTGTTTGGATAAGATCAAAATGCTTAAGAAGGCCTGGTTATGGGGTCTTAGACAGCATGACCTATATTTTCCTCTCCAATACTGTCTTGTGACACACACATCTGCTCTAAGCACCCCATTCTTATTTCTTGCCCTTCAACAGGAGTTGTTTCAGCCACAAGGCTTTTGCTCATGTTGTTTCCACTGCCTGGAATGCTCTAACCCACCCCAATCATTTCACTTAGTTAAAAATCCTCTAAATATTTCAATTATCAGATCGAATATCACTTCCTTAAGTTATCCTTCCTTGACCTTTCAGAGTAGCCCAGAAACTTCGTACTACATGCTCTTCAAGTATCCTGGACCACTGCTTCATGGTTACTATGCCAGTCATACTTTACTGTTTGTGGGGTTATTCATCCAATATCTCTCTACTTTACTAAATGGAAAGCTACATGAGGACAGAGAACATGTCTAATTTTGCTCATCATTGTATTCTTAGCATTTCACACAATTCTTGGTACATGGTAGATACTCTAAATATTTATTGAATGGATGAAAGTAGGGAAATATATGATGATTTGGGGAGTACAAAATAGGGTCTCTAGAATCTATTTCTCCTAGATAAAAAGGCTAGTCTCTAAGTTTGAGACCTAGGTGATAGAACATAGGAGAATCAAGAGTGAACGCAGGAAAGAGGAACAGAGAACAGACACTAGAAGTGAAGGGAGCTAACTGTTCCTTCATATACCAAGTTCTCCCATATTAGGCAAAACATAGTGACAGAAAAAACAGGAATGGAATGCCTACTCTGTTGCCATTCGGCTTCTTGCACAGTCAAGAAAAGAAAAATGTTGGCAATGGAAAACTGGCAACAGAAATCTCCTTTGATAGAGGACTAGAAATTTTACAAATAAGAGAAAAAAGTCTGCATTCCCATTTTTTTTTTTTTTTTTTTTTTTTTTTTTGTGGTATGCCGGCCTCTCACTGTTGTGGCCTCTCCTGTTGCGGAGCACAGGCTCCGGACGGGTAGGCTCAGCGGCCATGCCTCACGGGCGCAGCTGCTCAGCGGCATGTGGGATCTTCCCAGACCGGGGCACGAACCCGTGTCCCCTGCATTGGCAGGCAGACTCTCAACCACTGCGCCACCAGGGAAGCCCTGCATTCTCTTTGTTGATGAGTGATTAACATACATTAAATGTAACTGAATTTGCAGTTACCTTTGATCTATGAGGACTTTTAAAGCTGAATACACCCAGGAACAAAAGATAGGGAGGGAAGAATAAACACCCAATCTATCATTTCTAGAAAAAATAAATAGCACGTAATATGAGGAAAGAACCAAAGATATTTAAGACATCTCAAAGTGGCTGAAATTGACAGTCATGCTTTAAATTGGTATCTCTTTAAACAAAACTTTTTTTTCAGAGTATGTATTAATTAATCATATTGCTACTTGATAAACTGACTTTTTTTTGAAAGGACAAAAACAACGTTAGCTCCAAACATGACTGTCATTAAGATTTCTGCAGTGTAATCAGCGTCAACACAGACTTCATGTTTGTGTAAAATCCGTGATTCCCCATAAGGACCTCCTCATGTGTTTCAGGGGATGGGGGATGTAACAGCTCCCTGGGAATGTGACTGCCGGACGATGGTAACAAAAGACATAGAAATTTCAATTTTGAATCAGTACTCCTAGGCTGTAAAATGCTACGAGCTTGATAAATCTATTTTCTTTGACTTACTTTTTTTGGGGGGGAGGGGCAATATTTTCTTCCATAGTCAAATAAACCCACGTGCCTCCTTCCTAACATTGCTCACCTACTCCCAGCTGGAAGCCTTAAACTGATTGTACTTTAAAAGATTACTTCTACCCCAGCGAGAAACATGTAAAAACTTTCCCTCTGAAGTAGAAGTTGCCTTAATTTTACGGTCTTCTTAAAAGCAGTGCCTCTTACGCCTTCCCTTGATTTGCCTTATTCATTATCCTCTCTCTTGCCTTATCTTGAACTCTGCTGCCTCCAAATCTGTTAGCTCCTGAGTTATTAGTTTTCTGGTCCAGTCTTGCTTTTTAGCCCAAAATGCAGTGTCCTTTTACTCCTGGGTCTTTTGTCCCTATTGATGCAGGACTCAAGTCCTATTTGCCAGTTCTTTCAAATACTCTAGGCTAGTTGGATCCCATGACTGGACCCGCCATTCCATTGCCAATATTTCTATTTTAGTAATTTTGGTTTCCAGCTTTGTTTCTGCACTGCTGATACCTATTTATTCTGGTGTGACATTATGGTATACAAACTGCATGATATCACAGACTAAGATCATAGGCTCTCCCCACCTCATTCCCACATCTCTCTCTTTAGGTCAAACATATTTTTGGTTCATCTTTGTGCTATAGTCAACAGACATATAGAAAACTCTCAAATTCACTGTGATGTGATCATTTGAGAGTGATTTTAAAACAATTTGAAATGCTATTGCTGCTTTATTTCAGGAATATAACATGATGAGTGTAGTAAAAACCACATTAAGTTTGAAAATACACATTTAGATGTTTTTCCTGCAACCATTCACCAGGTGGTCCACCTATTTGTACTAAATATATATATTATATATATATATATTTTTTAACTGACAGACCCATGATTGTTATTCTAGATAAAAACAATGACACTTCCTGATCTAGAACTAGTATCTCAGATTTAAAAGGTGTTGCTTTCTACTAAATATTTATTATTTTTAAAAGAAAGGGATCATTTTTATATCATTAACCAACATTAATAACTAAAATTGAAAAACTCATAGAGAACCAGCTTAAGGCAAAATATTGGCAGTTCTGTAAATGCCTCTTACAGATCTCCTGTAGTTGTCTACTTATCCAAGCACCCATGTCTATGCGAATGTCTGGGAATTAAAATCAAATAAAAAATTAGGCAACATAATATAGTGTAAAGCAAATATTTCTTTTTAATCAGATATACTCTTTCTCATAACCAAGTTGATAAGTTATTTTAAAGCACTTCCAAAATTATACCGCCAAAAGGAAAAATAAAAGAAGGCAGGATAGTAAAATGTATTAGGGTAATATCAGATTTCAGTCGCTTTTGCAGAAGCTTATATCATGCACCCATTTCTTGTCCGTCTTCCAGGAATGAGGTTATTTTACAGTGCAGTGATTTCCAAACCTGTGACATCTCAGGGGCTCAACCCACTGAGGCTAACCTAGCCTAGCCCACGTTTAGCCAGTCAGCTCATAGACCTCAAGAACAACTTCCTAGCCCGAACTTACATTGGTCCATGTTGACTAGAGCAAAGTTAAACACCACATTCAGGACAAAGCAACACTTTGACACCCATGTTTCTTAGAGAGGCTAGAGTCAGAAG
This sequence comes from Lipotes vexillifer, assembly GCF_000442215.2. Taxonomy (NCBI): domain Eukaryota; kingdom Metazoa; phylum Chordata; class Mammalia; order Artiodactyla; family Lipotidae; genus Lipotes; species Lipotes vexillifer. Next base: position 602,697 of record NW_006789439.1, on the reverse strand, counting down.
GGATGAGAAGAATCAAGAACCTTAAACAGAGGAGGTCTCGTGGGCACATACCTAACCAGTATCAAAAAGAAAATTTAACTCAGCAGTAAGCCTCATCTTAGATTCCCCCAAGAGATGTCAGAGAGGTCACTGTGACTTGAGTTTGTTGTATTTTACCACTGGTGGGGCTCCCACATTTCTTTCTCTAACCTTTAAGATTTCTCATACTCTTGAGTTCCTGCATTTCACCCCTGGGAAATATAGGAAGTGCTATCACTTGTCAGCTGTTCTGGCTTTAAAAGAGGTATCTTTATACTGTCCCCTCCGCAGACATTCAATGGGGACCAGATTGAGGCAAGGCTGTGGTCATTGTTCCCTAGACCTTGTATTGCATATGAGATAGAGGGTCTGTTAGCCCAGCCGCTGGAAAAAGGGAAGTGCTAGCACATCTGGGGCAATGTGGTCCTCACATTTAGTTTTGGATTCTCTTCCTGGTGACAGACATCTGCTGTCTGGCAAGGGCAAGAGCAATAATCTGTGTTTTATGAAAAATGTTGGCATGTTTTAACAGAAGCAAACCCTTTCTCTCTTTTTTTAATAAAAATACAGAGTTTATGTAAATTAAATTTGGACACAGAATAGATCATGAGGGAAATATCAAAGTGTTGCTTTAGGTGATCTTAATATAACTCAACAATTATTTAAGATCACTGAACATTTTAAGATTTATCACTTTTAAACTAGTTTGCTTTGCTTAGCTAAATCATCATAAAAAGCAGGACTGTATATGTATTTCCTGATGAGAAAATTAATGTTAAGACTGTTTTAGTTGAATAATCCAGTGTTTGGAAATTCTATGCAGAGAATGTATGTAAATAAATGCAGGGGGCTGTGAGATAGAAAGACATAGCAGGTGATGACGGTGACACCGCCATCTTTATTCAGAACTCTGCTTTGTCTGTAAAGCTAGAGTAGTCTTCTCTCCAATTACATACTATCATTTTGGAATTTTCCATCCAAAGGAATCGTTACCAAGCTAGTTGTGCACTATTTAGCAATCACACCCACAATGAAGGCCAAACCATGGCACCCAAAACACTGAACAATGAGAATCCTCCAAGGGCCAGATAAATAACATCTCTGTAGCCTCTTAGAACTGTTAGGTAAAGAAATCCAAATTCATTGACAGTGATTCAATCTCTAGGTCACCACAGACTGAAATGAGAGTATGCACCTAGTTTTTACCTTTAACCTGTTCATATATAAACTACTATTTTTCCTTTTTCATGGAAAGTTTGTTTGATTGATAAAACATACCCAATTAATGAATTAGATGTCATTTGAAATAGAATTAGACAGGTGATTTTTATTTGAATAATATCAGTTGAAAAGATACGAATTCCAGGCGGAGGGAATAATAGTATTCAAAAAGGTACAGAGTAAGAAGTTTCCAGGGCAATTGACTGACTTATTCAGTTGCCTAGAGATTTGGTTACAACCAAATGACAAAGTAGAAAATACTGGACAGAACACCGGATGGGGGTCAATGACAAGGGCATCACAGGCTCTGAGCCTTGTTAGTTGGTTACCTCAGGCTAAGGTTATTTAGATCACTTCCCAGTCCCCAATTCCTGTCCTCTAAATAAGGAGGCTGAACTGGGAAATCTTCAAGGTTCCTCTCAGTTCTGAGAGTCTGTGCCACATCATTGACTCAAGGCAAAGAAGGAAACAGCTGGTGTGAAAAGTAACTCAAGAAAAGACTTTAAAAATGTATGCTTTCTGATGGCAAGGACAAAAAATCATGGGGATTATGTAACCAGTATTTTAAAGTCCTGTGGAGCATGTTTCCTCTTGCTCTCCTTTTTTGCTGTGTGGAAGATAAAATAGGAAGGTAGGAAGACAAGGCAACTTATCCCATACCCCACGCCGCCCCCACCAACTATTTTTCTTTTGGTAGCTGATGGAGGGTCTAAGAATTAAAGGCACTGTTGGCTGAAGAAGGCAGCCTAGAGAATCTTCAATGTCAGGAACCCAGAGGATTAGCAAAAATGCTGGGAAGGCTTGGTTTCAATACTTAAAGGTTGAACCAGACAGGCATATACTGATCAAATCCATGTTGCGAATGAGCACTTATCCTTGGTCAAATGTTTGCTGCTGTTTACATGTACCAGATACATTGTTAAAGGAGCCTAATTAAGCTCTAGTTCCTCATTGCTGCATGGCAGTGCAGGCCAAGTGTGGCCATATCTTCCTTATTGCAAGAGACCTAAGAAGTCGAATTTTTTTGTCCAGCCACCTGTTTTTAAAATGTTGGTAATAATTTCAAAAACAAAACAACCACAACAACAATAGAAAGCTACTCAAGGTCTATTCCGCTTCTGTGTGAATCTAGGTTAGGAAGTTCTACAGGGTGGAAGTAAAAATATTCAGTATAATTCTAAAAGGACAAAAGAGGGATATTCACTTAATGCCCTATGAACACTTAGCATTTCAGAAAAGGGGAAGACCTCAAAGAGGTGCCATTTCATCTGGACTTTATAGAATTTATTGTAGTTCAAGTACCTTTATAAAGTAATATGCTGCCACAGGAAATTGGTTTACACAGATTGCATGTAGACAACTTTAAATTTGAATGTCAAGACATCAGAGAAGCTTCCTTATTCCCAAGAGACAGAACACCTCAATAGCAGGTTCAGGTTTGTTTGTGACTTAGAGCTTACTTAGTCCTGCACTTAATTTTAAATTAATAATAATAATATTTATGCTAATATTCAAGTATTGATTTATTAGGAACTGTTCTCCGTGCCTTTCCTATATTCAGGCTTACATGCTAATTAAAGCTCAGGTCCCAGGAGCCACTGACCAGCTTTGTGACCTGGGAACCATGGAAGCTCAGGTTTTTTGTTTCTTATTTTTTAATTTGTTCAATGGGATAAAAACTCATCCTACTTCAGAGGATTGTTAGGAGCAGAAGGAGGAAGACAGAAAAAATGTTCATGTTGCAATATAACTCTGACTCTTTGGAGTATACACAACCCAAACTAGAGCACATTTTCACCTTTACTTGAGCAATAAGTAAAACGTTGACTTTTATGCAGGCCAGGGAAAATGTTAATGTTTTTAAAAAGAACATGATATGCATTTATTTCTTTAGTTGTTCTTGTTTTACCAATGCTCTTTATGGGTAGATTAAAAAATTACATGTTAGCCTGCTGCCTATAATGTTAGCATTTAAAGAATATTAAAGCTGGAGGGGATTTAGAGATCATCTAGTTCAAATTCCATGTTATAGAAATGGAAACTGATGCTTTAGGAGAGTAAGTGGCTTGATCAAGGTGACATAGATGGTTGATGGAAAGAATAAAGAATGAGACTGCCTTTAAACACTTAGAAAGTGTCATGCTAAGTGTTTAAGATTTTATATGAAGTTTCACCATGCAGGGAATATACAATTCAAATTCCCAAGGTCGGCTTGAGAGATTATTTATTTCTATAAATTCCATAAATATATATGATGTCTCTGTGCTGTAAAGGTTAGAGCCTCTTCTATTCATATATTTCACAATTTTTTGTCAGTTATGGAAACGTAAAGAGTTTAAATATATATGTATGTGTTTAAATATATACACAGCTAATTTAAAAGCACTTAGGTACAAAGGCAGTACTTTTCACGTATTTGATATTTGCAAGAAAATATTTGAGATAAAGGAGAATAAAACAGATGTTTAGAGAGGAAAAAGTGCTGTATTATTATACTTTACCTCATCTTGAGCTAAAATCACTATTGTTTCTAGAAACACCAGAAATGTGGACAGTACAAGAAAGTGTTTCCAATGGATAAATATTCTAGCCATGGAATTAAGGTCAGTTTGTTTCATTCATGAAGCCAACATTTATCAGGCTCTGGTGATACACACAGGTCTGTGCTTGGCACAAAGGGAGCTTTCAGCAGATGGGCTTCAGGATCACACTGTGATGGGAAAAATGAATTGGAATGGCTCCTCAGTCCCCCTACACCGAGTACAAATTCTCCATCCCACCAACTTGCAAGTGTTTAAAACTATGAACCTTAGGGAGGGAAGAAGAGCCAGTGGGAACAGGAGACAGAGAAAGGAAAAAAGGAAATAAAAGAAAAGATGAATAAGCCCTAGATGTTTTTGTGCCCACTCTAAAAATTCAGAGTTATAGTAAAGTTTTTTTTTCCAATGCACTAATATTCTTCCTGCTTGCTATTTAAAATATTGAACATTCATGTGTCCCGAGGCAGAGTAATCATTTAAATTATGTTGGAGCAAAATGATTAAATTAGCTTTATTTTCCTATTATATAATTTGAGGATATAATTCAAAAGAAAATTTCTAAACTTGGCTAATAGAAAGATTGGTTATAGTTTTAGAGATTATAACTAACAAGTGAAATGGAAATGGTTCTAAGTTTCCTTCAGTCTAAGATATAATGGCTTTTGGAACACATGTTTTCCATGAGTTCAAATTTTCCATGACTGCAAAATTTTAGCACTTGAACCTTCATTCAGCCAAAGGCTGCGAGAAAATTTGTGTGGCTAAATAACTTTCTGAAGAGGATACACCTAAGACACTTAACAGCTGGGTAAGTTTAGAGGTGTTCCCAGAGCAAAAGTCTACTCTAAAAAATAAACTCAAAGCTGGGCAACATTTTCAAAATAATTGTCATATTTGTGGCAAGGAATATATATTAAAATACATCTTTCTTTTAAAAATTAGTCAATAGATTTAAATTTTCCATAGCTGTTTTAATCCATGTAACTAAAAGATATTTTGGTTCTAAGTTTCAGACACTGGGAAAGGGGTAGAGAGAGAAACTCGACTCCCTCAGGCCCTGCTGCAGGTGTCCTTTTAGGAACCTTCCTCATTTTAAAGAAGTTACACATCTTGACACACTGACAGTTGCCTAATCATATGACTTATAAAAGTTATGATTTAATATAATGGTATTTTTCCTCTACAGGTAATTCTGAGGCTCGTTCTATTACCACACTTCTGGATAATCTGTTGTGAGTGGAACAGAGAATGTACTTGAGCAACATTTGACTAGGCCATCCTTTCCTGCTGCCATAAAAGAATGGTTTCGTCCTAAGTCACAAATCTATTCTGAATGTTAATTAAATATTTACAAGGTACTTTAAAATCCTCCCTGAATGCTAATATGAAAAGAGCAACCTATGTTCATTTGAATAAGCAGAAATTTCTGCCCAAGTTAAGGGCCTCTGGCCTCTGAGTTTAATTAAAATAATTCTATGACTTGAAAAAAAAAGAATTGAAGAATTGAGCACCTACTATGTACAAGGCCCTGTGTCAGATGTGGAATAAAACTAAACTTTCTAGGACTAGGAAATTTGTCATAAATTACAACATTTTGTATTATTTAATTCACACCATTTCCCCCTGGGCTTAAAAGCTAAATTAGATGCAAAATACTCACCTTTTTAGCATTAAGCTTTTACATTGTTCCTTAACGTATAACACTGTATCTAGTTACACAAAGATGCAATATTTTCTACATATTAACATATATTTCCACATTTTATTCATTAGGTTTTTGAAAGTACTTTAGCATGAAGTTTCCATTTATTGTATCCCAAAATAAAAATAGCATCGAAGTCTTTTTGCAACTCCCAAAACACAGTTAGGGAATAATGATCATATGCTAAAAAATGTAAAATGCAATTTGTGCTGTGCCCCATTTACTACAAAATCACTACGAACAATGCATTTTGTACAGTATATTGCTCCAGGGAAACTGGATCAGCATCAGGAATGAATAAAGAACACTGCATTTGAAATCAGCTAATTCTGCTTCAGTGCTTTTAAAAACTATTCGTTATGATATTACCTCCTGTCAAGCACATAATGTGATATTTTCCTCAATAAACCTAAACAGTTGCTGTAATTTCAACTTCTCTCATTTTCCACTTTTTAAGCACTAAATATTTAAACAATGCAGACCTGGAAGTCTCAAGCCACTCATCTGATCCTCCTATCTTCCTGCCTAAGGTATAGTAACTATCCGTACAGGGCCTGTTCTGTCACACAGACATACATAATGGCAGCTGTTGAGGTCCTTACCTGCCCACAAGCCAGGCCCATTCCTCTTTCTCCCATGCCATGTGGACACGATAAATTTAACTCCAGGGCATCTGCTCCAGAAGCCTTTAAGATGTGGAAGGAAAATGAAAGTAAAGGCAAAGCTTTATTCGTGTACTGATAGGTTTCACCATTGATAACTCAACATAGGTCACATTTGCCAAATTTTAACTACTCTGCTTTCTGCACCATGGCTACCTTATGAGGTATATTCTGACTCTCTCAAATGAGAGTGCGTATGGCAGCAATAATAACAACAGCAAATATTTATTGAGTGCTTATAAGATGACACTCACTGCACTATATGAGTTATATTTGTTATCTCTAACTCTCATAATCCTTGGATTATTAGGGTACCAATTTTACAGATGAGGAGACTGAAGCTCAAGGGAATTAAATGACAAACCTGGTTATCAAATGCCACAGCAGAGATTTTAACTCAGGTCTGTTTGACAGCACATTGATTCTGCCCTACACAGCTTCTATTTTCATAGAAACAAATCTTACTAATTCTGGATAATTGGTACTGGAGGTAGCAGTGCCAAGAAAAATGTAGTAGGCTAGCTGGAATGAATTTGAGTAAAATTTTAAATGTTCCTCTTTTATCAATTAACTTTTATTATTCATTAATACTGCTTTCATATGCTTTAGAGCATTCAAGCATGTCAATTCCCCAAATTGGAACACCATTCATTATGTTCTATGTTGCTTTAAAAAAATTTAAAAGTAAAATAAAATTTTGGTAACAGTTCAAATTAAACCTAAGTATAGAAAAATATAAAAAGTCTTTCTCTTCTCTCCTTCAATTTCCTACCTCTAAAGTAATCGATGTTAACAATTTAATGTGTAATTCTACTTTTTCTATGTATATAAAAAAGTAAAACATACATATAACACATGCATCGGGCTGCTTTTTCTTCTTGGTTTTGCTCTTTATATTTTTCATTTTTTTCTTCCAGTTTCATTGAGATATTACTGACATATAGCACTAAATAAGTTTAAGGTGTGCAGCATAATGATTTGACTCACATGCATAACGAAATGATTACAAGAAGTGTAGAGAACATCCATTATCTCATATAGATACCAAATAAAAGAAAAAGAAAAACAGCCCTTGTGATGAGAACTCTTAGGGTTTACTCTCTTAACAACTTTACATATGACACACAGCAGTGATAATTATATTAGTCAAGTTGTACACTACATCCCTAATACTTGTATTTCTTATAACCAGAAGTTTATGCCTTTTGACTGCCTTCACCCAACACACCCTGACTCTGATAACCATAAATCTGATCTCTTTTTCTATGAGTTTGTTTGTTTATTTTTGAAGTATAATTGACCTACAACACTGTGTTAATTCCTAGTGCACAACACAGTGATTCCATATTTCTATACATTTCTATACATTACAAAATGATCACCATGGTAAGTCTAGTCACCATCTGTCACCATATGAAGATATTACACTACTACTGACTATATTTATCATACTGTACATTTCATACCCATGACTCATTTATTTTGTAATTAGAAGTCTGTACCTCTTAATCTCTCTCTCCTATTTCTCTCATGTTTTTTAACTGATAATCAATTTTATTCTATTTCTTAAAAGTCCATGCTAAGAAACATGAAGTACAGATAATTAATTTTGTCTTACTTTAATAATTAAACGGGAATCTTTCTTATTTAACTCATTAATTCATTAGTATACAAATGGGTCTTAACAAAAATGAAAAAAAATATTTCATGCTAAGCATTCTTATAATAATTGGAGAAACACAGAATTTTTGAGAAGTCTTCTGTAAAAACTCTAAGAACAAATAGAACGCTTTTTAATTTGAGGAATGGAGGATAAACTAAACAATTCTTTTACCTAACTTCTGGAACCCTTCCAATGTCACAATTTCCTTTTAAGTAAGGTAAACCAGAAGCTTGAATCAGTTCCCATAATATTATAACATGTCTATAGCATCACAAAAAGACTTAAAAAAAAGTTCATTATTTTCTAGGTGTACCAAACCTTTCTTTAGGCCAACAGAGTCTCTTCAAGTCTCTCTTTTCTTCCTAATCAATCAAGATTTTAGCCTATTTTTTCCTGTTTCATGAATTTTAAATAGGACCTCAACAAACTTAAAAATTCTGGTTAGTTCTTTCTTGGTTGACGTCTTACCCACCTTTATTCATTAGTGAGTCTGCTTTTTCTTCTGTACATTTGTGAAAATTCATTTGCTCATTCAGCCTATTTTCTAACACGGTTTTATTACGGTTTTTGCTTCTTTAATTCAATTTTAAAATGCTTCATGTTATTTGAAAATTACCATGAATCATGCTACATT